>NW_024080792.1:902883-909948 GCF_003009895.1 Hyaena hyaena
GAGCTGGCAGTCAGCACAGAGCCCGACGCGGGGCTCGAACCCACAAACCGCGAGATCATGACCTGAGCGAAAGTCGGACGCTTAACCGACTAAGCCACCCGGGTGCCCCATGTATCCTCTATGTTCTTAAGTATGTGGGCAAAGTAACAGAGAGTCAATATACCTTCCCTGCCTTTAGGAGACCATATATCTGTAGGTATAAAATATATGAAAATCTAACTATCAGAAGAAGGTAGTATGTGGTAAAAGCCAGAACGACAGAAGAATCTCACATACAACTGGAGGAATCTGATAAAACTGATGGTAAACTGGAAAAAGTTCAGCATTATCCTATAAAGAGAACATTTACACTCTCATCAATTCACAGTTCACTCTTAGGTACACACTCAAGTAAAAGAACATACATGTACCAAGAGATATACACAAGATGTTTAGAGTGGTACCATCTGAAAGTAGCCAAAATCTGGAAAGTATTTAAATGCCCACTATGATAAAATGGATAGATTATAGTATATTTATAGAAAGGCTCTTATAAAGAAAAGATTACATACATTACACGTATAGATTGATATGGTATATTGCATGGGCCAAGGATTATGATTAATCCAATTCTGTGCATATGACATATAAAAGAAATAACATGTCATCCTAAACTTAGTACCTTAAAACATCAAGCATTTATTATTTCTCATAAACCTACTGAGCATTATTACTGATCTGATCAGGGCTCTACACTACCCGGGCCTTGACCTGTGGTCAGCTACAAATTGGCTAGCTGGCTTTGTTTATTCTGTCTGGGCTCAGTCATGTCTGAGACCTTGGCCAGAACAACTGGGCTCATTCATTTCTGTTCCTCTGGCAGTCACACCCATAAGTGATCTCATGATGAAGGCAGAGAGCAAGAGAAGAACTGAAAATGTACAAGTGCTTCTTCAAGTCTCTGCATATGCCCAGTTTCCACAGTTCTAGGGGCCAAAGCTAGTCATGTGGCTGAGCCCAATGTTGGAAGGAACAACACAGATACAAGACAAAAGATCTAGTTTAAGGGGCGCCTGGGTGGCTCAGTCGGTTAAGCATCAGACTCTTGATTACAGCGCAGGTTATGATCTCATAGTTCATGAGACAAAGCCCCACATTAGGCTCTGCACTAACAGCCCTAAGCCTGCTTGGGATTTTCTTTCTCAAAATAACTAAACAAACTTAAAAAAAGATACAGTTTAGAGAGTCTGTTTTTGGGGTTCACTTTCACAATCAACCTACCATATGTACAAAGAATGAATTTTCTCGATAAGCATATCTCTTTCACTGTAGCAAAGGGCAGACTCAGCTGCCTGAACCATTTTATGCAAGGAAGGCCCTAGGCAGACAGAAGGAAGGAAAGCACACTTCTGGCGCAAACAGACTGGGAAAAGATGACCAGTTCCCCCAAAATCGGGGACGGAGGAGGGACAAAGTTACTCGGCAGTCAGCGGACAGTCTGCTCATGAGGAAGACTATAAAGAAAATGAATTTTCTTGGCACATCTGTAGTAGTGTGAGAAAACAGATAGCCTAGTACTGGGATCAGTACCAGGTTAAGTGAAAGTGGAAGAAATAGGATTAAGTTAGTAAAAGCATGTTTGCATATCTGAACAGATTGCTTTGGCCGCAGGCGGGGGTTTGCATGGAGCACTGAAAGGAGAAAGGAAACATTAGATGGGGCCAGATTTTTGAAGAATTTGAAGGTAAGGATACAGAATGTGAATCTAACCAAATCAGCAACAGAAAGCACTAGAACTTTTTTAGTAGAAATATGAATAGTACTTCTAAATTCCTGAACAGTTTGGAAAACAGGTGAATAGAGGAAGATCACTACAAAAATTACAAAAATTATTGAAACAGGTGTTGTTGTTCTGTCAGAGTAGAGACTGAATTGAGAGAAGGAATTGAGGAAGGGATTGGTCTGTAGGAAATACTAAAGAGAGGTAGGGATTAATGAGTATCCATGATTAGAAAATAATTAAAGATGAACCTAAAAATCCAACTGGCAAAAAGAAAGTTGCCAATTTCACAAAGGTGGAAATAGCTGATATTCAAATTTTCTGTTATCTTTCTGACTGACTGGTCTACTCCTGTACCCTCTAGCCCACTGTCAAGTTTTTAAAAATTTTCAGAAGTACTAATATATGAAATAAGCAAGGACACTAAAAGATATATTCATATTTATAAAAGTAACAGATTTTTAAAACATGAAAATAAGTTATTTTGTATATTTGATTTGAATATTGACGTATTCTTAAAGATATACAAGATTCCAGGATGAGTGATTCGACATTTTAATACTCGTGAACTCTGTACTCTCATGTAATTCACACTAGTATCAATTAATGTTAATGTTGTGATTTTTTTTTTAAGTAGGTTTCCCAGCCACCATGGAATCCAATGTAGGGCTTAAACTCATGACCCTGAGATCAAGAATTGGACGCTTAACCAAGTGAGCCACCCAGGTACCTGGTGATGATTCTTTTTATAATCAGAACATCCATCCACCCAAGCAGCTGAAACAGATTCATTTGCTATCTTCCCCAATATCGACTTAATGATTTTCAGGCATCTCAAATACAGTGCTGATATGGAACTGTGGCTGTGAAGTTATATCCTGTCACCAATACCCATTTTGCTAAACTCTATGATCATAGAGAGAGGACTAGAAAGTATTCCTTATGACCAGATGGGATTTGTGAAAAGAATGCTAGGATTAAAATATACTGGCGGATGAGCTGGGACTACTTTGGAAGAAACTGGTTTCTGTATTTTCAGGTACTGTTCTATGCATCCCTACTTTCCACTAACACCCATTTTCTTCCTTTTGGACCCCTGTCCTTATACCCAATCCCCACTCTATTTTGCTCTTTGTCATGGGGTCAGCTTTACAGCAACAGATATTGACCAAGTACTTGGCAGTCATGGTCCTTCAATACTGCCAGGCTTCAACCTGTGTTCTAATTGATGTAGTCCTCAGGCTCCTAAGTTTCTTCCTGTTTTGGACCCAAACCACACTCTGGCCCCTGTACGATCTTTACTCAGGTTGACAGCAGTCAAAATGCTTTTGTTCTTCCCTCCACCCTTCTGCCCCCTTCCCCAGATAGATCTAGGACTTTCCTGGTCAAAGAAGATCAAGGAACTGGTTTCTTTTTAATTTCTCTTTGTTCTTCTTTGTCAGTTGTTGGGGAGAATATTTTCATAGAGTGTTTTTTTTTTTTCTTTTGACCCAATGTAAATGGAATAAAAGTGTTCATGAAATAGAATTGAAAGAACAAACCCTGTAATAAATAGGACTTAAATATGTAATTCCCATAAGAGAAAGAAAGCAAAAGTTTTATGGATTCCACAAAGACAGTATGAACAATGCTCAAATCTAGTTTTCTTTTTTGCATTTAGTAAGTATTGGTGATACAGCACTCTTGTATGTGAATGCTGGGGTACACTCTCACCCACAGGAAATGGTGCTGAAACTCCTACAGTTCCACCACATATCAAAGAAATTGTCTAAACAGAAAATATTGACATATAATAGATGTTACAACTCTACTTCCTCCATCAAGGTAGGCAAAAAAAAAAAAAAAAAAAAAGATTAAAAAAGGAACTCTCATTCTAGAGAATAATGACTTTGATAGGTTTTTTAAAAATGTTTATTTACTTATTTTGAGAGACAGAGAGAGAGAGAGACAGAGAATATCCCAAGCAGGCTCTGAGCTGTCAGCACAGAGTCCTACATGGAACTCAAACTCATGAACAGTTAGCTCCTGACCTGAACTGAAATCAACAGTCAGAAGCTTAACCGACCGAGCCATTCAGGGGCCCCTTGATGTGTTTTTGAACAATAATACATTTTCTTTTCACAGTAGTCTTTAGAGTTCTAGTCCTATAGAAGCCTATTGTAAATCCTCTGAGAAAATAATACTTTGAAACACATTCCAACAAACTTACAGGGGAACCAATTAGATAATGCCATAAGTTGAAGTTCAAAGCCAATCAATCCAACACTTACTTTGAATATAAAAGAACTATGAACATGAGTTCTGCATTCTGCTCTTTCCTTGGAAAAGAAAACATCCACCCAAATAAGTATTTATTTAGCTTCTACTAAGCAATAGACAGTTTTCTTAAAAAACTAGGTTTAAAAACAGCAGTAAGGCCATAGAAACTTCCCTACTGAAATCAGATTTGGTGGGGACGGCTAAGTCAATGGCAAATCACCCACATGGAGATAACATTCTAGTAGTGAGACAAACAATAACCAGTGACTAACATCAGATAATGGTAACAGTTTAAGAAAGAATGAAGCAGAGTGCCAGGGTGACTCAATCTGTTGAGAGACCCACTCTTGATTTTGGTTCAGGTCATGATCTCACCTCACGGTTGATGAGCTCAACCCCTGTATAGGGCTCTGTGATGACAGCCAGGAGCCTGCTTGACATTTTCTCCCTCTCTGCTCCTCCCTGCTCACACAATCTCTCAAACAAACAAAGAAAGAAAGAAAGGAAGAAAAAGAATGAAGCTAGTTAGGGGAGAAAGTTGGCAGTCAGAAGAGAAAGGCATATTCTGTGTGGGGTGGGGAGGATGGGCCCCTGTACAGAGATCACATCTGACCAGAGAACTGACAGGTTCAGGGGCAGAGGCCAGGGTAAGAGTGTTCCTTAAGTGTCTACCGCACTGCAAAGGGCCTGTACCAGGAACCACTTGAGAAGATTCATGGAGAATCTTCAGGACCCTACCCTCAATGATGCCAATCTCTCACAGCGACTGTTTTCATAAAACATTAGCATATTTAATTAGAGTACTTATTCAACTACATTATTCAACTACAAGGTCCTGGATACTATCATAATTACAAAACACAAGTCTTTGAATCAGTAAGTATTAAGCCTCTATCTCCTTAAATGAAGCGTATATAAACCCAACTTAAAACACACAACAAAATTAAAACTTATGCAGTATGTAAAAATTACTGAGAACAACTTACTGAAAAGTGGATGAATTTTAATACTGCAAAATCTAACAGGCTGCTTGGAGCGAGAGAGGATCAATACTCTCCTAATGAGTTTAGAAAATTAAAATCAGCAACTGCCCTAAATTTACAAAAGACATGACTAGTTGTGATTATCATGCTTTAAGAGCATTTGCCATTTTATTTTATTTTTTTTATTTTTAATTTACATCCAAGTTAGTTAGCATAGAGTGCAACAATGATTTCAAGAGTAGATTCCCTAATGGCCCCTTGCCCACTGAGCCCATCCCTCTACCCCTCTAGTAACCCTGTTCTCCATATTTAAGAGTCTCTTATGTTTTTGTACCCTCCCTGTTTTGATATTATTTTTGCTTCCTTTCCCTTACTTTCCTCTGTTTTGTATCTTGAAGTCCTCACGAGTGATGTCATATGAAATATGTCTTTCTCTAATTTCACTTAGCATAATACCCTCTAATTCCATCCACATAGTTGCAAATGAAAAGCATTTGTCATTTTAAAAATAAGTTAGACTGTACTGGGCTAAAATAAAGGAAAAAGTTCTATCTTCNCAGCAAACAGATATTGTTCTCAAGTACTCATACTCTTGTGCTTTTGCTGACCAGAGTGACCAATGAAAAATTATACTCAACCAACCTAAGCAACACTTGTGTACACATATTAATACCCACAGAGAATAAAAAAGCAAAAACAATGGTCTTTGTTTGGGGGTGGGGAGAGAGAGAGAGAGAGGGAAAGAGAGAGAAAGAGAAAATATGCATGTGTGTGAGCACAGAAGAGGGGCTAAGGGAGAGAGAGAAAATTTTAAACAGGCTCTATATTTAGCATGGGGCCCGACTTGGGGCTCCATCCCATGACACCAGGATCATATGAGGCAAAATTAAGAGTTCAAAGTTCAATCGACTGAGCCATCCAGGCACCCCCACCCCCAAATTGCCTAGTTTTTAAAAAGCATTTTTGAATTCTGGTATAAGGGCTTTTAGAAACAGCTTCAAAATACCAATTAAAATAGATTCTGTGAGTCACTTATTTATATCTTTTCAACTGGGATGTCAAAGTCATGGAAAAAGCAATCATCTGTAAGACCATTACATTCTATATTTTTCCAGCTCGTTTCCCGTTTTACAGGTCTCTTCATCTTCTAAGTCTATACTATTACATTATCAGCTGTTCTAATTCAGTAGGAGAAATAATTAGCTCTATTTTATTTCTCCTGCTGAATGTTTTTAAATATTGGTTATTAATATTAACATTAATCTTATTAAATATTATTTAAATAAAAATATTTTTCTTAAAGTAAATTCTACTCCCAACATGGAGCTTGAACTCATGACTCCTGGAAGAAGAGCTGCACGTTTTACTGACTGAGCCAGCCAATCACCCAAAGAATTAACTATTCTTACAACAAATTTTACCCATCCATTCTTTGGCTCAGAATCTGGCATATGGTGATCAATAAATCACTTGATGAAACCATGCTTGTATTAAGCATCTGGTCAAACAATGGTGACTAATAAGCTCCAGTCTACATGGTATTAATCATAACTGGACAGAATGATTATAATTCTGTAATTATCTATGAGCACAGATTAGGGGTGCCTACAACAGTCTGAAGTGGAAATGTGAGATCAAGAAAGGTTTTTTTTTTGAATTTTTAAATGTTTTTATTTATTTCTGAGAGAGAGAGAGAGAGAGACAGAGTGAACAGGGGAGGGTCAGAGAGAGAGGGAGACACAGAATCCGAAACAGGCTCTAGACTCTGAGCTAGCTGTCAGCCCAGAGCCTGACGGAGAACCCATTAACCGTGAGATCATGACCTGAGACGAAGTCGGACGCTTAACTGACTGAGCCACCCAGGTGGCCCAGCCACCCAGGCACCCCAAGGTCAAGGAAGTTTTATATTGCCTCTTAATTTGAAAGTACATAAAAACCAACCAATTGTCAATATTTAACTTGTATCCTCTATGTTCTTTTTTTTTTTTTTTTTAAATTTTTTTTTTTTTAATGTTTTATTTATTTCTAGGAGAGAGAGAGAGAGACAGCGGGAGCAGGGGGGGG
>NW_024080792.1:913791-976822 GCF_003009895.1 Hyaena hyaena
TGAATTTGGAACTAAATTTATATCTCAGTTCTTACAAATATTCAAACTAATTATTTCAGAATGAATTTAGAATGACACTTTAATTAGTAATGCGTCTCCTGGCAATTAAGATTCTCTTACGTGTCTCAGCAATTAAAATGGCAAAGCATATTATTAAGGTCTCGTGATTCTTCATACCTCTTCCTGACAATTACTATGAGGAACATTAGAGGGATGATCACAGCTATAATCCACTCACTGAGTATTTGGAAGCAGGATAAACACTTTCTCCTCTCTGCCTAGTAATTTTTTATTTCATGCATATTACCTATCAATCATTAATGCAATTTGAGCTCTCTTACACAAAGTTCAATTTTTCATCTTATATAATTTATTACAACCAATTGATTTTGTGAAATTCAAGTTGTGGGAATAATTTTAATTAAGAAATAATTTTTAACCCATTTATTCATGATATGACTTTAATGGTCAGAACACATTAAAGTGGTTGATGGTAGGAGAAATATCAGTGCTGAAAAGACATCTAAAACTACTCTAAATGGAATATGTTAATATGAAGATAAACGCACAAAATCGTTAATGCTAATAAAGTCTTTTATTTTCAATTTTTAAATGTCTAAATTTTTAAAGTATCGAGGTAAACTTTTATCCTTGTTGTTTTTCTTACAATTCATTTTTCTAATGCATATTCCTACTGTAATATGAAAATATCTCAAACTTATATGGAGTATATTATAGAATTCTATACCATAAAACATGGCACCTAACACTTTCATTCTCTCAGATATACTTAGTAGGTCGAAAGGTTAAACCTCTGAGCGAACAATGTATAGCTGTCTATAACTAAGTGCAAGTTTCAGAAACTATAAACAGATCCTACTTAAAGTCAAGGCAAAGCCTAACCATATGGGAAACTTGTTTTCCTTTGAATAAAAAGATGGATTTGTGGAGTGCCTAGATGGTTCAGTCGATTAAATGACCAATGCTTGATTTTGGCTCAGGTCACAATCTCATAGTTGGTGAGATTAAGCTGCGCATTGAGCTCTGCATTGACAGCACAGAGCCTGCTTGGGAGCAGCCTCACTCATACTCACACTCTCTCAAAGTAAATAAATAAACTAAAAAAAAACAACAAAAAACAACAAAAAAAACAAAGGCTGATTTGTGTCCAAAGCAAACAGTGATATGATAACCTTACCCATATTCTCTGCAGTATTTGCAACTGAAACAGTATTGTTTTTTGTTTTTGTTTTTTTGTAGCTATGTTAATTCATTTTACACTACTTTACTCATTTCAGGTCCAATCCTACTTTTTAAATTGAGGTAAAAGGACATAAAACATTAGTTTGAGATGTACAACATAATGATTCGATACTTGTGCATATTATGAAATGATCACAGGAAGTCTGGTTAACATCCATCACCACACAGATAGAAACTATAGACACCATGCTGTACACTACATTCCCATGACTTACTTAAGTGTAACGCTGTACCTCTGGACTCCCTTCACCCATTTTTTTCTGCCTTGGTTATCACAGTCTCCATCAGCCTAGAAATCTGGATGACTCAGGTTTAATCAGCTTTCCTCCTCTATCACTTTTCACATTTCATGACCTTTCATCCTTCTTAAATTTCATTTATTATTATTTATTTAAATGTTTCATTTATTATTATTTAAATGTTTTATTTATTTTTGAGACAGAGAGAGACAGCATGAGCAGGGGAGGGTCAGAGAGAGAGGGAGACACAGAATCTGAAGCAGGCTCCAGGCTCTGAGCTAGCTGTCAGCACAGAGCCCGACATGGGGCCAAACCCACAAACTGTGAGATCAAGACCTGAGCTGAAATCGGACGCTTAACCGACTGAGCTACCCAGGCGCCCCTTGTTTTAATAAATATTCATGACCACAATTCTTACTACCATCACCTACTGGGACAGTATTTTTCAGCAAACAGATATTGTTCTCAAGTACTCATACTCTTGTGCTTTTGCTGACCAGAGTGACCAATGAAAAATTATACTCAACCAACCTAAGCAACATTTGTGTACACATATTAATACCCACAGAGAATTATGTGGGTAATTCCATCCACATAGTTGCAAATGAAAAGCATTTGTCATTTTAAAAATAAGTTAGACTGTACTGGGCTAAAATAAAGGAAAAAGTTCTATCTTCTTTTCCTCACTTGCTATGAAATAATCTCCAAATGTTTTTTGAGAACTTGAGCTTATCTGAGCACTCTTATATAATATTTTCCATTTTTCTTCCTTTGGGCATATAGAAGACAAAGTTAGTTGGGAAACATACACATATCTACCACCACCACCACCTACATCCAGAATTGTCAAAAAAAATTAAACCATAACAATTAAAGCAGAAGGCCTTAATGGGGGACGTGATTTTTATATTTTGAAAGAATTTCGATTTGCTATTTTCCCATCTGTCTTTGGACATCTTCCAAATACAATCAAATGGTATTGGTAAAACTAGAAGGTTTTATTATAGCTCATGGGACTAGTTTTTAAAAAATAACATTTTTAAAAATAATTTTTTGATCAGTACGTGATCAAGTACTGTGTACCAGGCACTGTGTTACACGCTTTATGGGTAGATCTCATTTCATGCTGAGGACAATCCAAGCTCTAGTTGAGAAAAGTGAGGCTATGAGAAGTTAAACATCATGACGAAGTTCACATAAAAATGACCGGGCTCAAGTTTGAACGCAGGTCTGACTGCAAAGCCTGTGTACACTAAACCTCTGGTTTATGAAAATGTCCTTAAAGAGAATGACGTGCCTTGAAAATCATTTACTTTTTTTTTTTTTTTTTTATGGTTTTACTTATTTTTGAGAGCCAGAGAGAGCGGAGCGAGCAAGAGAGAGCAAGTGAGCAGGGGAGGGTCAGAGAGAGAGGGAGACTCAGAAACAGAAACAGGCTCCAGGCTCTGAGCTAGCTGTCAGCACAGAGTACGATGCAGGGCTCGAACCCATGGACTGTGAGATCATGACCTGAGCGGAAGTCGGACGCTTAACCAACTGAACCACCCAGGCGCCCCTCATTTACCTGTTTCTATCCAATCCCATATAGAAATACCCAATAGAAATAGGAACTATTTCTATTTTACTTTCCTTAAGGCCCCCACTTTTAGGTTTAAAATAAAAAATTGAAAAAATTTCAGAGTTGAAAGAAAACTAAAAGTTTTTGCTTTTGTTTTGTTTTTGTAATGAGCTCAATATGCTGCTTTAAAGTTGAAACTAAGGAGGCACAAGACTACAGACCCAGAGCAACCTGCAGGCACCGCTGGCTAGAGCTGAGGGCACCCACAGTCCAGTCCCCTCTACTACTCAGTAGCAGCCCTTATGGGTGCTTGAGCAGGAGCAAGAGAATGTTGTCAGAGGTGCAGGTGAGATGGAAATGGTGCCTCTTCTCCTTATTCACTTAGTTGTTAATATTAAATTCCTGCAAATACTTTATTAGACTCATACAGAGGACAGACTACTGCTCAAAAGATTCATTTTTCCTTTTAAGACCAGCTTTCATGTTTAGAGCATCCTTTTGGGACAAAGTGGGAAACAAAAGGAGACGGAGAGCTTATAGCTGATAAAGATTTGGTGTGTAGGTGTGTATATGTGTCTTCATATACACATACACACAAAGGAATATTACTTGGTATTCAAAAAGAATGAACTCTTGCCATTTGCAACGTGTATGGAACTCGAGTGTATTATGCTAAGCAAAATAAGTCAGAGAAAGACAAATGTTTTTGCTCACATGTGGAATTTAAGAAACAAAACGGATGACCAAGGGAAGAGAAGGAAAAAAAAAAAAAACAGACGAAGACAAACCATAAGAGACTCATAAATATAGAGCACAATCTTAAGAGTTCTGGCAGCATGTTGAGTGGGGGGATGGGCCAAATGGGTGATGAACATTAAGAAGCACACTTGTTGGGATAAGCACTGGGTGTTATATGTAAGTGATGAATCACAAAATTCTATTCCTGAAATTATTACACTATATGTTAACTAATTTGGATTTAAATTTTTAAAAAATGGAAAAAAGGTGAAGGATTCAGAATAATTAGGGAATAAAGCATGCTAACTGAAAAAAAGAAAAAGAAAAAGGAGTTCTACTATACATTCATCAACACCATCTTAGACCCAAGGCCCAGATCATTCTATAGCAACATTCCAACAAAACGAGCGCTTAAAAATAGCATTTATCTGACTGGTAATAAGATTTAATCCAAATGTTTCTCTGCCATGCATTTCCCAACATGCAATTCTGAGTAATATTCTTCCATGAATGATGGTTGCAGGATGGGTGAGAAATAACTGAGTATACTATTACATCCCACAGAAACTAACTTCAAGGATTGGGCCTCCCCATCCTTGTCAAGATCAGGTAATAGGCCATCTTCAACCGTAGATTGGAACAAATCCTAGCTAACATGTACTTCTCCAACAGCTTTTTTTTTTTTTTTTTTTTTTTTAAGGAATGGGTTTTAAGAAAAACAGATACGAAATAGAAAGCTAACATGTACTTCTCCAACAGCATTTTTTTTTAAAGTAATGGGTTTTAAGACAGATACGAAACAGAAAGTACAAATTTAAGCTGTTTTGCTAATTGTTTTATAACTGCAACAAGTTCATACAGAGAATGACTTTTACAAAACATAATAAAGGTTCAAAGACGGAGATGTTCCCTTAGGCAAGGCTGAGATTTCAGCCTCTGGTATTTGGAATTTAGGCTGCAGTCCTTGTTTTTGGATGGATCACTGGGTATGTGACATAGACCATGCTTTAAACCAGATTTGGCCCAGGAAGTAGTAGATATTTCATGTCTCAGCTCGAATATGTATTTTCTTTAGGGTCAACAGCTAAAACGTACTGAGTACTACTATGAGCTAGATAGCTACTTTTAAGTTTATTTTCAGAGAGAGAACACAGAGGTTGTGCAGAGAAAGATCTTAAGTGTGTTCTGTGCAAATAGCAGAGTGTCTGATGAGGGGCTTGAACTCTTGAAACGTGAGATCATGACCTGAGCTGAAGTTGGACACTTATCCAACTAAGCCACCCAGGTGCCCCAGCCAGCTACTCTTGAAAGCACACTATACACATTAAGATATTACTTCTCCACATATTAAAATTCACAGCTAATATCATACACAATGGTGAAAAAGCTTTTCCTCTAAGATCAGGATCAAGACAAGGATGTCCACCCTCACCACTTTTATCCAACATAATACTGGGAAGTCCTAGTCACATCGATCAGACAAGAAATAAAAGGCATCCAAACTGATATGTAAAGCTGTCACTATGTGCTGATGACATGATACTATATACAGTACACCCTAGAGATTCAACCAAAAAGCTACTAGAACTGATAAATGAATTCAGTAAAGTTGCAAGAAACAAAATTATTATACAGAAATCTGTTGTGTTTCTATACACTAATAATGAAGTAGCAGAAGGAGAAATACAAAAACAATCCCATTTACAACTTCATAACAAAAAAAAAAAAAAAGCTAAAAAGAAACTTAACCAAGGAGGTGAAACACTGGTACTCTGAAAACTATAAAAACACTGATGAAAGAAATTGAAGACCCACACGAACAAATGGAAAGATATTCCATGCTTATGAATTAGAATATTGTTAAGACATCCATCCTACCCAATCTACCGATTCAATGCAATCCCTATCAAAATACCAACAGCATTTTTCACAGAACTGGAATACTAATGTTTGTATGAAACCACAATAATCTGATTTAAAAATGGACCTGAATAGACATTTTTCTAAAGACATACAGAATATTTTCTAAAGAAGACCTGAAAAGGTCTTGGTGATCACTAATCATCAATGAAAGGCCAATCAAAACCACAATAAGGTATCCCCTAACACCAGTCAGATGGCTAATATCCAAAAGAAGTATCAAGTATTGGTGATGTTGGGGAGAAAACGGAACCATCATAAACTGTTGGTAGGAATATAAATTGTTGGCAGCCACTGTGGATAAATGATTGGAGGTTCCTCAAGAAAATAAAAAAAAAAAAACAAACTCCATAAAATCCAGTAATTCCACTATTAGGGATTTACCAAAAGAAAACAAAAATATTAATTTGAAAAGATATATGCAGTATCTCATTGATGTGCAGCTGGCCATCTGGATGTCTTCTTTGGAGAAGTGTCTATTCATGTCTTTTGCCCATTTCACACCTGTCAGAATGGCTAACAGTAACAACTCAGGCAACAACAGATGTTGGCGAGGATGCGGAGAAAGATGATCTCTTGCACTGCTGGTGGGGATGCAAACTGGGGCAGCCACTCTGGAAAACAGTGTGGAGGTTCCTCAGAAAATTAAAAATAGAACTACCCTATGACCCAGCAAATGCACTACTAGGTATTTATCCAAGGGATACAGGTGTGCTGTTTCGAAGGGGCACATGTACCCAAATTTTTAAAGCACAATCAACAATAGCTGAAGTATGGAAAGAGCCCAGATGTCCATCGATGGATGAGTGGATAAAGAAGATATATAAACAATGGAGTATTACTTGGCAATCAAAAAGAATGAAATCTTACCATTTGCAACTATGTGGATGGAACTAGAGGGTATCATGCTAAGAGAGATTAGTAAGAGAAAGACAAGTATCATATGACTTCACTCATATGAGGACTTTAAGATACAAAACAGATGAACATAAGGGAAGGGAAGCAAAAGTAATACAACAACATGGAGGGGGACAAAAACATCAGAGACTCGGGGCGCCTGGGTGGCTTAGTCGGTTAAGCGTCCGACTTTTGCTTAGGTCATGATCTCGCGGTTCGTGGGTTCGAGCTCCGCGTCGGGCTCTGTGCTGACTGCCAGCTCAGAGCCTGGAGCCTATTTCAGAGTCTGTGTCTCCCTCTCTCTCTGACCCTCCCCTGCTCGCGCTGTCTCTCTCTCCTAGAAAAAAACAAAAAACAAAAAACAAAAAAAACCAACAAACCATCAGAGACTCTTAAATATGGAGAACAAACAGAGGGTTACTGGAGGGGATGTGGAAGGGGGGACGGCCTACTGGGTGAGGGGCATTAAGGAATCTACTCCTGCAATCATTGTTGCACTATATGCTAACTAACTGGATGTAAATTAAAAAATAAATTAAAAAAAAGAATGAAATGAGATGTTACAAAAGAGAAAACATAGGTTTAATGAAATATGAACAACAGCCAATGTCAGTTGTAATAAAAAGATTATCATTTTTCATCAAAAAAAGACATATACATGCTTACTTTACTGCAGTTTTAGAATAGCCAACATATGAAAGCAACTCGTGTTGAATAAAGAAGATGTGGTATCTATATACAATGGAATATTATTCAGCCATAAAGAATGAGATCTTGCCATTTGCAACAACAAAGATGGACCTAAAGGGTATTACGCTAACTGAAGTCAGAGGAAGCCAACCACCCTATCATTTCACTTATATGTGGAATCTAAAAAAAATAAACGAACAAAGAAAAAAACCCAGACTCCAAAAATACAGATCCTGGGAACTAGTGGTTCCCAGAGGGGAAGCGGATGAGACGATGAGTGAAATAAACAGGGTTAAGAGGTACAAACTTCTGGTTATAAAATAAATTCATGGAGATAAAAAGTATAGCATCACACAATACTGGAATAACGTTGTATGGGGAAAGATGATGAATACAGTTACCGTGATGAGCACTGAGTAATGTATAGAATTGTTAAAGTTGTGTTGTACACCTGAAACCAATAGAACACTGTATGCAAATTACACTGAAATTAAAAAAAATACTCCTCCTCTAAGCAATTCTATGAGGTAGGTTCTACTAACATTTTCATTTTGCAGATGAAGAAACTGAGGCACAGAGAGGTTTAATAACTTTCCGAAGATCCCATAGCTATGGGTGGAGCTGGGCTATGGAGGGAGGCAGTCTGGCTCCCGAGCTCATGTTCCTAGGACACTCTGACTCTTTAAGTATCGGATGGTTGGTTAGGTGTCTCAACTCCTGATTTTGGCTCAGGTCACCATCTCATGGTTCGTGAGGAGTCCTGCCCGGGGCTCTGGGCTGACAGCAAGGAGCCTGCTTGGATTCTCTCCCTCCCTCTCTGCCCCTCCCAGATTCATTCATGCTATCTCAAAATAAATAAACTTAAAAAAAATAATACGACAAACATTGAATGGACAGGAGTCTTTCAAGGATCATTTTAAGGAGTCCCCTCAAATGAATTTCCCTAATAAATTAGTTTTACCAAATATCTGATTATCTACCATTTTTAAGTGTTTATTTTTGAGAGAGAGAGAAAGGGAGGGAGGGGGAGAGAGAGAGTAAGAGAGGGAGGGAGGGAGTACAAGTAGGGGAGGAGTAGAGAGAGAGGAAGACACAGAATCCAAAGCAGGCTCCAGGCTCCCACTGGGAACCTAGATGCGAGGCTCAAAAGCACAAAACGTGAGATTTTGACCTGAGCTGAAGTCAGATGCTTTAACGACTGAGCCACCCAGACTCCCCAGTGATTATCCACTTCTAATTAAAGAAAACCTAATTTGATCTTTAATTTGATTATTGCATTCTTTCATAATAGTATAATTATATCACAAAAAATTTGTAAAATAAAGAAAATTTCACCCCAGTTGCATTATTCTATTTAGTATATTTAGTACATTCCATTTCTGAATTTTTACATGCATCTGTGTTTTAATACTATCAAACTATAAGCAATTCTATGATGTGTACTTTTCAAAATTACTTTTATATAAAAGCAGCCTGATGCTTCAGTTTTCATACTTCCTTATCTTGAGAAGATTCAAATGAATCCCCAAATGTCTTACCTTCTCAGGCTTGCCTCTATTCTCCTCAAATTCTGAACATCCTGTGTATGGAGGGCATACAGGGAAAGAGTGGAATATGCTCCCGGAGAGGTGAGGGAGGAGATGATTTGCTAAATCATAAATTTCTGAGGGGCTGAAGGGACCATTCAAATGTTCTAGTCTGGAACTCCCCTATGACCCAGCAATAGCACTGCTAGGAATTTACCCAAGGGATACAGAAATGCTGAGGCATAGGAGCACATGTACCCCAATGTTCATAGCAGCACTCTCCACAATAGCTAAAACATGGAAAGAGCCTAAGTGTCCATCAACAGATGAATGGATCAAGAAGATGTGGTTTATCTATACCATGGAATACTACATGGCAATGAGAAACAATGAAATCTGGCCATGTGTAGCAACATGGATGGACCTTGAGGGTGTTATGCTGAGCGAAATAAGTCAGGCAGAGAAGGACAAATATCATATGTGTGCACGTATAGGAGGATTAGGAGGAACTTGACGGAGGACCAAGGGGGAGAAGAAGGGCGGAAATGGTGGGGGAAAGGGAGAGAGGCAAACCATGAGAGACTCTTGATTGCTGACAAAAACTGAGGACTGATGGATGTGGGGGGGTGGGGGGGATGGGCATGGAGGAGGACACGTGTAGGGATGAGCACTGGGTGTTATGTGGAAACTAATTTGACAATAAACTATTTGTAAAAAAAAAAAAAAAAAAATTAAAAAACAAAAAAACCCAAATGTTCTAGTCTGATGCCCTTTAGCAATCGATGAAACCGGGCCATGACAGGTGCAATGACTTATCCAAGTCAGAGGCAGAACTGAGACCCAAACCCAGTGTCCTGGCTCTCCCAGCAGCACTTGCTGCACACAATGACGACTGTACTATCCTCCGCCTTCACTATCAGTCATGCCCCTGGGGAATCAATTACAAGTAAAAATCTTTAAATAATGTCCAAATTTTTCCTGAGCTCCCACAACACTCATTTAACAAGCCCAAAAGCTTTGAATTTATAAACTCATCAGTGATGATATTTTAAAATTTGGGGATGGGGCCAAAGAAATAAAAAACCTGTATGATAAAAGACATCGATGAAGGAGATGGAACTGTTCTATTGTAATTCTGTATGTTATCTGTTTATAAATTATTTTAAAGTATTCCTAAATAGTTTGCATTGTAAGTTTTTAAGAAGTGCCCTAAATTCATTAGGATAACTTATGAATACGTTCTGTCATTCCTGAAAGAAAATATTTGAAAAGACCTCAATTCTACTTTTAATTATTTGGCCTGACACACTTTTAAGATGCTCAGATAGGGGGGCGCCTGAGTGGCTCAGTCGGTTAAGTGTCGGACTTCGGCTCAGGTCATGATCTCATGGTTTGTGGGTTCGAGCCCCGCATCGGGCTCTGTGCTGACAGCTCAGAGCCTGGAGCCTGCTTTGGATTCTGTGTCTCCCTCTTTCTCTCTGACCCTCCCCTGCTCACGCTGTGTGTCTCTCTCTGTCTCTCTCTCAAAAATAAATAAAACATTAAAAAAAAATAAGATGCTCAGATAGGACCCTGAAGGATGCCTAAAAGCAAAAAACAAAAAAATTTAAAAAACCCCCAAAAGCCCCAAAAAACAGTTATTTGATGCACAAAAAATAAAATGTCACTCCCTGGAGAAAAATCTTGAGAGAGAAAGCCACATTTAAGCTTAAAGTTAAAGGCAAACTAATTTATTACAGGAGAAATCAGAGAAGTGTTTGCAAAGGAGTAGAAGTTAAAACACGTTTAAGGATCATTAAAGCCATGACTGAAACTGTTTCTATGACTATTACATAACTAGGCATCAGTAAATTAAAATGAAAAATACAGTGCTTAATGCTTTAAATTAGCACACAGAGAGGGACATGAATATAAGGTATCCAGAAAAAAAAAAAGCTGCCTTTAGGGCTTATTCTTTCTGTCATTCTACAACAGTTACAGTGATGTTTATAAAGTACCACAGACAGACTTCTCTTCTGAGAGCTGTATTTGGAAAAGGAATCAATCATTTATTAAGAACCCAGCAAATACTTGGTCAGAGGTTTTGGCAAGGCACTAAGAAGATTTCTACAAAATGAGAGTAAGTCTGAATGAGGTAAATTCAAATTGGGAAGGCAAATAGACCTATGTAAAGGTTCAAATGTCAAAACATGGCTATTTTAGACTAGGACATGTAGGAAAATCATTCTAAAAGGTCAACGTAAAATGAGAATTTTTTTTTTCCAGGGAAAAAACAGACATGTCCTTTCTGTAAGGCCTGGACCCTGAAAGCAAATGCCATCTTGACATACGTAAGATTTTTTCCCTCCCTTTGATCATCAGACTATCCCCCAAACTAACTGAAGATCATAAACCTTAAAATCATAAACAATCCAATTTTATTACAGTGCAGTCCATTCACGTTAAGAGCAAATGCCACGTCTGACAGCCTAACACGGTAGCCCCTGAGCGCGTGGCTGCCGGCCCTATGGGAAAGCTTGGCATATCAAGGCTGTGGCCAGCTTGGTGGTCACGCTGTTCTTCCTGCTGCGATCCCAACTCCGGTCTCTCCTGGCAGCAAGAAGCAGACCTGGGGCCTTTTAAACTTTGGGGATATAAATTAAACAGAGACTTATAAATGACAATTACAAAATGTTTTGATACATCTATTTGATCCCCAAATGTTTGAAGAGCCAAGCATGACTCTGCACAAAGAGAAACAGGAGATTTATAGGGCAGTGATTTGGCTAATCTTTTATCTTACCAGCTCTGAACTTACCAGCTCTTAACTGCGACAAAACTCTCCTATGGTTAGACACGCATCAAGTTTTCATTCATGTTCGTTATTAAAAAAACAACATAACAAAACAAAAAAGAAACAGGTGCACGCAGACCTCGGATAGACAGACTCTGGTCTTATGCTTCTGCATATTTGTGGCAATTTAATTCTCATCTTTTTCCTTTTCCATTGCAGACTTAATTGCCATAATAAATAATTTGTTTTATTTAGCTCCATTTTATTGTCTTTTGATTGCAAAAATAAACTCTGAATTAAGAAAATGCTACTTAGTAAAAAAAAAAAAAAAAAAGTAGCATTTTCTGAGTTAATACCGTTACTTTGCCACTAGGCTATGCTAAAGGATAGTCCATTTGTTCTAGAACACTTCTGTCTTCCAGCTATCCAAAAAAGCAGGAAAATAAATGTAAAAAATGGATATTAATTATTTAACCACTCAAAACCTAGCTGGTAATTCACTTAACAGATTTATATGAGTTTACATAATTAGTTTATAGGAATATATTCCAAAAGAATAAATGAGTCTTTTTTTTTTTTTCTTTTTTTAAATCAAATGTCATTTGGTAATGCCCAGTTTGGTTTTAAAAGAATGAAATCATCTTTATTTTATCCAAATTAAATGTATTTTTATTTGCATGTAGTCAATACTACTTAAAAAAAACTACAACGTATAGTCATGGACTCATTAGTTATCAGAAACATAAGCTTTAGATCAGATATACTTTACTGCTTAAAAAAGGTTATTTAAATGCAACAGTTGAGAACCAAACACATTTATTTTATGTGTTTTTCTTGTTTTTAATGTTTGTTTATTTTTAAGAGACAGAGAGTTTGAGCAGAGTAGGGGCAGGGAGAGAGAGACAGAGGATCTGAGGCGGGTTGTGCGCTGAGAGTGGAGAGACCGATGTGGGACTCGAATTCATGAACTGCGAGATCATGACCTAAGTCAAGTCAGATGCTTAACCAACCGAGCCACTCAGGCGCCCATTAGGTATTTTTCATATGAAAATTATAATTTATGTAACTGGTGTTCAGGACTCTTTACTTTTCAACTTAGGAATGCAACTTATTGCAATATTTTCCCCTAAAACTCTAAGAAACACACTATTATTTTCACCATCATCACTATATTAATATCTATCCCTGACTGCACACCATGGGGAGCACTGGATTCGAACAGGTAGGAGTTTCTTACCTATTGCAGTTGGTTAGGGATACAAAAAAATGGAAAAAAACATTGATAAAATATTTAGGGACCACACAGGTGCTGTACACACGTGATGAATATTCATCTATTTTTATGTTCCAATAGTTCACATAAGAGATACCCATATTATTTAAAAATTCCAAAAGGTTTTTTTACAACTAAAGACTCAGGGGATTTCAAAGTCTAGTTCTCAAAGTGCTTTGAAAATAAAAACCCATAACCCTCCCAATTTACTGTTTAATCCACTTGACAACACTCTCTGTAAGAGGGGTTTGCCATAATTTAAAGATAAATTAATTTTTTTAAACTTGACTCGTTTCTTTTTCAATTATTCATTATTCATGTATTAATTATTCATTATAGGATGAATTATTGACAGAACACAATCCAGCCCCAAAGCAAAATGCTATTAATCTACTACTCATATCCTATTATCGCTTTGGCATATGATAGAGTACTTGGAAGAAAAAGGTTAGTGGACTTTCTCTTCTTAAATGTAATTAGGTTCAGTAAAATCCATGTATGAAATGCTGCAGAAAAAGATGAATATAGTTATAAGGTAGGTCAAATCATGTTTGCCCACATACACAAAGGTGATATTCAAAACATTTGGGTGTTTCCATAAGCACTGAGGAACCCAACAGGCATCTGTAGTCAGCATCCGTGCTTGGCCATGGGGATAAACTTTCATAGCAATGTTGAAAACCTTGAATTCTGATTGATCATCGTTATGTTTATGTCCAATATTGGTATTAAATTAGTTTTTAGGGAACCATTATTATGAAATAGGATATTTTTAATTATGTTGCATAGCATTCCAACTAGGAGAATAGCCTCACTGATAATTTCAGTTCTAGAATTCCTTCTTTTTACATACTATCTACGGCAGAGACACCTGAGTATCTAGTAATGTCTGTTGGTATTGTTTAGGAATGGGACATGATAATTGATGTGGATAGATATGAAGCATTCCTCATTTGAATTCACGGTGAGTTCTGGGGCTTGATATATTAAATTGAGAGACTAAGATATATTCTCTGTAGTGATCCCCTTCACCAGGAGTCTTGGACAGATGTCAACTCCAGAAACATCTGGGGGGTCCTGATTTAGTCAGGGGCTCAGAGATAGGATATAAACCAGTTTTTCTTAAGTGCAAACAAGTGATTAAAGAGAAAAAAGAAAAGCAAACAACAACAAATCAAGTCTTGGGAGGGGGCTGGATTGTCCGATCTGCCCTAGAACATTCTAAAGGAAGAAACTGCCAAAGATGAGAGCAGGGCTTTCTTTCCACAGAGGTGAAAAGATACAGAATTTGCCATGTGCCCAACCTCATTTTAATCCTGGTTCTTGGGACAACTGGAAGGCTCCAGGGGTATTCACCATGGTGCTGGACATTTGTAAATTAAGGACTCTGTTGGAGTTATAATACATAGGTTCTAATTTCTTATGGTGCCATTCATCAAAAGAGACTGATGCAAAAATAGTAGAGAGAACTGCAGTGCCTGAAATATATTATGTTCCTTTTTATCTAAATCTAGGCTCTACTACTCTCTAAGCACTTTAGGGCAGTAGTATTCTAACTCTCTTGTCTCAAAGCACTCTATGCTAACTGCACCCAACTTGTCTTCATTGGCTAACAGCCCTTTCAGAACTCTTGGCTATGGATATGCTAGGTCATGTGACTGGGATGCTCTTCCTCCTCACTACCCACCTGAATTCATGCTTCAAGTTGTATCTAAAAAGTCAGGTGTCTTGTGGGATTTTTATGACTAACATCACTATTATAGCTACTTGTACACAAGCCTGAATCCTTGACTAGCCACTTCCCTTAGGCCTGAGATGGTGTCTCACTGTTTGCTCTGGGTGGAAGAGAGTAAGTGCTCAGTACATGCCTGCTAAATCAATCAGTGGTGAGTAGGGAGATGGACGGATGAGAAAGAAGAACTCAAAATATTAAATCCCACAAATTCCACCTACATCATGAGCAGAGTCATAGTCAGACTCTAGTTTGCAACACTGTACTGAAGATGCCGTCATGGGAAATACCCAAATTATGGTTTCCTTCCAAAGAGCCCACCCTCTGAGCGGTCTTTCCTGTCAGTGAGACTCCTTCTGACACTGCATAAACTGCCCATCCAAACCAGGGAAGCAATGTAGTCCTCAGTCCAGTGTTGGTCATCCAAAGAATCCTTATCTTGTGGACCCCTCAGTGACCTCTGCTACAGTGCTGGTGATCTGGCTCCAAAGCCAGCAGACGACACCTCTCCGTATAGGAATGTACTTTCTTAGACTCACGTTGGTTGCTTATCTCAGGCGGAGCCACTTGAGTGACTGCTTTTCTCCCTTGTGAAAAAAGATCACATGCTTTCCGAATAGCTAACAACTCTGTGCTGGGATTTGACCGTGGTGAGTTCTACAGAGTTAATCTGAGCAAGACCTAGGTATTTTTAAAAAAAAAAAAAAAAAAAAAAAACAACCCTCATTTTATTGTATTCAAGAGTTCAGATCTATTACCTCACCAACTACAGGGAAAAAGGAGCCCTGGCAGAGATGAAGAAGGTTGCTGTGACCCATGGTGGTCCACAGGAGAGGGGTCCTGCACTCTGGCCTGCCCTCCAGCATTGGTTTAGTCTTTCCCTCACACACTGGATGAACACTCACATCCCTCCCAGACACACCTTTCACCGTCTCCTGGGTTATATGTGAATGGCATTTTAGCTTTAATATATTTTATGTAAGTTTAGCTATTGGAGAGCTGAATGCCATGCTTGTTTCCATTATTATTATTATATTCTGAAGAGTATGTCTTAGAAGTGATCTCCATCTATCACTGCTCTTCATTGACACGTGATATGGAATAGCAATGCAATCAATTACCAATATTATGTTAGCATGCACACAGTAAAAATACACATGTATTTAGCTATAAAAGCATCTAGGAGTTTAAAAAATTAAGTAAACCTGTAAATGTCATTGTGGGGGGGGGGGATTTCATGATATACCTTCTCTGTCGGTAAACTGACAAAAGTGATACATTGAAATGAAATCCAATAATTCAGGAGAAAAACATCTTCAAGTACACACTCACCCACTATGTTTCATATGTGGTGGTTTATCCATTCGCACTGCTAATTTGATCTTTAAGTCAGAGTCCTGGCTATTTTTGGGAACTATCATTCGGTGCAATTCAGCTGACTTGGAGCTATTAGAAGTTGGGTATAATATCACCTACAAAAGACAAACAAAAACAAACAAACAAACAAAAAAAAACACATTTAAGTGCACAATTCAATGTCTAAGGATTGAAAGAGAAGTCTTCTGTTTTCCTGTATAAAAAGAAAGTGTCACACCCAAATGTGTCTAAACCACTTGACCCCCTCCGCAACAGATGGGTTTTCAATACAGCCTCATTTATCTTTTTGACAAATATGTGTTTTCATATTATCACATAACGAGTTTTCTTCCTATGTCACTTCCTAATGAGGTAAGAGCGCAAAGGCTGCAGCTGAATTGACAGCTGAGAAATACTTGTTAGACGCCTGTAATTTCAAGACTATTCTAAACTCCTCAGGACGAGGAAGGTCAGAAAGCAGTATGTTTTTGAAATTACAGACAGCATGTTTAAAAAGTAAAACCAATTATTCTAGGCAGCGAAAATATAGCTAATGCTTTAATATTTGCGTTGTAAAACAGCGTTGAAGGAAATCAATGCAATTAGAGATGGAAAAGACTGATATCATAGCGCATCTTCTGTCCTAGATCAACGCCAAAGGATTTTTTTCCTGATGCTTTCAAAACTATAAATATTACAATGACACAAAGTAATTACTTATTTAACTATTTATTTTTGCGGCAGGGGCAGGGAGAGACTGGCACGTGCAGGCAAAGAAGAGAGAATCCCAAGCAGGGTCTGTGCTGTCACTGCAGAGCCTGACATGAGGCTCAAGGCCACGAACCATGAGATCATGACAAGAGCTGAAATTAAGAGTTACATGCTTAACTGACTGAACCACCCAGGCACCGTCACAAAGTAATTATTTTTAATAAAATTTCCAAATTTCCAAGTGATGTTTTTAAACACTATAGCTTTACAAAGCCAACACAGAAAAGACAAGCTTACTCTTCATATCTTACATGCCATACAACCATACTTTGTTTTATTGCATTTCACTTTATTGTGCTCCACACATACTGCGTTTTATAAATTGAAGGTCTATGGCAATCCTGTGCCGAGTACATCTGTTGCTGCCCTTTTTCCAACAGAATTTGCTCACTTCACTTCTCTGTAAAGTTTTGGTAATTCTCGTAGTATTTTAAACTTTTACATTATATTTGTTATAGTGATCTATGATCAGTGAAGAACTGTGATGTTACTAACATAATTGCTCTGGGGCATCACAGAGCACTCCCACACAAGACACTGAACTTAACTGATAAATATGTGTTTTCTAAATGCTTTACCAATTACTTATTCTCTCTCTCTCTTCTCTCCCTCTCTCTCTCCCCCTCTCCCTCACTCCCCTTGGGACTTCCTGTTCTCTGAGACACAACAATACTGAAACTAAGATAAAAACCCTTGTGAAAGACGGAGTCGCACATCTATTTACCTTTTTAAATTTTTATTTATTTTGAAAGTGAGAGACAGAGAGCAAGCACACACACCTGTGCAAGTGGCAGAGGGACGGAGAGAAAGGGGGAGAGAGAATCCTAAATCTGCACTGATAGTGCAGAGCCCAACGTGGGGACTGAACTCAAAAACCATGAGATTATAACCTGACCATGAGATCATATCAAAAGTTGGATGTTCAACCGATTGACCCACCCAGGTGCTCCACATGTCTCTCACTTTAAATCAAAAGCTTGAAATAACTCAGTTTAGTGAGGAAGGCATGACATAAGCCAGGAGAGACTGAACACTTGGTCTCTTGGGCCAAAGAACCAAGAGCACAAAAGAAAAGTTCCTGCAGGAAATTAAAAGTGTATACACTTTTATACAGTGAATACACAAATGACAAAGCAAAGCACCCTTCTTCCTGACATGGAGAAAGTTTTCATGATCTGGATAGAAGATCAAAGTTGCCACAACATTCCCTTATGCCAAACCTTAATCCAGAGCAAGCCCCTTTCTTTAATTCTAAGAAGGCTTAGAGGGGTGAAGCTGCAGAAGAAAAGCATAAAGCTAGCAGAGGTTGGTTCATGACCTTTAAAGAAAAAAACCATTTATGTAACAGAAAGGCACCAGGTCAAGCAGCTAGTGCTGATGGAGAAGCTGCAGCAAGTTACCCAGAAGATCTGGATAATAAAAGTGGCTATACTACACAACAGATTTTCAACATCCATGAAACAGTGTTACATTAGAAGGTGACATCTTAGACTTTCATAGAGAGGAGAAGGCAATTGCTGGGTTCAAAGCACCAAAGCAACAGGCAGACTCTCTTGTTAGGGGCTAATGCAGCTGGTAACTTTAAATTGAAGCCAAAGCTCATGTACTGTTCCAAAAATCCTAGGACTGTTAAGAAATATGCTAAATCTACTCTGCTTGAGCTCTGTAAATGGAATAACAAAGCCCTGATAACAGCACATCTGTGGATACCATGGTTTTGTGGCTATTTTAAGCCGACTGCTGACAACTACTGCTCAGGAAAAGATTCTTTCAAAATATCACTTCTTAATGACAATGCACCTGGTCACCCAAGAACTCTTTCAGAGATAGACAATGGGATTACTGTTATTTTCACACACAGCGTTCGTTCTGTAGCCCAAGGGTCAAGGAGTATTTTCACTTTGAAGTCTTATTTAAAAAAAACATTTCATAAGGCTAAAGCTGGCCTAAATAATGATTACTATGATGAGTCTAGGCAAGGTAAATTGAAAACCTTCATGGAAGGACTCTCCATTTTTTAAGTTATTTATTTTGGGGGGCGCGGGGGGAGAGAACACACACACACAAGCAGGAGAAGGGGGGAGAGGGAGAGGGAGAGAGAGAGAATGAATGAACATCCCAAGCAGGCTCCTCACCGTCAACACAGAGCCCAACATAGGGCTTGAACCCACGACCCCAAAATCATGACTTGAGCTGAAATCAATAGTCAGATGCTTAACTGACAGAGTCACTTGGGTGCTCCGCAATCACCATTTTAGATGCCATTAGGAACATCTAGGATTCATGCAAAGAGGTCAAAATAACAGTAGCAGGAGTTCAGAAGAAGTCGATTCCAATTCTGGATGATTTTAAGACTTCAGTGGAGGAAGTAACTGCAGATGTGGTGGAAACAACAAGAGAACCAAAAGTGGAACCTGAAAACGTGACTGACCAACTACTCCTTGAGACACAACAATATTGAAATTAGGCCAATTACCCAGCAATGGCTTGTAAGCGTTCAAGTGAAAGAAAGAGCCATAGTACAAATGGCTGTAAACTCACGATCACACTTTAATAGGTAAGGAGGTACTTTATACGGATGAGTAAAGAAAATGGTTCCTTGAGATGGAATCTACTCCTAAAGAAGATGTTGTGAAGATTGTTCAATTGACAACAAAAGATTTAGAATACTACACAGATTTCGCCACTAAAGCAGTGGCAGAGTTCAAAAGGACTGAATGTAATTCTGAAAGAAATTCTACTGTGTGTAAAATGCTATCAAACAACATGACAGGCTAGAGAAATTGGTGATGAAAGGAAATGTCAATCAATATGGCAAATTTCATTTATCTTAAGACGTTATCAGGGTCACCCCACCCTGATCATTCAGAAATCATCAACATCAAGGCAGGATCCTCCACCAGGAAAAAAAAAAAAGGTTATAATTTGCTGAAAGCTCAGATGACGGTTAGCATTTTCAGTAATAAGTATTATTTAATTAAGGTATATATATATATTTTTTACAGTTTATGTAAGTGAGTGAGGGGGAGAGAGGGAGGGAGGGAGGGAGAAAGAGGGAGGGAGGGGGAGGGAGGGAGAGAGAGAGAGAGAGAGAGAGAGAGAAGCAGAGACACCTATTGGAGGAGGGGCAGAGAGAGAATCCTAAGCAGGCTCCATATTGTCAACACAGGGCTTGATGCATATCCTGTGAGGATATGACCTGAGCTGAAAAAGAGTCGGATGCTTAACTGACTGAACACCCAGGTGCCCCAAGGTATGTACTTTTAAAAGACAATGTTACTGCACACATAACAGCTTACAGTACAGCGCAAATGTAACTTTATGAGAAAGCAAAAAATTCACTGAACTCACTTTATCATGATATCCATTTTCTTGCAGAACTCTGGAACCAAGCTCACTATCTAAGCAATGTCTGTGAATAAAACCATGTATCTCCCCCTCGTTAGAACATTTAGACATAGCTTATATCAAAGCCTTGATATTTTTAAACGGGAGGACTATATCCTGAAGGATAAAGATTTGAAATGCAGTATAGGGGTGCCTGGGTGGCTCAGTCGGCTGGAAGGTACGACTCTTGATTTTGGTCCATGTCATGATCCCAGGTAATGGGACTGCGCCCCACGTTGGGCTCCTTGCTGAGAGTGGAGTCTGCGTAAGATTCTCTGTCTCCCTCTGTCCCTCTCCCCTGCTTGCACATGTGCTCTAAAATTAAAAACAAAAAGAAATGCAGTATATTTTAAGCTACTCTTATTTTATACCAATGTGAGAAGTAAACAAACCTGAAGTTTCAATGTAAATGGAAGAATTATAAACATGCTCAGGTATGCTAAAATGTTTTTAAAAGCAAAACACGGCAACTAAACTTGGCATGCTCTGGTTTAAAAAAAAGTTCTTCATTTCTGTGTAAAGTGGAACTATTCACAAAGAAATTTTTAAGCAAAGCTCTTTTTCTCTCTTGGAAAGTCAAGAGTCATAAAAGCTTCTTAAACTAGGGGCGCCTGGGTGGCTCAGTTGGTTAAGCATCTGACTTCGGCTCAGGACATGATCTCACAATTCGTGGGTTCAAGCCCTGTGTCGGGCTCTGTGTTGACAGCTAGCTCAGAGCCTGGAGCCTGTTAAGGATTCTGTATCTCCCTCTCTCTCTGACCTTCCCCTACTCACGATGTCTCTCTCAGAAATAAATAAAACATTAAAAAAAAAAAAGTTTCTTAAACTATTCTCAACTTCAAAGTTGTTAAATGTATCTTCTATTTTGAGACTTTTCTCTAGCCTATCCTAAAAGCCACAGTTGAGTTGAATCCAGCATATCCATACACTTGAGCATATAAAGGCACATCCAGTAACAGAGAAAATGGTATTTATACGATACTTTCAAAAACTACATTATAGAATTAGTCCTCTGTGACTGCTAAATTATCCAATGGAATACTGTACAGATTCTTTCTTAAATGACAGTTCTTAAAAAGTGATAATTTTTGGCTCAAACCAGTAGACAAAATAATGTGATTACCAACTCAGAGGATGATTCCAAAAATGAAACAAGGACTAAGACCGAGCTGTAGATCTAACATCTGAAGGTATGGCTTCCATTTCCCTAGCAATTCTGGAAAGCTTTTTCTCTTTTTCCCCCCACATCCTCCCCCCACCCCAATTTATTTTGGCATGAGTCACCTACCTACTTTATTCCTTTTTAATTCTTCCTTCTATGTTTACACAAAAACTGGTGTTGTTCCAAACTCCAAAAGTTTTATACAGGAAGAGATTATTTAAATAAAAACTTTTGACAATTTCTCATTCTCTAAATACTGATGACAGTTACTAAATAAAGTCCCCAAACAACTAATTGCATCTGATCCACAAATTAATTAAGGATCATCTCGCTACTGAATACCATCATTTCTGCCACATTTTAGATTCCTAATGGGTATTTCTAAATGAAGTCAGTGGAAGGATTTACTATTTATCTTTGTTTAGTTAAACATGTGAGGGCTCATTATATGGGGACACAAAAGGTAAAAGAATACAGATGACTCAGATCCCTCAGAGAGTTCACAGTTTCTTGTTATCAGAGCTAAGAGCTCAGATACTATCTGATGATATCACCTCCTTCCACTGCCCTTCTATTCCTAAGATGTGCAAAATTTCTCATTTTGTCAGTCTCTGGGTTTACTCGCTGTCATTTCGTTGGTAGCTCTATCACATCTGAAGCCAATTCCCTGTGTTACATTCTCTCCCTTTGAAAGACCTGCAATTGTCTGTCAAGAAGAAACACTGACACATGTAACCAATGAAGATCCACGCATATGGGATGTATTGTTTCTAAATGGATTACTGGTGAATAAACGCTGAACTTAGTCTTTTTTTTTTTTTTTTTTTTATTTATTTCTAGGAGAGAGAGAGACAGCGTGAGCAGGGGAGGGTCAGAGAGAGAGAGGGAGTCACAGACTGAAACAGGCTCCAGGCTCTGAGCTGGCAGTCAGCACAGAGCCCGACGCGGGGCTCGAACCCACGAACCGCGAGATCATGACCTAAGCGAAAGTCGGACGCTTAACCGACTAAGCCACCCAGGCGCCCCAACCCTGAACTTAGTCTTAACAATGGCTGTAAATAGTTTCCAGGTTCCAAAATTGCACAAGCATGAAGTGCTCCTCCATATGATGTCACCACGGATGATAACCGACAAGCAGCAGCTCCCAATGTGTAAGGCCCAAGGGCCACGGAGGATAAAGGACAAAGGAGTTCTTTTTTCAGATGCATAACGAGGGTCTAGTCAAGAGATCCTCAACACTGCCAGGACAGGGCATCTTCACAGTGCCTGCCAGGACAGGATGTCAGGATTGTCAATGGAGAGTTATTACTATGCGTTTTCTACTTTACCTTTTTTCAAATGGGACACTTGGTTGGAGCTCTCTTGTTACTGTCCCACTGCTGGAGACTGGATTTGTGCTCGGACAGAGTGGGGAGGGGAGGTGGAGCTGTAGGTAGTTAAGCATGAACTTTAGTTCCTAGGTCACCAGGCTGCAAAGAGCCACAGCTGGGCCTGATGGAGGTGCCGGACTGGATGACGCTTTGGGTTGGCTCCCTTGCGTTGAAGAGAATGTGTTCTGTATGTAGGAGGCAGGGTGCCACAATCGTTCTCATCTTTGGCTATAGGGATGAACTATGGCCAATCATCTGTTTACCAGGATTCATGCTTTCGTTAGCATAGAGCTGTTGCTAGAAGCAGCTAGTCAGCCAGAGGCTATGTTTTCTAGCTCCTCTTACATCAAAGTTCTAGCTAATGGAATATGAGGACAAGTGGTGTCACTTTGGAGAAAAAATCATTAAGATACAAGTATGCCTTCTTCATCCCTCTTCACTCATCTGCTAGCCAAATCCAAAGATGATAATGCTCTAGGAAATGAGAGCCATAAATGGAAGAAACTAGAGTCCTGAATCACTATGTGGAGGAATCTACTCCATGTATCAGTAACGTCCACATTAAACTGTTCTACAGGTGTTACTGTTTAGGAGTGAAATGTTTGTCACAGCATTTCGTAGTATCCTAAGTAGAACATTAACAGAGTTTTGCTTCATGTGTCTTCTTTCACAGATAAGCACTTAAAAATTTTAAGATAAGATGTTTTACCTGATAATAACCTGATACAGGGGTGCCTGGGTGGTTTAGTCGGTTAAGTGTCTGACTCTTGATTTGGGGTCAGGTCATGATCTCATGGTTTCCTGGGTTTGAGCCCCATGTTGGGCACTGTGCTGACAGCATGGAGCCTGCTTTGGATTCTCTCCCTCCCTCCCTTTCTGCCCCTATCTCAAGCTCTCTCTCAAAAATAAACAAAACAAGGGGCGCCTGGGTGGCTTAGTTGGTTGGGCGTCCGACTTTCGCTCAGGTCATGGTCTCGCGGTCCGTGGGTTCGGGCCCCGCATCGGGCTCTGTGCTGGCTGCCAGCTCAGAGCCTGGAGCCTGTTTCAGTCTGTGACTCCCTCTCTCTCTGACCCTCCCCTGCTCACGCTGTCTCTCTCTCTCCTAGAAATAAATAAAAAATATTTAAAAAAAAAAATAAAAATAAAAAAAACAAAACAAAAAAACCTGGAGTGCCTAAGTGGTTCAGTTAGTTAAGCGCTTGACTTCAGCTCAGATCACGATCTCACAGTTTGTGAGTTTGAGCCCTACATCCGGCTCTGTGCTGACAGTTCAGAGCCTGGAGCCTGCTTTGGATTCTGTGTCTCCCTCCTTCTCTGCCCTTCCCCCACTCAAACTCTGTCTCTTTTTTTCCCTCTCTCTCTCAAAAATAAACATTTTTTAAAAAATAAACTTCAATTGTTAAAAAATATGGACTTGATACAATTAAGATATTTAACAGATATAAAAACTGATTAGGGATTCTGCTATATTCCAAGTTCACACCGAAATTAAATTATAGTTCTGTACAAAATAGCTGCTTCTACTATTTAGCTAAGTGGTCTGTTCTTTGCTATTCATTTCTCTGAACCTTTCTATACACATTTCTGCTTCTTCTAGTTTTTGTCACCAACATTTGAAATGTCTTGTCACTTAGCATGGCACACATATTTTATGATTCCTTATCTTAAATATAAAGCCAATGTGTCTTCTTCATAATAAAATATCAACATTACTTCCCATGTTTGCTGAGGTGTAATGAAAAACAATTTTTTAGGCTTTGTTTCAAATTCTGTCAAATTTAATATACAGGAAGAAAAAAATTTAAGAATGAAGTGTAAATATACACATATAAATAATGTTTAAAGAAAAAGGAGTTCATAGGCTCTAACATTTGTACAAGCTAACATCTCTATATTACTTTCCTAATTAAAAAAATACCTTAGTTAAAGCAAAGTCATATATATCATGTACATACCACAGTATTTGAACTCTGTGATCTATCCACTTAAAGCCTTTTAAATGATTTCAATAACATCTGAAAAATGTAAAAACTAAGGGGAAAAATCTAGAAGAACTAAAGATGGCTAGATAGGCCCTGGGGCTAGATAAACAATCCACTGCTTTTTCCTATAAATATCTGTTAGCCTAGAGGAAGAAAAAAGAGTATATGACCACAATAATTGCATTTTAGTCTTCAAGTAAAATAGACACACATACTTGGTACAATTCAAGCTCAAAGACGGGTGCAACCAGCAACTCTGGAAGGAATTAGGACAGCCTGCATAGAAGAATTACTTCCATTTGGGAGTCTAAAAGAACACAAAAGAATTACAAGGCAAGAAATGGGGAAGAAACGAAGACAAAGACATGAGGCTGTTGGAACTAAGCCAAAACAAAAACACTAATTCCAGAAGATATACATACCCCTATATCTCTTGCTGCATTATTTACAATACCAAGATATGAAAGCAACCCAACTGTCCATCGATAGATGAAGACATAGTACATGCATGGAATATTCCACAGCCATAAAAAAGAATGGGATCTTCCCATTTGAAACAATATGGATGAACCTAAAAGGTATTATGTTAACTGAAAAGACTTAGAGAAAGACAAATGCCCATATGATTTCACTTATATGTGGAATCTAAAAAACAAATGAACAGCGAAACAAAAAAACTCAGACTCTAAAATACAGAAAATTGGTGGCTGCTGAGAGGAGGCAGATGGACATATGAGCAAAATAAATGGAGATTAATAGGTACAAACTTCCAATTATAAAATAAGTGACAGAGATAAAAAGTACAGCATAGGGAATATAGTCAATGATACTGTTAAAACAAAAAGTACGGAAGAATCTTGTGAAGAAATTTTGACAATTAGGAAGAGAATTAGAGAACTGAGACCAGAGGCCAAGTAAGCAAAATAAAACAAGAAGGTGATGTGCTACATTCACGTTGGACAGTGTTTCAGGGAGGAGGAAGTAGCCATCAGTGTCAAATGACAATGGAGAGGTTAAGCACAGTGAAAACGGGAAGGGTATTGCTGAGTTTAACAGACAAATTGCTCCAGATCTCAGCAAGTTATGTGAGGCCAGAATGCAATGGTTTCAATGACAAAAATCTATCTAAGGAATAGAAAAAGATCTCATCTAAGTCCTAAGGGATCAAGTCAGGGCAAGTCAGGCAAGATCACTTCGGCTAGAAAAGCACTGTTGGCCAATGCAGGGGGAATAAAGCCAGATCAGGTGAAGAAGAAATGGGAAGCTTGTGTTGACAGAAGAGACCAGAAAGGAAGACTAGGTAGAGTCTGTAAAGAAGTAGGTTTTGCTAAGGGGTTTACAGGTTATCCCGTAACATGCAATTAAAAGATGCTTTTAAGCCAGGGAATGGCAATCAAATTTGAATACCCTGGTGTAAGGAATAATCTCCCTCTATCCATCTGTATGCATCCCAGATGGAGTCACAGAACTCAGTATGCGGTGGGGTATCTTAACATCCAACTAAGAGATAATCTGGCCTTCGAAATAACACCTTTAAAAGGTGTAAGGTGGCAGTGAAACTGCTATTAGCTGGAATCAGGTTTCATTTGTGTTTAAACATCCTTTTTCTGAGAGGAGCCTCAGTTGGTTGAACATCTGACTCTTGATTTCGGCTCAGGTCATGATCTCACTGTTGTGTGATCGGCCCTGTGTCCAGCTCATGCAGGGTATGGAGACTGCTTCGGATTCTTTCCCTCTCTTTCCCTTTGCACCCTCCTCATCCCCCGAAATCCTTTATGTGGACAATCAGATGTCCTTGAGACACAGCTGCTTAAGGATATGTGCAAGGGAGCATCTCCTCAGATACACAAAGCTGTCTTGATAAGAAACCTTTAGTTTTGGATTCAGTTGACATTTTTTCTATCTTTCTCCTTCAAGTGACAGAAATTTTATACATTAGCTAAGATTCACAATGACTATTCCTTGTGAACCTCTCAAGTACTTCCTGAGAGTTATGTGACCTTGAGAGAAAGAGTGGCTGAATTTAGTTCATATCAATCTTTATTTAGCACATGTTAAAAACTAGTATATATTTTCTCCAATATCGAGAGCCTCTCCATATTTTCAGTGCATGGAAAAGATAAAAGATTTTTCTGAGAGAAAACTACATCCTTCTTAGTAACACTTGTCAGTGTTTTAATACACATGAGGTTGTTTTGTCTAAATTATTTTCCCTTCCATTTAATATCCTGCTTCCTGTCCTACTTAGTTGAAACAAAGAACACCTGCTCTTTCTCACTAACACAATGCTCTTTTGTATACTGAAAGATTAGCGTTAAGTCTTCTGTCAACCTTTCTGTCAGTGGGCTAAATCCAGTTCCCTTTATTTTTAAAGTTGGAAAGAATCCTGGAATTTACCATATGGAACTGATCAAACTCCCAACCCCTTACCAAATGTGCACTTGACCTGAGAGAACCACACAACTGCTTACTTCTGTACGGTGCTTTTGCAATAAGGCCTTTTTGAAAAACAAACAAACAAATAAAACAGTAAAAGAAATAGTACCATCTTGATTAAATACTTTTCCCTGACAATAATTTATTAAAAGACAGAGACGAAAAACTTTGTTATTTGCATGACGGGGTCTGGGGAAGAGGGTATGGAAAAGAAAAAGCAAGATGTAGAAATTCTTCCTAAATCTTTTCTGAAATCCCTACTTAATAAAGAACCATTATGTGAAGAATTTCTTAGAACACATTCAGCAAACTCTGCTCCCTGAAGGCAAAAGCTATAGTGTGGTAAAGTAGCTCATCTGTGGCTTATAGGTTAATTTAAACGAGTATCTTCAATTAAACCATTCTTCATCATGGTCCCCCCTGCCTTCAAATCCATAGTAGGTATTTACCAACCATTTGTTGGGTGCCTTACTGGATGGATGGATGGATGCATAGAGAAACTGTAAACAAAAATGCAAGCCTAAAATTGATATTTCACTGAGGTGAAAAGAGAAAAAGGCTTGCCAACTAAAGCACTGTCAAACTTGGTTACAGAAAATGACCGTAGTCAATGTCAGAATTTGTATGCCATTTACTTGCCAGTCATAAAAATTTAAGTAACTCTCATTCTCCATTCCTGGACTGTGATACATAAGAGTACGTTTCCCAAGGATGCCTATGACCCAATCCCCAGAACCTGTGAATATGCTCGCTTCTAAGGCAAAAGGGAACTGAAGTAGCAGATGGAATTACACATTGCTAATTAGCCAACCTTTAAATAGGAAGATAATCCTAGGTTATCCAAGTGGGCCCCACACAACTACAAGAGTTCTTAGGGGCGCCTGGGTGGCTCAGGTGGTTAAGCATCCAACTCTTGGTCTTTACTCAGGTCAAGAGCTCATGATTTGTGAGTTTAAGCCCCAGGTTGGGCTTTGTGCTGACAGTATAGAACCTGTTGGAAATCTCTGTCTCCCTCTCTCAGCCCCTTCTCTACTAGCTCACTTGCTCTCTCTCAAATAAATAAACTAAACTAAATAATAGAGTTCTTAGCTATGGAAGAGGAAGGAAGAAAAGCAAGTGTCAGAGCCATGTGATGTGAGAAACACTCAAATTAGCCATTGATGGCTTTGGTATGGAAGGGGGTCATGAGCCAAGGAATATAGGCAGTCGCTAGAAGCTGAAAAAGTAACAATAAATTGCATTCTCCCTTAGATCCTCTGGAAAGGAACTCAACTCTGCCAAGATCTTGATTTTGGCTAACTGAGATTCATTTTGGACTCCTGATATTCGCAACTGTAAGACAATAAATTTGTGCTGTTTTTGATAACTTGTTAAAGTGAAACTAATATGAAACTAATACAGACAATAAAAGGCTGAGATTTGATCATAAAAACACTAAATGCTGAGATTAAAAGAACACTAAATTTACCTTTTAAATTTCTTCTGCCAAGTGTTATTCAAAGATATTTTTACACACAGACTTCAATCAGTAGCTTTGTCTGATTAACAAGAGGTTTTTGTGTGTGATTATCTCCCATTCTTGAAGCATCCTGCTTGTATGAAATCTTTTGAAAAGTTTTCTTCTTTGTGATAAAGTTTTGACTTATCATATAAATTTTTAAGTGATTAACAATGAGCCTGATTATTTTGGTTACTACAGTGAAGACCACCTGCATGTTACTTCTAGCAAATTTCAACTTCTATATACACAAATGATCAAGAACCCTTTCTTCCATTATGAAATCTTTCTTGAAGACTCAGAAAGACATAGTTAAGGCTGTCACTGTATTTTTTATGATTCAATTAAAGATACTGGCCTTTATTCATCTTCCTATATCACTTTTATTGCTTATAAGGTATGGGTTTCATACTTCTCCTTGGATAGAGCAATGTATTCCATCACTGTTATACCTGTGTTTTTTAAGACTCAACTGGACAAAAAAGTGTCATTATTATTCTTGACCTATTCTCAACCATAAATTATGAATAGCAGTAACCTTTATATTTCCCTAACCAATACATTTTCTATTAGAGGACACTGCATGAGTAGCTTTATCCCATTTCTTTTTACTAGGCTGGTTATAATAATGCCTGGCATTTATAAAGAACCTTTCAACTGAGTACCTCAAAGTGCTTTGTGAAATTTGAATTAATTCTCACATCACTCTTAAAAGATAGGCATTACTCTGGTTATGTAAATAGTTTGACACTGAAGTTAAATGAATAGCTAAGGAAATTTCTTCAGGATAACAATGGACACTTTCAATGTTACAATCCAACAAATTACTCCCTCAATTATTTGACAAATGTTTTAAAAACTAATGTAGCTTTGTTTTCGCTCTGGTTATTAGATACTGTAAGGATTTTTAGAGCCACGTGAATTTTATTTGTTAATTCAGAATACAGGATAGTAGGATGGGAAGGAAGAAATTACAGACTGTCTAAACCTGGATGACTTCAGCTTTCTCCTTAAATATATTTGATTCACATTCAATATATGGTAAGGTGGCAGCATAGTGGAAGATAAAAATCAGGGCAGAGAATAAGAGGTTAAGTGACCTGTCCACTTGTCCCCATGGCTACAATGGCAGAGCCAATGCCAGAATCCATGTCTTCTGGAAGCAGTTTTTAAATTGTCAGTTTCTGATGCTCAAGAACCAGTTTGATTCTTGTATCTTTTACTTAAAGAATTTATTTTTGATTCAAACACTATAGATAATAACTAGTAGGGGACAAAAGTCTTAGCTTTTTGGCATTGGTGCTAAAGACCATAACGGTGAATATTCTCAAGTGGTTATGAACAGCTCCAAGATGCATAGGAACTTCTTTTCTTAATGCAACAACTATAAGAAGTTACTAATGGCTCTGAGGATCTTCCATATATTATAAGGAGATAGCCTGATGGTACTAGAACCTCACTTTTCCTGTAGGATCCAAACGTTACATTATCCTCCAACTGTTGTTTCAGTTTATCACTTGAAGTTCAGGCATTCAAACAAAGTGAGTCATTCCACTGTCTACTATAATTTTGCATTGAGAAATGAAACTGAATCAAAGTTCAAGAGATTCATTTGTTCACTCATCTTCCCAACATTGACTGAACATGTGTTATAGGTCAGATGTTGGTGGAACGACAGTTATGTCCTTGGCTTCACCTTTAATAGGAAATGGAGATACACTAATATAAGGTTCTTACACTATACTCAGTGTTCTAATATCACTTGAAGTTAGACTGTGATGATTTAAAGCAACAATTAGTTGGGGTGCCTGGGCAGCTCTTTCAGTTGAGCATCCAGCTTTGGCTCAGGTCATGATCTCATGGTTCAGGAGTTCGAGCCCCACATGGGGCTTGCTGCTATCATCTCAGAGCCCGCCTTCAGATCCTTTGTTCCCCCCGTCTGCCTTTCTCCTGCTCATGCTCTCTCAAAAAATGAATATTTAAAAAAAAAATCAGTCTAAAGAAAAAAAGGAAATAGAGAGACAAAGAATACCTAAATGACATATTTAAACTTAACCATATCAAAAATTGTAATAAAATATAATTAAAATACTCTGATTAAAAGACTACTAGATTGACTAAAAAAAAGACACAACAATTATACACTGCTTAAATATATTTTATTTATTTTAAAAATATTTTATTTTTTAAGTAATCTCTACACCCAATGTGGGGCTTGAGCTCATAATCCCAAGATCAAGAGTCACATGCTCCACTAACTGAGCCAGCCAGGCACCTCTGAAAGAAACGTATTTTAAATGTAAAGAAGTAGATGAAAGGATGGAAAAAGACATGATACGCTAACACTAGTTTTAAAAAATCTGGGATGGCTAAGATAAAGTAGATTTTATTTATTTTATTTATTTATTTTTTTGGTAGGCTTCATGCCCAGTGTGGAGACCAATGCAGGGCTTGAACTCACAACCCCGAGCTGAGATCAAGAATCAGATACTTAACTGTCTTGCAATCTAGGCACCCCTAAGATAAAGGAGATTTTAAAGCAAAGTATATTATTAGGGCTAAGGAAATTTATTTCATAATGACAAAGCAGTCAGTTCATTTAAAAAAAATTATAGAGACCCTTAATATTGTTGCACCTAGCAACAGATCTTCCAGATAGAAAATATGACAGATCCAAATTAAACTCAGAGATTAGTATCAATCTCTCAAAAATTGTTTTAAAAAAGGTAAATAGAAAATCATTAAGTATATGGAAGATCACAGTAACTTTAACTATCTGACTTCTATGAAACACCCTATCAGACAACAGAAGAATACACAGTCTTTTACAAATGCACATGGAAATCCACCAGATTGTGGGTGATAAACTAAGCCTCTGTAAATTTTAAAAGGATCAAAGATCTAGAAGTATATTCTCTAATCATAATAGACATCAATTAGAAATCAACAAAACTCTGGAAAAACTCTAAAGTATGTGGAAACTAAGTAGTACAGGCTTAATAACCTGTAGTCAAAGAAAGAAATTAAAATAAAGCTTGGTATTTTCCAAAGGATGAAAATGGAAAAAAAAAAAAAAAAAACTTGTGGGATGCTATGAAAGCAATAATTACGGAATGTGCATTTATAGCACTAACTGTCTGTTTTAGAAAAGATTTTTCTCAAATCAGTGCCTTCAGCTTTTAATAGAAAAACTTTTTTTTTTTTTTTTTTTTTTTTTTTTTTTTTTTAGAGGGAAAGAGACAGCATGAGCAGGGGAGGGTCAGAGAAAGAGGAGGCGTCAGACTGAAACAGGCTCCAGGCTCCGAGCTGGCAGTCAGCACAGAGCCTGACGCGGGGCTCGAACCCACAAACCGCGAGATCATGACCTAAGCGAANAGCCTGACGCGGGGCTCGAACCCACAAACCGCGAGATCATGACCTAAGCGAAAGTCGGACGCTTAACCGACTAAGCCACCCAGGCGCCCCTAGAAAAACTATTATAAATGAAACCCAAGGTAAATAAATTAAATAATAAAGATCAGAGCCTAAATAAAAAGTTAGAAGGAACTTTATCAACTTCATTACGGGAATCTACCAAACAAAAAAAAAGTACAGATAATATTATACTTAATGTTGAAAGACTAAATGCTTTTTCCCCCCAAAATTGAGAACAAGATAGGGATGTTCACATTCACCACTTTGATTTAACACTGTATTGTAGCTTCTAGTAAGTACAATAAGGCAACAAAAAGAAAAACTACCTAGACTGGAAAGGAAAAATTGTATTTTTAGACAATACTGTCAATGGAAACACAATCTACGGACTGTTACTGCGACTAGTGAGTTAAGTGACACTGAAGGATAGCAGATCAGTAGAGAAAAGTCATCTGCATTTCAATATGCTAGTAATACCTAAATTAAAAAATTAAAACAATGCCACTTAGAATAGCATCAAAAATATGAAACAGTCAAGTGACAGAACAGACAAAAGAAACACAAGACCCGTACACTGAAAACTGTAAGCCCTTGTTATGAGGAAGGATCGTAAGACCTAAATAAAGGACAGATATATCGCTGTAGCCATGGGTCAAAAGATCCAATACTACTGATCAATTCTAAAACTAACGTACAGATTCAATGAAACCATAGTCAAAATAACACTGAGTGTTTTCTTGTAGAAAGCTATAACCTGATTTTAACATTCATAGGGCAAAGAACTATTAGAATAGACAAAACCAGGGAAATCAAGAATGAAAAGAACGAAGTCGAAGAACTATCAGTACTTGATATGACAGACTTATGAGAAAGCTAAAGTAATCAGAGCAGTACACTACTGACACTAAGACAGAAAAATAGATCAACGGAACAGACCAGAAAGTCCACAAATAGACCCACAGATACATATACAATTGATTTTCAACAAAAGTGCTAAGAAAAGCCAGTGAAGAAAGTTTTTTTTCAAATAAATGGTACTAGAGGGGCACCTGGGTGGCTCAGTCAGTTGAGCATTACACTCCTGATTTTGACTTAGGTAATGATCCCAGTCATGGGATCAAGCCCTGTGTCGAGTTCGACACTGTGTGGGGAGCCTTTGAGAGACGCTCTCTCTCTCTCTCTCTCTCTCTCTCTCTCTCTCCCCCTCTGCCCACCTCCCCCCCCACACCCGCATTCTCTAATAAATAAGTGGTACTAGGACCAGATATTCGTATAACAAAACATTGAACTTTGATCTATACATAGCTGTAGATACAAAAATTGGACTTCATCATAATTCATTCATAATTCATCATAATTAAAAACTCCTGTTTTTTTATTTAAGAAAAATTCTTTAACGTTTATTCATTTTTGAGAGACAGAGAGGCAGAGTGCAAGCAGGGGAGGGGCAGAGAGAGAGGAGGAAAACAGAATCCAAAGCAGGCTCAAGGCTCTGAGCTGTCAGCAGAGAGCCTGATGCAGGCCTCGAACTCACAAACCATGAGATCATGACCTGAGCTGAAGTCGAACGGTCAACCGACTGAGCTACCCAGGCACCCCAAAACTCCTGCTCTTTGAAACACACCATGAACAGAATACGAACTACAGACTGGGAGAATATTCACAAATAGACCTGATAAAGGAAGTGTAAACAATTTATTGTAGTCTTTCCAAACTCAAGAAAAATAAGCAGCCCAATTAAAAATTGGGGAAGCCATTTGAGCAGATTCATCAAAGAAGATGTATCGATCAAGAAGATGTATGTATTTATCAAAAAGACGTATGCAGGACAAGCATGAAAAAAATGTTCAACATGATCGATATGAGTTGGTAGAGAAGAGCAAATGAAAACCAGAAGGGAATAACACCACACTTCTCGGAAAAAAGAGGTAAGTACAGTGCACATGGTGTCTAATATTTTGTCTGGGGCAGAGGCAGCCGACTATTACTATGGGGAAACTGAAACATCAACTTCTGCTAATAAAATCACCAGCCTGGACCCACCATGGAGGATGGCGATTTAAATCCATTCACCCTCTTGAATGCGAGCAAGAAAATGCTTTCCTTTCCCTCTACAGAGAAGGTTTGGGCCAACTCCTTAGGGAAGGTCTGAGGCTGAGTCACTAACAACCGATTCATGTTATCAAAGGTGCCTTCCCTTCAAAGTCAGACTCTGAATGAGAAGTCTTCTCTAACTCTTCACAGCATGTGAGTAATGAGCAGACAGAATTAACTGCAGTTAGAAAAAAATACTTCGAAAAAATCTGCACCATCTATGAATCAGCTGTGGCCTTCTACCTGTCTGTGGTCCTGCTGCGAGACAGGACAGCGGAGTCCTGAATGCTTATAGGAAAGGACTAGAGGAGGAAGGAGACATTTTCTGTGAATTTTAGATTCAGAGAAGCTACTATGCTTGCTGAAACTACAAAAATTTAAGTCCACAGTATACGGTGAGTTGAATTAGGCATAGGAAATGCAAATTAGTCTCTGCTCCACTTGGCAGTATGTGGTGTGAATTCGCCGGCCACAGTAGCAGCCATCCAGTGCGGGCAACTGCGATAAAACTGGATATTAAATTTCCCTTTCAAAGTGAAGAAAAATACATATTATGATTTTGTTAGCTTCTCTAATGCTTGATTCATATGCAGATGAATCAAATTCATATAATGCTGGAAACTTTTTTTTTTTAATAATCCTCAAATATAAATTTTGACAGAGGGAAGGCAAGGCCTAAAGTGATTTTTATGAATTTAACTGTATATTTATTTTTGAAAACTTAGGATGGTTATTCAAACCATCTGCAGTCTAGTCCTAACTCATTACATTGTATGCTGAAATGAGAAGTTCTATGATGACTGTGTATAAACCAGGCCATTACACAAATGTTTAAAGTCTGAGTTCTAAGGGTACCTGGGTAGCTCAGGTGGTTAAGCAGCCAACTTCAGGTCAGGTCATGAACTCATGGTCAGTGGGTTAAAACCCTGTGTCAGGCTCTGTGCTGAGAGCTCAGAGCCTGGAGCTGCTTCAAATTCTGTGTCTCCCTCTCTCTCTACCCATCCCTCTCTCTCTCTCCCTCTCTCTGTCTCTCTCTCAAAAATGAACATTAAAAAAATTTTTTTAAAAATTAAAAAAAAAATTTTTTTTTAAATTTGTTAAAAATTTTTTTAATGTTTTGTCTTTTTTTTTTTTAAATTTATTTCTGAGAGAGAGAAACAGCTGAGCAGGGTATGATCAAAGAGAGAGGAAGACACAGAATCTGAAGCAGACTCCAGGCTCTGAGCTGGCTGTCAGCACAGAGCCCAGTGCCAGGCTCGAACACACGAACTGCGAGATCATGACCTGAGCCGAAGTCAGACGCTCAACTGACTGAGCCACCCAGGTGCCCCAGATTAAAAAAATTTTTTAAGTCTGTAGGTTCTAACCAGTTATATATGGGATATCCAATTAAATATGCTAAGTTTGGCAGTAATAATTAATGTAGCTGCTGAAAGTTTTAGCATTAACGGAGAACTAAGAGAGTTCAATTTAACCAAAGCCACACAAATGAGAAAAGCTGAGAAGGATATACTCCAGAAAAACCAGAGGGGCAAGAGACAGAATATTAGACTGACCAGTTAATTAGAGCTCCTAACACAGTATTTCTCTCTCTGCCTAAGCTATCTATCTAAGATAGCTTAACATACCAATCACTCACGTCTCTTGTCAAGTTTCAAAAACAAATAAAAATTGTGCATATTCTGATCACTCTTCGGACAGACCTCCTTTGATGCTTCATAGAGCAAACAGAAGAAACAACTCCGTGAAAAAGGCAAATATAGAAGCTAATTTTTACTTGCTCCATTAAGATATTACAACCTGCTTGAATGATAATAGTTCAGTGTAACAGAGTCACCATTCCAGCAATTTTAATTTATCTTAATATTTAAAATGTATCTGAAATTAACCACCAGCTGCCGTTTCCTTATAGTATTTGTACTTGTCAAACAAAACATGACTGTCACCTTGAATTATTAGGTATGAATATCTCCATGTTGAGAAATGTTAAATACAAGCAGACAGTCAAATAGAAAGGAAAAAAGGAGAGAAATACAAGAAATGAAACCCTAATTTCAAACACATAACTACTCTCAAAATGTTGATCTAAGAGTAAAGCAAACTGTTGGTCTTTGCGATCTTAAAATATTAATCAAATTAGAAGAGGCGCAGGCTCCACTGGAAAGCTGCCTTCTCTGATTTGTGGGAGTCTCTAACCTCATGGTGGGCAGAAGAGCAAATGTCCTTCTGTGTATCCAGATGATGCGGTACCAAGACTATGAATTCAGTGCATGACCAGACATGAACCAGGCTCTTTTTCTAACAACTGTGAGAATGCCTTGATAGGAACACTTCTAAACTAAAAAGTTACTTGGGTGGAAACTTCAAATATTCAGTTTGCACAACATTCAGCAAGTGAAAAAGCTACCAAGGAGTTAAAAAATTACTTCTGAAAGACTCAGTGCAAACTCCATTATTCACAAATAGATGTCGTAAGGAATTTGGATTTTTATACGGCTATGTTAAGTAAGCCTTGCTTTTAAAGTTTTTGGGACAAAATTATCTTAATTTTTGTTTATTTAGGCACAGCTGACACATAGGTTACATTAGTTTTAGATGTACACAGTGATTTGACAAGTTTCTACGTTATACTACGGTCACCAAAAGTGTAGCTACCATAGAGGATCACTGATGAAACGTATACTTTTGGGTGCCTGACTGGTCAAATGTTTGCTTGCTAGGACAAGTCTGTGACATGAAAAATTCCCTGTTCTGCCTCCAGGTATTCCCAAAGGCACCTGGTAGAGGCTTGGCCACCAATTCAGATGAAAGAAATCTCCATATGCCACCTCCATTTCTATAAATAGGTGTTTGCACCTGCCATCTACAAACAAAATCTGCATGCCAAGGACTTCCCAAAGAACATAACCTTCAGCTAGCTGCCCAATGCCTACTTAAATTTGAACTATCATTTTACAAAACTCTATGCTAGAGCAGATTTTCTCTTATCCCTACAACTTACTAGTTCTCGACTGAGGATGCTGAGTGACACTATTCAGACCAGTACTTCTCAACCCTGTATGCACACTGCTAGCTCCTGAGAAGTGCTTAAAACACTCCTTCCTGGACTCACCCCCAACCAACCAAAAGACAAGTGTGAGCCTATAGCTTCAGTCTTTTCATGCACTTCTTAAGGGGGTTCTTATGTGCACAGAGAGGTGAGAGGCACTGCAGCATGGAAGGGTGCAGTCAGAAAGGGGCGCCTGGGTGGCTGAGATAAGCTTCCGACTCTGGATTTCGACTGAGGTCATGATCTCACGATTTGTGACACTGAGCCTCACACGGGGCTCTGTGCTGACAGCATGCGGCCTGCTTGGGATTCTCTCTCTCCCTCTCTCTCAAAATAAACAAAGAAGAAAAAAGTGCATCCAAAGGTTACTATAATAAGATGAAAATCATCGCATAAAATGATATAAAATGTATTGAGCAACTATGCATAAAATGGCATTAGCTTAAATAATATCCTGTTCGTGATTTAAACCATGAAATTAAATGGGCCTATACTCATACTAAGATTTGTAAAATACCACCAAATTTCCTCATCTTGTCAGGTGTACTATTTAAAATTTAGAATAAAGGCTTTGGGATCAAAAACCCAAGGTCAAATACTGACTCTTGCACTTGCTGAGTGGTCTTCATCAGATTCTCACTTTCCATCTCAACATGGGATGTGACTGCCATCCTCCAAGAGGATTAAATGGGGCAAAGGGTCTGATTTCTTTCTCTTGCATTCAAGTTTCATCTGTGTTGTATGAATTAATGGTTTCTTTTTATCACTGAAAAGAATTTCATTTTATGGATATACCACAGTTTATTTATCTGTTCCTTTGTTGAAGGACATCTTACTGCTTCCAGTTTTTACTTAAAAAATTTTATGTTTATTCCTGAGAGAGAGAGAGAGAGAGAGAGAGAGAAAGACAGAGAGACAGAGACAGAGTGAGCAGGGGAGGGTCAGGGAGAGAGGAAGATACAGAATCTCAAACAGGCTCCAGGCTCTGAGCTAGCTGTCAGCACAGAGCCTGACACAGGGCTCGAACCCATGAACCGTGAGATCATGACCTGAGCCGAAGTCGGACGCTTCATCGACTGAGCCACCTAGGCGCCCCAGCTTCCAGTTTTTAGTGATTAGGAATAAAGCTGTTATCAATATTCACATACAGATATTTATTTACTAATAAACCTTAGGTAAATACCTAAGAGGGCAACCTTAGGGTAAGATGGTATGTCTAGATATTACTTAAAAAACAAAAACAAACACTGTCGAATTGTATTCCCAAAGCAGCTGTGCAAGTTTGTATTTCTACCCAGCAGAGATCATGTTTCTGTTGTTTTGCATCCCTGTCAGCACTTGTTACTGTCAGCTTTCTCGTACCTCAGCCATCTTACCAGCTGTACGGTGGTGGGATCGCCTTGTGGTATAAATCTATTTTGGGGACTGGGTTGCCCATCTTTTAATTCAACTGCTACACAAAATCTTAATTAGAAAACTTCACTTTAAAACTAAGATCTCCAGGGACGCCTGGGCGGCTCCGCTGGTTAAACATCCGACTTCAGCTCAGGTCATGATCTCACTGTTTGTTGTTGAAGCCTGCGTTAGGCTCTGTGCTGACAGCTCAGAGTCTGGAGCCTGTTTTGGATTCTGTGTCTCCCCCTCTCTCTGTTCCACCCCCGCTCATGCTGTGTCTCCCTCTCTCAAAAATAAACATTAAAGAAAAAAAAAAAAGATCTCCAGATATCTATTTGTAAAAATTTACACTGTCAATTTCAGATAATGTAAGGCTTTTTCCTTCAAATTAAACAAAAAACAAAAAACCTGTTCCTGCTTCCTAGTATAAAAGTAGATAAATACATAGCAAACATTACTAGTAGCTCTACCACTCAGAGCTGATCATCAGTTTCTTTGTTTTTTATTTTTTTTAATTTTTTTTTTTTTATTTTGGAGAGTGACAGAGAGTATGAGGGGGAGGGGCATGGGGGAGGGAGAGAGAGGTAGAGAGGGAGGGAGGGAGAGAGAGAGAGAATATCTTATGCAGGCTACACACTCAGCACAGAGCCCACCACGGGGCTTGATCCATCCACACTGGGATCATGACCTGAGCTGAAATCAAGAGTCTGACACTCAAACAACTGAGCCACCCAGGTGCCCCGACCACCAGGTTCTTCTCATTGTGTGTGTGTGTGTACAAGTATGGGCTTACCCTACAGCACAGCTAAAGACCCAAGGTTTAAAGCAGAAGTGAATCGGGTATGTTTGAGGAAAGGAAGAAAGCCAAGTATGAAGGAAACAGGACAGTAAGCAAGATGGCTCTAACAGGAGACTCAGAGGTCAGTTCGTGTAGAGTAGGGTTCTTCAATGTGGGCGTGGCCCAAAATTAAGAGGAGGCCCTGCTAGAACACTGTAGCACACCACAGTCACAGTTTCTGGTCCAGCAGATCTAGTGTGAGGCCTGAGAATCTGCATTTCTAACAATCTTCCAGGTGCTGTTGTTGCAGATCCGGGGTCCCACCTTAAGAACCATTCTTGGGGCAAACCATGAGAGACTCTTGAATGCTGACAAAAACTGAGGACTGATGGATGTGGGGGGGAGGGGGGGATGGGCATGGAGGAGGGCACTTTGGGGATGAGCACTGAGTGTTATGTAGAAACTAATTTGACAATAAACTATTTGTAAAAAAAAAAAAAAAAAAAGAAAATGAAAAAAAAAAAACCATTCCTGGGCATGCTATACTATGATATGGAGTCTGATTTTCAATAGATTTTTGTAATGTTTGTTTATTTTTGAGAGAGACAGAGAGAGAGCGCGCACATGAGCAGGGGAGAGAGAGAGAGAGAGACACACACACAGAATCCGAAGCAGGCTCCAGGCTCTGAGCTGTCAGCACAGAGCTTGACGTGGGGCTTGAACTCACAAACCATGAGATCACGACCTGAGCCGAAGCTGGACACTTCACTGAGCCACCCAGGCACCCCTAGGAGTTTGATTTTTATTCCAAAGAAATGAGAAGACACTGGAAGATTTTTTAGGGAAGAATGATGTGATTTGTTTCAAATTTTAAATAGATCATAGCGGCTGAGGTGTGAAAGCTAAATCAGAGGGGACGACATGACAAATGGGAAAGTAGTACGGAGACTATTAGCCGCAAGGAAGGATGGTGTCCTGAATTAGGGTAGAGGGGAAATTAAGATGTGGACGTATTCAGAATACACTTAGGGAAAGCTGACCGAACTTGCAAATAGACAGAGTATTAAGGCGAAGGAAGGAGAAACAAAGTACATGTCAGTTTCACGGACTTAGAAACTACCTCAATGGAAAACTTTATGGGGGTGCTAATCATAAGCTCTATTTTAGAAATATTTGAGCTCACTGTTAAATGCATCTTAGAAATACTCAGTATGCAGGTCGGATATACAAATCTGAAGCTCCAAGAAAAATTTTAATTGGAAGTTATTAACACATAAATGATATTTATAATCATGGAACCTCCTCCGATCATTAGAGGAGTTCAAAGGATCTCTAAAAAGGGGTGATTTGGCACACCTTCCAGGGGACATTTAGCAAAGTCTAGAGACATTTTTGACCATCTCGACTTAAGGCTGGGTGAACGACTGGCATCTGACCAGAGGGCAGGGATGCTGCTAAATATAAAGTGTACGGAAAAGCTCTTAAAAACAAAGCATTTTTCTTGCTCAAAATATCAATAGCGCTGAGGGTGAGAAACTCGTGTGGAAAGAAAAACTATCTTGTATGAAGGGAGCAAAGGAGCATAAGGCATTTCTCTGATATACAGCGGACTGGGAAGCATATCACTTACACACCCAATTTAAAACCTGCTTAAATATGTATATGGCCAGCTGAGAAATGAATTGAAAAATCTAAAGAATTACACTGCAGCATTGGACTTAAAATGGCTGCTATCTGAATGTGAAAATGGTCACAATAAGGAAATATGGTAAAATTAATAACAGTCTAAAGGAAAACCCTGATCCATAAATCCATCAGATCATGGAGCTCCAGAGCTCTTCCATAGGATTATGCCACCTGTACACTGTTGCTGAATAAGTGCACAAATATGAAAGCACATGAGCTCTTCAGTCTTAATAACACATAACAAGGAAACAGAATTGGAAACCTGGAATATGAATGTAGATTCTCAATTTCTGGAGTGTGGGTACAGATTCACAAAATCCCTAGAAATGGAAAACTCTAACCAGGTAAAGGAGACACAAGAGGCTAAAGATATGAAATGAATCAAAAGCCTAACTTGGGGGAAAATTTTTTTCAGTATACCCAATAATCCTAGTATCCTTCAACATCAACCATCACACAAGCTGTCTGTCATTACCAGAAAATTTCAGGTAAGATTTCTGAAGGCTTTCATCTCTGGAAAATACCTATGAATTCAGTCTTCAGGTCAGGGTAAGAGAAATCCACATTAGACAAGATAACTTTATAGCCTGCTCATTGGAGCACATCTACTTTATAAATGAGACTGCAGATAATCTTTCACACAGAGAGGTGTTAAGATCGCATATCTACCCTAACTTAATGCACTGCCAGAAAGAGCTGAGAATAGTGGAAAGATCCCCGGAATTAGGAGATAGATATATTCTAGGTATGAAGTAAGTATAGGGTAAAAAAAAATCCGGAGTTAAAAGATATGTGAAAAAGGCCTTCTCACAAGGGAAAACAGGAGAGGTTAAGAAACACCCTTAGATATCCTGTAATTAGTCTAATCATAATGGACCTAAACAGATGGATTTTAAATATCAAGATGCTGCTTTTAACCCATGGGCAGAAATGTTTAAACGGCGATTATCTTTCACCCAAAAGAACAAGTTTCTCTGTGCCATAAATACCCAGTGATCAGTGCATGTATAAGAAAAATGGGTCCCTGACTCTGATCTTATATACAACCTTTATACACGCAAAGCCTATCACAGTATTTTCTATGTTATTGACAATTACCTTTAATAGATTAGTGTTATAATCTGGGACAATGGAAAATTACAAATAAATTGTCTTATGTAGACTATGAACAGAAAGTCCACACACTACATATTGGTCCACCCTAACTGTGAAGCACGAGAAATAAAAATTGTGGGACTTCAAACACACAGGGCTGACCACAACTCACCCTTCCCAGTTCTTTATCTTCAAGGGCCAGGACCCCGGTGCTTTCCGTGAAGAGTTTTACTTTGACCACAGGCCGAGGATGGGTGGTGGTGAAATCACCTTGAGTACCCCATCTGCAATAAGGAACAAATATTTTCTTTAAAAATGCAGCATTATTTTTTTTTCCCCTAGACAGAGGTATCTCCTTAGAAGGCCCATTAAACAATCCAGAATCTTTTGTGGCTCAATGAGATTTTCATCTTTGCTTTTCTTTCTGACAGATGGCAGAGTCAAGGAGAAAAATAACAGTAAGTTTTAGAGCTTATCAGCTTATAATAATTCCAAAGCTGTTCCAAAAATTAGCACATCAGTGTATGCAACACAGTATGCAATAAGAATTTAGGTTAAGGTAAAGTATTATATATGTAGCTACTAAAATCCATTATTTTATTAATTCAAATACAAATTATAACCCCATTTTTACAGATGCCTAGAGGAAATTGCTAAAACTTTGTTTATGAAGAGGTAGTTTCACAGAAAACTATTTTTTTTGCATGCTAAAGACTTTATCCCATAACTTCTTAGAAAATCTTTACTAGATATTTTGTATTTCAAAAAGTGGAGGTAATTATCTAAGGCCTATTACTTTTTGTATTATTTACCTGTCAAAAAGAAATAAATAAGCATTATAAAAATATGAGTATTTTGTAGTTAATTTCCCAGTACGCCCTCCTAGGAATGAAGTAAGTCTGTCGACATCTGGCTTTTCAAATCATCGTAACAAAATAACATTTTTCTTGGCTTATCTTTTAATTAATAGCATCTCAGCTTTACCACACACCAATTCATCCTAGTGTACTTACAAACTCAACTGGCATACACCTGATATTAAAAAATCTTATCACTCTTTCTCATAACTCTGAGATCACAGGCATGAGACGCAGCACAGCATGAAGAAAATGCCATTGAGAAAAAACACACCAAAGTGAGATTTAACACAATAAGGCCTCCTGCTACAAATAAATCACCATGTTAAAAACATGGATTTTCTCATCTTGTGTTAAAAAAACACATTTACCATTTTCAAGGCATTATCTAAACTTTTATTTTATAAGTCAAATTCAGAAAGCTTGGGAAATTAAAAAAATGGAGGAAAGTCTAATAAAAATTGAGTAACTGTGAAGTTTTCCTCCCCTACCACCATGGCCATAATACCGTGGTATGTGTACAGTAAAGCAGAGGCCATCTCCATGACCGAAAATACTAGTAGCTAGCTATAATTTGTTTTCCTGAAATTAAAGTCATATGCCAGAGGGAAAAGAGAGATTCAGTTAGAGTGGAAAAGCAGCTTAATTTTTATTTTAGACTTCTAGAAAGAGGTTAGCAAAGAACCTTTTTGCCATTTCATAGAATTAAGATGGTCTGAGATAAAGTAGAGCTAACTAAAATAAGACTAACAATAAAAATAGATTCAGAACCAATATAAGGGAGGAGAGAAAAATTCTCTATTTAGTGTATAGGATCTTAAGACTTGAATAGTCAAGGCTATCCAGATGACAACTGTGGAGAAAATTCCCATGACATAATACTCTTTTCTTGGTGTCATGTGGTTAAATTTAGAAAACTAACCTTCTGAGACATTTTCTTACAGTTGAAATCAAAGATCTATAGTAACCATGTAGACACAGCCTAACAGTTTTACATAGGATTTTCTCATCTTTTAAACTAATTCTTTTCGTAAAAATTCTTTTGTTATTTTCTTCCCTCTCATGTCAAAATCCTTTGAAAGTACTTATACTGTTTTCTATATGGGTATGTAATCCTCCATCTACTGCAATATGCAATTCTCCAAAGAGAAAAATACTGATGACTGCATTAACCATCAGTGGGAGACTTTGAATTTCATCTTTTACTCCCATCTCTCTGCCACTTTACATGAAGGGAAAGCTGTGCTCTGTTGGGCAGCACATATAGAGAAGACCAGCATGGCCCCTGTGCAAGGATGATACATGAAGGGAAAGGCACTGCCACTTCTGCTGCTAGAATAAGACAAACAACAATGCATATGTAAAGAACTGTGCTCACTCATGATCCCATGAACCTCCACAAAACTGCCTTGTATCTCAGACCCTTTACAAGCAGAGATTTTTAACAAGTATTCTTTGATGGAGTTCAGGACAGGACACTCCAATATATGCCATTTTGGCATATTATCTTGAATTAAAGTTACTTAAACAGGAGGTGCAACTAGGAAACTCTGACTCTTCCTTTGTCCCCCTGAATGAAGAAAATAAATCTACGTGAAAGGTAACCTCCCCCACCACCAGAACTGGAAGGCAGAAGACCTCCTTAGTACCAGAGATGGTATTTAGGACCAAGGAAGTTATATGAACAAACCTTATTACTTCTTTACTAACTTACTATTCCCAAAACCCAAACTTCTTTGACTATCAGTTTTTCACCAATTTATTGTTTATCTAAGAGATCTAAAAGCTGCCTGCTTTGGTCACTTCTTTTGAGTCTCATATTTCATATACATATAAATTTAATTTGTTTTTCGGTTTTTTATTTTTTTTTTTTTTAAAGTTTGAGAGTGGGGGAGAGACAAAGGAAGAGGAAGACAGACTCCACATCCAGCTCAGAGCCTAACTTGGAGCTTGATCCCATGACCCTGAGATCAAGACCTAAGCCAAAACCACAACTCAGATGCTTAACTTCCTGAGCCACCCAGGTGACCTGGTTGTTGTTAATCTGTCTATGTTGATTATTAGACCAGCCAAATAACATACAAGAAAGAAAATATTCCACCCCTATCTTCAATAGCCCTCTCTCATGTACTAAAAAGTTACCATGTAAATTAGACATTAACTGTCTAAAAATAAGATGCAGGTTAAAGAATAAAAACCAGCATTCCCAGCATCCAGGTTATGATGGAGAATACACCAGTACATCAGAAAAGTCCTCTTTGTGCCCTGCCCTGGTCACATCTTCCTCTCGTCCCAACTCCATGCCACCAGAGTAGCTATATTACTGGATTCTGGGTTCTATATTAACAATTGTCTTGGACTTTTTTAAAGGGAGTATCTTTAGCCTTTTACCTCTAGAGGCGATCATTGCTCCAGGTATCTTGCAATTGGTCTTTAATGGGTAAAAGAAACTCTCTTCTTTTCCTAGTTCATCATATACCCAGAAATAAATCAGAATATAGGCCTTTTATACACATATATCAGATATGGGATACATATCATGGATACCAGTTATGTCCTAGATTTTATATATTCTATGGATTTTTCTGAAGTTTATTTTGAGAATGAACAGGGCAGAGGCGGGTGGGGGGGGTGGGGGGAGTTGTCTCTGTGGTGACAAGAAAGAGCCTGATGTGGGGCTTGAACTCACAAACTGCAAGATCATGGCCCCAGCCAAAGTCAGAGGCTGAAGTGACTGAGCCACCAAGGCTCCCACCTCCTATGAATCTTGTATACAATCCATTTCTGAATTTTCTATCCTAGACACAGGTATGTTTTATGGATGGTAATATAGATATATATCAGATACATATGTATATCATCTAGATGCATATATACTATATACATAAAATCAAAGATCTTACCTATCTGTAATCCAGAAATGAATGCTGTTAAACTTTTGCCTATATTTACTGAGATGGTTAGTAATTGCAGTGGTTTATATGGATCCATTTTCTTGCTTTTCAGAGATAAACCTAATTTCCTATCTTAAAAAAAAAAAAGCAAACCCACAGATTTAGGATGCTGTAGTTTAGCATTTTGTATCATTTGCATCAATGAGGCCTGCCTATAGATTTACATTCTTGTATTTTCCTGTTTTTGTTATTCTAGTTTTAATGAAGAAGTTGAACATTGCCACATTTTTATTATTTGGAAGAGTTTGTAAAAAAAAAAAAAAAAATTATCTGTTCTTGAAATTTATCCATTAAGCCGTTTGGGTGCAGTGTTTCTTTACGGGAAGATATTTGATGCTGAATCTATTTCTTCACAGGTTATAGTTATAAAACTACTCCCGCTTTCTATTTAACCCAACTTTGATATATTACTTAAGTTATTTCAACCACATTTTTCAAAAGTTTTTGCACAAGGGCACTGGGTGGCTCAGTTGTTTGATTTTGGCTCAGATCATGATCTTAAGGTAGCAGGATCAAGCTCCAAGTCAGGCTCTGGAGTCTACTAGGGATTCTCTCTACCCTCCCTTCTCTCTTTGCCCCTCCCCCATGCATGCGCCCCACTTCCAAAACAAACTTAAAGTATTTGCACCAAGTTGTAAAACTCCTCTTATGTTTGCATCTAAGGTATCTGTAGTTATGTATTTTTTCTCATTCCTCCTATTGTGGGTTTTTTTTTTTTTCCATTTTTAACTTTGATGTAAGTTTGTCTTATTATTCTTTTCAAATTACCACTGCTAGACTTTAATGATCTTTTCCATTGCATGCTTGTTTTCTATTTCATTAAATCCCTTTTTTGTAGTTTATCTTCATTTATCGGTGGTAATTCTACTATCGTTCTACATTTCTAACTTGAATGCGTGGCTTGTTAATTTTAAGTCTTTAATTCTAAGCATTCAAGCTTAGCACTATAAACATTTCAGCCTATAAATTCCCTTAGCCACTTTCAGTACAGCATCCCCAAACTGACATTAGTTTTATTATTCAGCTGTTTACAGGTGTGATATAGAATTTGTAGTTTTCCTTTCCTAAATAGCTCTATGCTTCCTGCATTAGGTTGTATAATAGAACTTGTAGGATATTAATCTTCTGAAATAATTGAAACTAGCTTTTATATATTCCAAAATATGTAGGGGTGTGTGTGTGTGTGTGTGTGTGTGTGTGTGTGTGTGTAACTCTTCCATGAGTAGTTAGAAACTCAAAGTATTTTCCACTGTGGGTACAATGCTGTATATGTGGCCATTAGTAACTGTGCAAATCTATTTTTTCATTTATGATTTTTTGGTGTCCTTTATATAGAAAGGTAGAAGGATTATAATCTCCCATTAACCTAGTGATTTTGACAATTTCCTTTTATCTTTTTGTCAACTTTTGGTATCCTATTTGGTGATGTAAAAGATTTAATAACCATGGCCTCTGAATATGAAGTGCTTATCTTTTATAATCTGAAAGCCATGATTACTTTTCTACCATTATACTTGTGTAAAATTAGTGAACACTATGCCGGGAATGGTACTAGCATACAAAACATGCTTAGAGAAATCACATGAGGGACCTCATCAACATATTGCAAGTATAGCTAGTCACGTATTAGAAAACAAAGAGCTCAAGTTTCTAGGAAGCCACTAGTAATCTAGAACTTGGAAAGCAATGCAGGATATCCATTCTCAAAACCTATGCCAAAGAAGGCAGGAAACAGGAAGATTACAGGCCCTGGTAAGACAATCCATAAGAATGTATCCACCTAACAAGGTCTGGACACCTGAGTCAAGGGCATGGACTATTAATGGCCAGCTCCTGTGAAATGAGAGAGCATTAAATACTATGCTTTCAGGCAGAGATAAGCAAAGGCCCAAGGATACTGGCAGATCCTAACTGCAACAGCCAAGGACTAAGCTTTTATGATATTTGACAAAAATGTGCAATTTTAAAGGGGTGCATAAAGTGGTACTTAATAGTCCTCATAAATCCCAATATTCCAGAACACAAACTGGCACCCCCTTGATAATTTGTTTCATTTTTTAATGTTTATTTTTGAGAGAGACAGAGAACAAGCAGGGGAGGAGCAGAGAGAGAGGGAGACACAGAATCCGAAGCAGGCTCCAGGCTCCCAGCTGTCAGCACAGAGCCCAACAAGGGGCTCAAAGTCACCAACAGAGACCTGAGCCGAAGTCGGACGCTTAACCAACTGAGCCACCCAGGCGACCTGAGAATTTTTCATATAAGAACATTAAAAGATATATACAGTTAGAAGATGCTTATGAAATCTACAATAAATGGATTAAAAACCAGTCATCCTTCCAACACCCAACTCCCTACCCCCCCCCCAAATGTAGGAGAAAGAGGAAAGAAGAGGTAAATATTTTCAATATTCACCAAGATGTTTCCTTGTTTTCTACTTATCTGGCATGTTTAAACACTTGCAGGAATTACCACCAGTTATTATCTTCCTACTGTTTTCTCTGTATTCTGTGATAAAAGAATACGTTACCCTTGCTGTCAATTTGCTTTGACTCAAAATTCATTGCCTTTTTCTAGCCGTGAATGTATTATTTATGCGGATTCAGACTTCCAGTGGAACTCTTCAAAAGAATAAAATATCTACAAAGCACCTTTACAGGGCCAGTAGGACTTCCTGGCTATGGAAACACAGGGCAGTTCACATACCAACTGAAGGAACTGATATTAATTATGTATTTGCTATTAAATTAAGTATACTGGAAATTCACAGGATGAGCCAGAATAGATGTACATGTGTATTCATCTACTAAAGCTACTTCTAGGAATTTGCCCTAACTATATAATCACGAGTACTGAAAAGACCACTAGCAGGAACATATTCACTACAGTACCATGTATAATAGCAAAAGCAAGCAACTTAAATATCTAATATTTAGGGAAGATTATGTGAATTATGTGACACACAATGGAATATTTTCCTGCTACTTAAAATGTTGGCTATGATGGTGATAAAAGGCCAGGTGTGATGTAATGTGGAAACAAAATACACAAAACAATCTGGGGCTCTTATTCTCTCAAAAACCATATTGAGCAGTATTTCATATGTGCCAGACAATACTCTAGTGTCAACCAAAGTCTCCATTCTCTTAGAACTTATATTTTAATAGATTATAACATTATATACTGTAATGTATATTAGGTATACTATACTGTAATACAGAACACCATGCCCTGTGCTCTTAATGGCTGGATACGTTGCATGCATCTTAGAGCATCCAGAAAACTAGGTTCAAGATGTGACCTGAAAGGATTCTCAAAAAGTGCTAGCCTATTTGTTTCAAAGTACGTTGAAAGTCATCAACACTGCAACAGTTACCAAAAATCAAATTCCTTTATTCAAAATTCTTATTGTGAACATATAATGCATACATGACGATAGAAGATAAAACTTAAAAGAAGGCTCAATCCACATTCCTTATCTATGACCAGCACTGAATAAGGTATATGTAATTTGAAAAATTATTTCATCTGCCCATCCTTCCATCCTTTTATCCATTCAGCTGTGGGGCTGGCACTGGGAAAGGGTACGCATTTAAAAAAAAAAAAAAAAAAAATCAAGAAAACAGATCCTGTCCTAGATGAGCTCAGACTGGGAGGAAAAAAAAGATGTAAACTCATAAATATAAATAATAAATCCAATCACACAGAACTGAACAGGCTTTCTAAACAGCACTTTTATAAATTTCTTTGGAGATCAAGCACTTTCTGTTTATTAGTCATCTACATTTCTTTTATGACTTGCTTTGTTATCATTGTCCATTTATTTCAGTAGGCTTTCTTTTGATTTTAAAAAACTGTAAGATAATGAAAGGCATTTACTGTTTCTGATATATATGGCAAACACTGCCACAGCTGGTTATTTTCTATTTAACTCTTTCCAGGGCTTTTCAAAAAAAAATGTATAGTTTAAAAATATGATAGTCAAGTTCTAGCGATTTGATTTGTAGTGTTTGATTTTGACATCCCAGAAAGTCTTCACCTATCCAAAGATTATATAAACGTTAACCTTTATTTCTTCCACATTTCCATTATTTAAATCTTCCAGGTGTCTAAAATTTAACAGTGACATTGAATGGTAATTTTCCCTTAATTTCTCATCTATCCAATCTCATTTGGTTTAGAAATCAAATATAGTTATGGTATTACTAAACAAACCGGGTTTGATTTTGAAGTCTGTCCTCAAGATAGATCTCCTGAGCTAGGCTATACTGATTGAACTGTTGTGGCTTTATTAAATATTAGAATACCAATTAGTACAAGAAGGAACTAGGTATTTCCAACTTATTATATTTCTAGTCAATAAAAAGGGAGTTCTCTCCATTTATTAAAATCTATTCTAATGCTGTTTTCGTTAAGTCTTAAAACTTTTCCCTTCTTCCATGTAGATCCTACAAACTCTGTGTTAAAGTCATTTCATAGTTTAGTGGGGGAGTAGCAGAGAGGGAGGGAGAGAGAGAGAATCCCAGGCAAGCCCCACACTGGCTTGGCACAGAGTCTGATGTGGGGCTCGAACCCATGAACTGTGAGATCATGACCTGAGCCGAAACCAAGAGTCGGATACCACGTGCCCCACTTTCATAGTATTTTATATTTTGGAATTCCAAGGAATCTGCGTCCTTTATGTTGTCAGACAATTGCTGGTATACAAGAAAGTTATAAACTCTTTTTACAAGTAATAGTTTTGCCTCACTTCCAATCCAGTGAATCCTTTCTCAAATGTTTTTTTCATTACCAAATTACAATTCTATTACAAAAATTGAGTTATGAAAATAATTAATGAACTATAATTACAAAACATCACTAAGTTTCTAATAGAAAACATGAAGTCAGGATCTAACTACAGGGGAAAGAAATTAGAGACTTTTTGTTTTAAAGGTTATTTATATATTTATTTTGAGAGAGAGCATATGTGCGGGCACAAGTTACTGGTAGAGAGAGGAGACAGAATCCCAAGCAGGCTCTGCACTGTCAGGGCAGATCCTAATGCAGGGTTTGAACCCATGACCTGTGAGATCATTATCTAGGCTGAAATCAACAGTTCGATTTTTAACTGACTGAGCCACCCAGGCACCCGAAGTGAAGTCTTTTAAAAATTATGCAGAATCCTTAAAATAATTGCAGCATGAAAAATATTAACAATCCAACTATAGATTTTTATTTTCATAACTTAGGCATTTTAAGATTAAAATGTCATGTTTATCCAAGATTATCTGCCTCAATAAAGTTTAGGTTCATAACGTAAATATCCAAACATCAGATGTTTGGTAACCCTGGTTTAAATATTTACTTATGAAGCAAAAATCTTCCCAAGTTGTCTGTAATCAATATCACACAGGTCTGAGGTCTCTTTCTGTTGTCCTCTGGGACATTTGCCCCAATTCCTACACAACTGGATTCACCTAATAATAAACAGGATCACTTGGAGTAATTTTTAATTATTCTTATTTGGTGACAAGTTAGATGGACACTCTTCGCAAGCTCTTTGGGAGGGACCAAGAGGGAATAGTGATGCTTGGGAACGGGATGCAGTGAGTTTGTCAGAAGGGCCTGAGACTGTGTATCCTGAGGTCTGTCAGACAATACACAATACACAGAGCTATTTGCCCTTCTGGAGCCCAGAGGCCAGGGAAACTTGCCTGGTTGACTGAAGGCACACACCTGTGTCCCTGCTCATGCAGTGACATGTAGGTGAGCTTTAGTTTGCGTCAGTTACATAATAAAAGCTATATCATCGCCTCTATCTGTGGGTATCTTTCTGTCAGTGTCCTGCTCACAATGAGCGGCAGCAATACACTCAACTCTTCCAAAACAGATGTAAATGTAACACAGGTACATTAATATGACCTGTAAGATATACAAAGTAAATGCGAGACCTCATCATGATGAATATACCTTTTTAACTGAAGAATTTAAAATTGAGGAGTTTAAAAAGAATCACTAAGAGCCTATTATATAAAAATTAAATAGAACATTAAAGGCATTTTAATATTAAGCCCTGTACAAATTATTTTAAACACAGCATTTCTGATTACTGTAAGCAATTAAGATAGTTTCATGGAAAGCTCTAAGCAGAAGACACTTTTGGAAGGGCTGCTTTTCAACTTTAAAAAGTTCAGCATTTCTATGTCATTTACCAGTGCCCAACTGTATCTGTTATCAGTTACTGATGGACATAAGCCAAAGAAAAAGGTAAGTGAAGGTAACTACATTTTCACAGAAATGTGGATGGCTGGTGGCATCCCTGATCATTATCAAAACTGTAAGAGGTAAAGAGACTTATCTGAAAACCCCAAGTGTCTGATTCCAAATAAGTTCCTGAAAATTCAGGTCTGGATTTTAGCTCAAAGGCTGCAAATAAAGACACAGATTGAGAATTATTAACAGAGGTGGATAGTAGAAACTCTAAGAATGAACGAACCTATGAAGGGTGTTCATTAAAAACTCCATGATGGGAGGAATTTGTATCTTACAAAGCCAGGCTTACTCCAGGTTTAAATACATTCCTATATCTGTGTATGTGTGTACCTAAACACGTTTTTCTTTTTTAATATACGGGATATTCAAATTGCTCTGTAGTTTGTGCGTTCATGTAACCCTACATATAGATCATCTTCACCTACGAGTACATGGATTTTACACAATTTTTAAGACTAACACATTCTTCTTGTGTGGCTGTACCATAATTTAATCCATCACTCTCCGACAGACCATACCGTTCTTTCCAATTTTAACTATTACAGAAATGCTGTAAAGACATCCTCAAACTGAAAAGAAGACCAAGAACAGACTTCTAAGACAGCCCAAGATTTTAAACTAATCATAAGTACAAAAGATTATACTAATTTAAAAAGTTGATTCACAAGAGATTTACCTATGTAAATAAAATTGAGCACAAAAGCCCCATTATACCAAAAGCCCAAATTTTAAAATAATTCATTGGAAAAAAAAAAAATCAACTTTTCTAAGATTTCAACATTTCATTGTAAACATCCTTTCCCCTCAATTATGATAATCTGTAATAGAGATTAAATTTCTTATATACTCAGTATAAAAATATACTGAGTATATTATTTGAAAAAGTTCCTCGCATTTAATTAAAGTTGGGTGATCAATAGTGTTTATAAAAACTGCTTTACTTGCCATTACTGTTGTTGCCATACTATAAACATATTTGAAATTTCGACTTGATATCAAGTTTGAACCACACAGAGGTTAGCAGCACCTCCAAGGCAATATGGCTATGCCAATGAATGAAATCATAGCACGACTGGGTCGAGAAGATGACATTTACCTGACAAATTATACGTCCTTTAAGACCAAGTATTCTGTCCTTTCAACAAAACCAAAGCAATTGTTCTGTACAGCTCTACAAAGAGAACCCCCTCGATGAAAGAATGAAATTAACGATAAGTAGTTTCATATGTGAGGGGAGAAAAGTAGCAGATTAAAAAAAAGAAAAGAAAAGGGAAAAAAACCAGAACCTGTCCTGGAGCCCTCGCCCACGGCTGTGGGGAGACGGGCCTAAACAGCGTAGCCCCCAGAGAGCATTTCTGGGCTCAAAGACCAATTCCAACATGCAACGGTTGTCCGGGCAATCAACTTTCCTCTAACCTTACACGACTCTCCTCAAAATGTTGAAGTGTAAATGAAAGCAATTTACGTTAACACCCACAGTGGCACAGCGCATATGACCCAAATGTCAGGCAGCCAGTGCACCCCACATGCTAGCTGTCGTTATTCGTGGGAGCTGTAGCAGCAGCGCTGTAGCTTTACTGCACAGGCAAAATGATACCTCCCTGAAAAAGATGGATGGCTTGGAACATTACAGATAAAACGGCAACACGAAAACCCAGGCAAAAGAAGAAACTACAAAGAGAGAGACCTCCACTGACGACAAAATATGACAAAAAGGAGGGGGGGGGGTGAGAGAGAGGGAGAGAGAGGTTGGGGAGGACGGGTAAGAAGGACAGAGATGGACAAAAGGAGGGAAGATTAATGTGAGACCAACCTGGGGTAAAGAGAGTTATAAACAGTTACTTTAAATCTTAATGTACTTTGCACATTATCTTTAATCTTCCTTTAAAAAAATATTCTAAAATGCTGACGTGATACAAATTTCAAGAGAAGGGCTTGAAAATATCCTTTAGAGTAACTAAGTTTCATCACTCAGAGCTTCTGGGACGAGCTTTCAAAAACACATTAAAACTTTTTATTATGATGAAAAGACAATGCAAAGTTTTCTCTTCAACATGGCAAAGAATAAATCCTGCCATGAAGGCAGAAAAATACTTGGGGACAGCTTGAGGTGGGTAATGATCACTGTTACAAGAAGAGAAAAATCCCAGAGGCTTCACCCTTCATTCTCTCTTACTGTGTCTTGAACATTTCCATTTCCCTTCAAAGAGACAGCTCCCATTTGCAGCTCTGAATATTGCTAAAGCCTCAAGAATAACAGAGTAAAATTATCCTCTAAAGTCCGTATTTCATTTATGAAGTATTCATGCCATTAAACCTCCATATCGAGAGTAATCATATTATACTTATACCATTTTCTTCTGGGAAAGTCTTGCAAGCATGTTAGCACAAAATCAAGTTTCAGAAAAAATAGAGGATGTAATTCCTCACAAGCATTTTCCTTTCTCTCCCTTGTAGCAGGGTAGTTCAAAGACATTAGCTTGAAGCATCTAATTTTAAAGAGAATCATTTGTTCTATCTTGCATTACAATTTTACTTGGTGAAGGCAGTACAAAAAAAGTGCAACTTTTTGTCAGACAGAAACCAAGATCTTCAAGAACCTATGTATAGGAATACAAGCAAAATAAATGATCAGGCACATTAACTTTAGGGCACAGCATGTCATACAACACATTTCTAGAAAGATGTTCAAAATAATAAAACACAATGATATAGAAATGAGCTTAACTCTACAGCACAGGCCAATAATTTATCACTTACATATACTTGTTAATGTATGTTTATACTGGAGTCATACCCTCAACTTTGAAGTAATGAGAACATCAGCCTGGTTTGATCCTGTGTTTTTGGATTTTTCTGACACAAAAGTAAAATGTGAGTATGTTAAAAGACCTAGAAAAAAAAGACACTTTTCGACTGTGAAAGAATCCATGTGTTATCCTTCAGAGAGAAAATGTACTATAGAAATTTAAAATACAAATTATAATTATCACTACTCAATATATCATTGTTACTAGTAAACTGGAGTATCCATTACTTGTACTTGTTTTTACCAGATATATTCCAATAATTAATCTCTAATTTGATACAACTTTAGGGGGTTAATGCTCTTGGAGGCCAGACTTATGGGTATGAAAATGCTCTGCTATTTTCTTAATTTGACCACCTTGGAATTGCCCAAGTCCTACAAGGTAAGTGCATCTATTGTTTTAATTATTGTCAAGTTCGTTTCCATAGAACACCCAGTGCCCGTCTTCATGCCCATCACTTCTTTTCCCCTCTTCCCCAACCCCCTCAACCCTCAGTTTGTTCTCAGTATTTAAGGGTCTCTTATGGTTGCCTCCCTCCCTCTCTCCTTCCCCTTCCGCATGGCCCTCTGTTAAGTTTCTGTTTCACATATGAGTGAAAACATACGGTATCTGTCCTTCTCTGCCTGACTTATTTCGCTCAGCATAACACCCTCAAGGTCCATCCATGTTGCTACAAATGGCCAGAGTCCATTCTTTCTCATTGCCATGTAGTATTCCATTGTATAAATATACCACCATCTTCTTGATCCATTTGTCAGTTGATGGACACTTAGATTCTTTCCGTGTTTTGGCTATTGTTGAGAGTGCTGCTATGAACATTGGGGTACATGTGCTCCTATGCATCAGCACTCCTGTGTCCTTCGGGTAAATTCCTAGCAGTGCTATTGCTGGATCATAGGGGAGTTCTATTGCTACTTTTTTGAGGAACCGCCACACTGTTTTCCAGAGGGGCTGCACCAGTTTACATTCCCACCAACAGTGTAGGAGGGTGCCCGTTTCTCCACATCCTCGCCAGCATCTAGAGACCTCTGATTTACTATTTGAGCCACTCTGACCCACGTCAGTGCATCTATTCTTAACAGCTTGAATGTAAAAGCAAATGCTCCTGCAATGTTTCCAGCTTCTCCAAAGATAAAAAGACTTTTGGTCCAGAGAGCAGTAACATGGGGGTTTTAAGGAGAGAATACCAGACTCCATTATCTACCTAGGTTTACTTCATTTCTCCTAGGAAGGGTCCTCCTGGGGAGCTCCCTGCAGATACAACTTTGCTTCTCTTTCCTAAATGACAGTTTCTTTGGGTGAAATAACAAGACTTTTCAACTGCACAGGAGGAATTCGGGAGGAAAGAAATTTCTGAAATATACAAATATCTGGAGATTCCCGAGGGAGTTGAGAAGACTGTAAAGAGCATGAAGTGCTCAAAAAAGGCCCAGTGCAGGGAGCAGAGGCAAGCAGACACTCTAGTCGGCAAAACAAGGGCGTAGCCGAAACCAGCCCCTGGAGCATCAGGGGAGCATGTATGTGGTGACCATGTTACAAGCAGACTCAGGAGAAATCTGGCCAAGGAATCCCCACAAACTAAGTAGTCCCTACTGGCTTTGCTGCTCCTGGGACCTAGCAGACCAATTCCCATGTTATTCAGAAAATGAGGGGCGCCTGGGTGGCTTAGTCGGTTAAGCGTCTGACTTCCGCTTGGGTCATGATCTCGCGGTTCGTGGGTTCGAGCCCCGCGTCGGGCTCTGTGCTGACTGCCAGCTCAGAGCCTGGAGCCTGTTTCGAAGTGTGTGACTCCCTCTCTCTCTGACCCTCCCCTGCTCACGCTGTCTCTCTCTCTCCCCTAAAAAAAGAAAGAAAGAAAGAAAGAAAATGAAATCCCCACTTGCAGATTTCTGACGGTCCGTGACTAATTTTGAGATAACCTTGGGACATAAATGCAACACAGACATGCGTTTAAAACTTAAAGGCATATACAGTGATATTTTGAGGAAAACAGTCTGATCCTCATGAGGTAATAGAATCCCCGTTAGGGTTAAGGAAGCGTTTCAATAATAGCACTTTCTGTAGTTCTTGTCCTCACTTGTGCAACCTCTGGAATGAGATGTATGTGCCTGTCATGCGGATGAATGTGAAAAATACAAACATGAAGGAAAATAGACTCCAGCACCTAAGGACTTGGACTTGTAGGGAAAGGAGAAGCAGGAAATGTACTAAATAGAGCGCTGAGGAAAGCTGAAGCAGTGACCTTCATTTTAAGACCGAAGTCTACCTGTATTACTTTTCAACCTGTAGGATTTATCTTAGCAACTACAGCAACATCCCTCACTGCAGTCGCCATTCGGGCCTGGAAAGGAACTGGCACACATCACAAGTTCAGGAGAGAAGACTGTGTAGGAAGAACACAGACTTTGGAATCTAAGAGGACTAGGTTTGAATACTGGTTGCTCTGCTCGCTGGATGAGCCAATTTAGGTATGCTCTGGAATGTTTTCTAAGGATCCATTCTCTTATCTAGAAAACAGGAATAGTTAACAAGTCCCACGTGACATTAAGTATTCAGAAAAATAAGTGAAATCAATAAGAAAATATCAGAAAATTGGAGGCATAAAGTCTTGGAAAATTAGGCATAAAAATAAATGCTTGTCCTTTCTTCACTTGTGCACCCAAGTTTCCTGATCTCAGGGCAGAGGTCCGATGAGCGATGAGCATTTCCTCACTGATTTCCCATACTGGCTTCTCTAAAGGGAAAGAAGTGATCTGAGTGATCCTACAATGTCTTTTCTGTGGAAAGCAGCAAATATCAAGTACAGTAGAAGACAGGTCCTGACCTCATCAAGATTAAAAGCTTCTGCACAGCGAAGGAAACAATCCATAAAACTAATAGGCAACCAACGGAATGGGAAAAGATAGTTGCAAATGACATATCAGATAAAGGGCTAGTATCCAAAATCTATAAGGAACTCATCAAACTCCACACCTGAAAAACAAACAACCCAGCGAAGAAATGGGCAGAAGATATGAACAGACACTTCTCCAAAGAGGACATCCAGATGATCAGCAGACACGTGAAATGATGCTCAGCATCCCTCCTCGTCAGGGAAATACAAATCAAAACCACACTGAGATACCATCCCATGCCAGTCAGAGTGGCTAAAATGAGCAAATCAGAGGACTCTAGATGCTGGCGAGGATGTGGAGAAACGGGCACCATCCTACACTGTTGGTGGGAATGTAAACTGGTGCAGCCCCTCTGGAAAACAGTGTGGCGGTTCCTCAAAAAAGTAACAATAGAACTCCCCTATGACCCAGCAATAGCACTGCTAGGAATTTACCCGAAGGACACAGGAGTGCTGAGGCATAGGAGCACATGTACCCCAATGTTCATAGCAGCACTCTCCACAATAGCCAAAACATGGAAAGAGCCTAAATGTCCACCAACTGATGAATGGATCAAGAAGATGGGGTTTATCTATACAATGGAATACTACATGGCAATGAGAAAGAATGGACTCTGGCCATTTGTAGCAACATGGATGGAACTTGAGGGTGTTATATGCTAAGTGAAATAAGTCAGGCAGAGAAGGACAGATACCGTATGTTTTCACTCATATGTGAAACAGAAACTTAACAGAGGGCCATGGGGAAGGGGAAGGAGAGAGGGAGGGAGTCAAATCATAAGAGATCCTTAAGTACTGAGAACAAACTGAGGGTTGAGGGGGTTGGGGAAGAGGGGAAAAGAGATGATGGGCATGAAGAAGGGCACTGGGTGTTATATGGAAACCAACTTGACAATAAACTATTTGTTAAAAAAAAAAAAATAAAAAAAGATAGGTCCTGAAACACCCCAGGCTTTAGTCGTATTACTTGGGAATACAGCTTTTGTTGATAGCGGACTTTTAGAAAGTCCATCATTGTTAAATTAGCTCCAGCAAACATGGCAAGTATGTTTTAGCTTTAATGTAGTCTTTAATCAGTGCATGTAAAGCACTGCTCTTTTCACATAGTCATGGTACTCCAATCTTCAGGTAGAAAGAAGCATTTTGGAAAATGATGTGTCAAATATATCTGGAACTCTAAAAATATTTATAAAATCTTCACAGGTCTTGTTTGGAAGAAATTCTGAAACTCAAGAACTAAAAATTCCAGTCCTTATTTTTCACTTATTTTTCAGTGCTACAAAGCTGGTACTGATCTTGGTCAGTCTAAGAACTTCATAGTTTAGGTGGGGCTTTAGTCGGTATGTTGGTGGAAAGTCTAGTCGGGAATTTAAGCTCTCTTAAGACCCAAGACTCAGGGCACCTGGGTGACTCAGTCCATAAAACATCCCACTTTTGATTTTGGCTCAGGTCGTGATCTCAATGGTTTGTAGGTTTCAGCCCCGCATCGGATTCCATGCTGGCAATGTGGAGCCTGCTTACGATTCTCTCTCTCTCCCCTGTGCCCCTTCCTGCCCCTACCCCCACATAAATAAACCAAAAAAAAAAAAGGGTCACAACTCTATCTGGCAGGTCTCTTCTCCCCCTTTGGTTTGGTACTTACAGAGGGAGATGCTTTGGTTTTTTTATTTTTGTTTTTTGTTTTGTCCTTTACTAACGCTGTCCTTGAGCTACCATGGTTACCAACAGTCTTATTTTTAGAATGTGGAGATAATTTAAAAAATGCAAAGAATGGCTACATAGGTGAGCTGACTAAAATGCTAAGAGTTGAGAAACCGGCCTAATCAAATAGGAGGGATGTGGTGGTACACACAGAGCATTACACGGCACGGAAGGACCAGGCAGTAACACAGATGGGGCACAACCCGAAAAATGTCAGCTAGGAATGGAAAAATCTTCAAAGGAGAAGCCAGGATAAAGAACAGAGGAGAAGATGAGAAAGGTTACCAGAGAAGCAAGCTTTGATCCAACCGCAGAGCGAGGGTCACTGATGATGAACCATGAACTAGCCTTCTGCCATGATGGCAGGAAAAAACAACACAAAAAGTGGTTGCTTTACACATGAGCTGTCTTTACAAATGGTTCTCTCCCCACCAAACTCCAGAGTATGAAATCAATTCGTTTTCTCTAGAAAGATTCTGCAGCTCTGAGAAGCTCAACAAAGGTCTATTTTTATAAACAAACAAACAAACAAAAACCCTCTTAAATATACTCAGGTTTCTACCATAGGAGATGGGAAAAGAAAAGGTAAAATCAGGGAACAGGACAACAGGATGAAGATTAACATTTGTAACCATAGCTCCCGATGCTGTGCATACCTGGCCCTCAGTTATTCCTCAGCCTCATCTCAACCATTCTAACCCCCATGTGCGCCCATCCAGAAGGCTCCTGCCATAGGGCACTGCACCTGTCTGTCCCTTCCTTAGTGCTGATTCATCATTGTCCCACGACTCCCTGCCATTGTCTGCTACCTACTATGTGTCTTTCTGTTGAAAGCCCAAGGGATGCTTGCTCAGAAAGACTTCCTTAACCATCACCACCTGCTCCATCGTATAGCCCTCCAAATAAGTTCACGGTGTCAGATTTGCATAGAATTATATTCCTTTCCTTCAAAGCACTTACCCAGTTTGTAATTATATGATCCTAGGTGCTGAGCTGTTAATGCCTGTCTCCCCTGCTTTAGATGACAAGTACTCTTTGCTACAGCCATGTCTGATTTTAGTCACCATTTCAACCCCAGTACCTGTACAGCACTTCACACAGAGCAGGGCTCAAAATTATTTGTTGATTTAATAAAGAACACCATATACTTTATTCTAGACAGTCCCCAAAGGACTATGAGGAAAGCCACAGTATGTGGATGACCAAGTTTTTTTTCTTTTTTAAAGTTTATTTATTGAGAGAGAGAGAAAGAGTGTGTGTGTGTGTGTGTGAGAGAGAGAGAGAGAGAGAGAGAGAGAGAGAGAGAGAGAGAGAGAGAGAGAGAGAGAATAACCTAAGTAGGCTCCACACTATCAGCTTAGACCCCAATGTGGGGCTCAAACTCACAAACCTTAGGATTGTGACCTAAACCAAAGAGTTCCACTTAACTGAGCCACCCAGATGCCCTTGGATGACCAAGTTTTCTTGATAGTATATTTTACTTTGTTAAATGTAGAAGGGGAACTAAATCAGATCAGGAATGGGGCTTCCTGAATCACTGCCACATTGGACAACTGTACAACACGCATGTACAATAGCTCTAGATCAGACTGTCAATGATACACACAAAAATATGCAAAGCTTTCATATTTACATACGAACAGCTTTTATGGACAATGCAACTGACCTGAGGTGGGGGGGAGGGATAGTCACCTGAATCTGAAAGCCACTTTGGAGTTTTAAAATAGGACCTCATATTTAACTAAAATAATATTGTTTGTCATTTTAGCTTAAGTATAGTGGTTAAGATTCTAAAACAAGTAAATATCTACATATTAGGACTGTCACATCTGATAAACACATGGGACACATTTTAAGTATGTTTACCGGAGACCACTGTTCTTCCTCTCTTACCCAATCTGAATCTGCAGATGGTGAAAGAGAGGAATTCTAGGCAAAATTTGTAAATGAGTAACAGGTAGGTCTTAAGCTTTGCAGTGAATGAATTAAACTAATTTGTTGTCTTTTTTCACTTGTCTGAAAATATTTTTTTAAACCCTGCCATCACTGCACCTGTACCCTGCGTAAGTAGAGAATTACAACAGAACACTTCGCAAGAAGTAACTGCTACATGATGGCTTAAGCAGTAACCATAACTTTCATTAAGGAAGCCTGTTGAGGAAAGTGAGGGCAGGGGGTTCAGAAAGTCTCCGTAGAGGAGAGCACCCCAAATCTACCCTAGGGTAGGTAGCTAGGTAACAAATGAAAGGCAGGCAGGCAAGGTGCAAGGGCAGATAGTGGTTCTCGCCAGCAACAGTAACCCCTCCTGCTCGGGGCATTTAAATATGTGTATGGGCAGAAGATATGAAAGCTCAATTACCCTTGATGCGGTTCCACTGATGAAAACCACTCCCGTAAAAATGCAACAGAGCACTTGCGCCTGGATATACTGTGGCTGGCAAAACGCAAGAGGTAGGGCGGAGACGTAAGTGGAAGTCGGGGAAACAGAGAGCCTTTCGTGCCAGACTTCATCATGAAGACAAAGGGAACTCACTACAAATGTTGAGGTGAAGGATGTAATCTGATCGGAGTTTTAGCAACTGGACGACAGTGGGGACAAAAAGGGGGGGGGGGTGAGAGACCAAACACAGGCTCCTGACACCAAGTTAGCAAAGGCTGAACCCACGTGCTGACCATGAAGACGTGGAAAGGGAAATAGTTCCGCTGGGCACGGAGGAGGCGAAGCAGACAGGATTTTAGATGTGGGGACTGGAAGAGTCGTCGAACCCCCAAGCTTCCGGCTGAGGCGCCTCTGTAGATGGAGTGGCCGGACACTGAAGTGCTAAGCAGAAAGGAGGAGTGTTAACAGTAAAAGTAAGTGCTTCTATTTTGAACATGCTGAACTTCAAGGTCTGTACGGTACCTGAGTGAAGATATCCAGACAGAAGGATACGCTATCCAGCACCAATCTGGAGAAGTAAAAAGTGGATTCTGTCCATTGTAAGAATTACTTTCAGTAACAGCCTTCTGAATCTGAAAGTCATTTTTCTTTGTATTCTGTCACAGGGTTGGCCTGCTGTAAAAGTTTCTTTCAGAAGGAACAATGCCACATACAATATGAATTACTCACATATTAAAATAATGCAGAACTGTTATCTGTCTCCTGTCTAATAAAAAAGAGTGATAATATTCCACTGTGAAGTTCTTGCTCATCCAGGCCATATGGATATTTCTAGAGCAGATTAATTATCCTCCTTGTAATATATCTTAATTTACATAAGTGGTATATTATAAAACTGAAAATTTTTGATCAATTTATAAGAATGGGATATTTGAGTACTACATCTTCAGACTGGTTTTAAGAAAGGAATGATTGGGGCGCCTGGGTGGCTTAGTCGGTTAAGCGTCCGACTTTCGCTTGGGTCATGATCTCGCGATTCGTGGGTTCGAGCCCCGCGTTGGGCTCTGTGCTGACTGCCAGCTCAGAGCCTGGAGCCTGTTTC
>NW_024080792.1:976905-979174 GCF_003009895.1 Hyaena hyaena
AAAAAAAAAAAATTTAAAAAAAAAAAAAAAAAAAGAAAGGAATGATTATAGAATGGATGGATGCTCTGCGTCAGGCCATCACAGCTACATGATGTCAATAAAGCAAACAACGGAAAATAGCCAACTAAAGGAATTAGCCTCTTTGTGAACAGAAAGAGCAGCCCCATGGAGTCAAAGCTTCAAAGCTACAAAGCCAAGCTCAGCTTGGTGTAAACAAGCTTTGTCTTTTTAAAGATCCCACCAACTGAGGGAAAACAGCAAAGGTCACTGGCTAGGTTGGGGACCTTCTCTGAAAAACTAAGCCATGAAACGATCACAGATACGCCCAAGAAAATATTAATGATGAAATTTTAATGTAATCACCAATCTGTCTGATTATGGGAGAAACAGGGTCCATCTGTCAGTAAGTCTCATCACAAAAGTGACTAATTGCAGTAAGTCCACAAACCTGTTCTGAGCCTTCCAGAAATAGTTCTGCAATTTTAATGAGTTTGCCACAGAATTCGAGTTCCTTACTCTAAGCCTTTTATAATTCTAGTCCCATTTAAATTGGATGTGTGCTCAAGGGAGGGGCTCTACATAAATACTGAAATCCACCCAAATCTAGTGAAGGCAGGAGTCTGTTTGGAGCTGAACTTAAAAAATGTCTATCTGTTTTTGTCCCACCTACCAGAGGTCCAGCTTACCAAAGAACTAACAGGTCTCCCTCTTAGAAGACCGTTCTGAAGCATTCTCCTGGAAGCCAGCATTGCAGAGCAAACAGGAGAATCTACAACACTGGCCCCAATGTAAAATAAGTAATCGGATGAAAATGTTTCGAATTTTTAAAGGGAATCTACAGGAAAAGTTGTCTAATGTTGACATCAATGTTGACCTTCAGGTACTGATTTTATCTTAGCAAAAACACAAGATGCTACTTTAGAAACACGATTTTTAAATGTGGAAGATGATAGGTTAAGTTTTTATATCCCGATGATTATATCTGTAATACATTAATTCATGTTTTTCCTAGACATTTACCCTATTTAAATGTGAAGCAATGCAGGGTATGAAATTAAGAAAAATGCAGAAGACTGCCTCTACCTCTTGGCAGAGCTATGTAAAGTTTGTGGGTTTTTTTCACAGGCAAATATTAAAATTTTTGAAGATTCTTATGAGAATTTGCCAAATTCACTATGATCCAAATGTTGCCATCTGCCAGCAAAGCTATATTATGGCAAAAAAAAGAGGAAAATTAAACATTAGAACACAGTGAGAAGCTCAAAAAGTTGCTCCAGGTAAAATTTTGCTATTTTATAAAAGCCAAAAGATATCAAATCTTTGCCAACCAAATCCATCTTGCATTTAATAATAAGGAAATTTGAGCCAAGATAACAAAAGCATTACTTGTCTAAAAACTGACTAATGATTCACTTTTATTTCTTTTGCCAAATTAACCATCACTATGGCTTCTTTGGTGGTCTCTTAAGTCAATGAAATCTTTTCTGAGAACAAAAGAAATTTAAAAATAGGCTCTCCCCCGAACTTTCAAAACTCACTTTAGATAATGCAATGTCATCACCTTTCCAGCAGTATTTCTAGAGCGTATAGTTTTAATTTGGAAGACGTAGAAGATGTAGAAGTGTAAAAAATTAAAACCCACCCACCCCTTAGCCCCCTTAAGTTTACATAAGACTTATTCTTTCCCCAAAACAAAAGAAAATGCACGAAAAAAAACACTGTCATATCTTCTAGGTAACAGCATTCCTATATTTAAAGAGTTCTTCAAATTTCATAGAGTAGGAATAATTCCCACAAATAGTCTCATTCTGCCAAATTTACCTGATAATTGTCAATATGTTAGAAGATGTATTTAATGCGTCCTGTCTTCCTTCTAAACAGGAAGGCTTCAAAATTATGATCTTTTAAAATAATTATATAAACTTAATTCTTCAATATTACTTTGGCTATTCGGGAGGTATCACCATCCCAGACTTTTTCCTCTACTACAAAGCTGTCATCATCAAGACAGTATGATATTGGCACAAAAATAGACACATAGACCAATGGAATAGAATTGAGAACTCAGAGCTGGACCCAAAGGTATACAGCCAACTAATCTTTGACAAAGCAGGAAAGAGTATCCAATGGGGAGAAAAAAAAAAGCCTCTTTAACAGATGGTGCTGGGAGAACTGGACAGCAACAGGCAGAAGACTGAAACTAGATCATTTTCTCACACCATACACAAAATAAGCTCAAAATGGATAAAGGACCTGAACGTGAGACAGG
>NW_024080792.1:980186-1020328 GCF_003009895.1 Hyaena hyaena
GGATGAGCACTGGGTGTTATATGGAAACTAACTTGACAATAAACTATTTGTAAAAAACAAAAATTATATAAACTTTAAAGTAATCAAGTTGTAATTATCCTTAAGAAATTTTAGTAATGAAAAATTTAATCTTAAAATAGGAAAGCCCCGGTCTTGATAGATTAACAAAAGTGCCTTGGTAGGGGCAGAAAAGGTCACTTCCATGACTGGGGCAGAAATTTCCTAAACCAAATTGTGCCACCTATAGACAGACTACATAGGATAGAGAAGGAGAGAACTCAAAATCAGAAGCCAAAAGGAGATACAACAACTGATGACGTAAATAAAATCATGTAGAAGACTACTATGAACAATTAATGCCAACAAAACTGAATAGCCTAGAAGAATTGAATAAGTTCTTAGAAACCTACAAGACTGATTCATGAAGAAGTATCTGTTCACACCTATAAACTAATAAGGAGACTGAACAAGTAAATAAAAAACCTGCCAAGAAAGAAAAGCCCAGGATCAGATGGCTTCACTGGTAAATTATACCACAACTTTAAAAAAGAATTACTAATCACTTCTCGAACCCTTCCAAAAAAACTGAAGAGAACATTTTAATTTTTTTTAATGTTTTATTTATTTCTAAGAAAAAGAGAGAGAGAGAGGCAGCGCGAGTAGGGGAGGGTCAGAGAGACAGGGAGACACAGAATCTGAAGCAGGCTCCAGGCTCTGGGCTAGCTGTCAGCACAGAGCCCAACGTGGGGTTTGTGAGATCATGACCTGAGCCGAAGTTGGATGCTCAACCAACTGAGCCACCTAGGCGCCCCTGAAGAGAACATTTTCAAACTCATTTTAAAAAGCTGGCATTCTCCAGATACCAAAGCCAGACAAAGACCATCAAGAAAAACTACAGGCCAATATCCTTGGTATGTACAAATATAAAAGTCCTCTACAAGATACTGGCAAAATAAAATCAACAAGGTCATTAAAAGGATCATACACCATGACCTAGTGAATTTATTCCTGGGATGCAATAAAAAAAGTTCAACATCTCCAAATTAATGGGACACACCACAGTGAGAGAAGAATAAAAATCACTTAATCGTCACAACTGATGTAAAAAAAAAAAATGCATTTGACAAAATTCAACATCCTTCATGATAAAGATTTCTGAAAAAAATAGGTATAAAAGGAATTAAGCTCAGTATAATACAGGCCATATATGATAAGCCGACAGCTAACATCACACTTGATGGTGAAAACCAGAAAATCGATCTTTTAAGGTCAGAAACAAGGCAAGGGTGCCCCTCTCTTAGCACTGTACTCACTATAGTACTGGAAGTCCTAGCCAGAGCAATAAAGAAGTTAAAAAGCATACAAATTGGAACAGAAGAAATAAACTTATCTGTTTGCAGCTCTTACTTTGTATGTAGAAAATACTAGATTCCACAAAACAGTTGTTAGAACTGGAAAACAAATTTAATAAATTTGCAGGGCTGGGTGGCTCAATTGGTTAAGCATCTGACTTCAGCTCAGCTTTTGAGTTCAAGCCCACGTTGGGCCCTGTGCTGACAGCTCGGAGCCTGGAGCCTGCTTCAGATTTTGTGCATCGCTCTTTCTCTGCCCCTTCCCCACTCACACTCTGTCTCTCTCTCTCAAAAACAAACATTAAAAAAAAATTTTAATAAAATAAATTTGCAAGATATAGAATTAATGTACAAAAATCAATTGTACTCCTATATACTAACAAGGAGCAATCCATAGAAGAAATTAGGAAAACAATCCCATTTGTGAAAACAACCCCATTTACATAGCATCAAAGAAGAATACTTAGGAATAAACTTAAGGTGGAAAATCTTCTAGAATGAAAGCTATATGAAATTGATGTAAGAACTTAAAAGTATATAAATGGAAAGATGCCCCATGCTCATGGATTGGAAAATTTAATATTGTTCAACTGTTCATACTACCAAAAGTGATCTATAAACTGAATATAATCCCTAATAAAACTTCACTGCATTTACAAAAAATAAAAAAAAATACTAAAAACCAAATGGAATCACTAGATACCCTGAATATTCAAAGCAATCTTAAGAAAGATAAAAGTTTATGGGCGCCTGGGTGGCTCAGTCGATGAAGCGTCCGACTCCGGCTCAGGTGATGATCTCACAATTCACGGGTTGGAACCCCGCGTCGGGCTCTGTGCTGACAGCTAGCTCAGAGCCTGGAGCCTGCTTCAGATTTTGTGTCTCCCTCTCTCTCTGACCCTCCCCTGCTCATGCTCTCTCTCTCTCTCTCTCAGAAATTAAAAATTTTTTTTAAAAGAAAGATAAAAGTTTAGGTATCACTTCTTGATTTAAAAATATATCACAAAGCTATCCAAATCATAACAACAGGAATACTGGCTTAAAAATAAATATACAGATCAATGAAACAGAACAGGGGGCCCTGACATACCCACACATCTACAATCAAATAATCTTTAACAAGAGTGCCAAGAATCCACAATGGGGAAAAAAGGTAATCTCTGTAACAAATAGGGCTGGGAAAACAGAAAGGCATCTGAATGCAAGACAATCAAATTGGACCCTTATCTTACACCGTATACAAAAATTTACTCGAAAGCAATTAATGATTTAAATGTAAGATCTGAATCCATAAAACTCCTAGAAGAAAACATAAGGGTAAAGTTTTAGGTCACTGGTCTAAGTAATGATTTCTTGGATATGATGCTAAAAAAGCATAAGCCAGAAAGCAAAAATAGCAAAGTGAAAGTCTATCAGACAAAGCTTCTGTACAGCAAAGGAAACTATCAACCCAGTGAAAAGGCAACCTACGAAATGGTAGAAAATACTGGCAAGACTAATATCTGATATTAATAGTTTTGGTTAATATCCAAAGCATATAGAGAATATAACTCAACAGCAAACAAAAAAAAACCAAAGAAACCAATTAGAAAATGGGAAAAGGACTTCAATAGACCTGTCTCTAAGCAAGATACACAAATGACCAAAGGTACATGAAAAGATGGTCAACGTAAGTAATCATCAGGGAAACACAAGGCAAAAACCACAATGAGAGATCACTCACAGCTGTTATGATGGCTACTAATCTAAAAAACAGAAGTGCTGGAGAGGATATGGAGAAATTGAAATCCTCATCACAGTGTTGATGCAAACACAAAATGGTGCATTTAGTATGGACAACAGTATGGAGGTTCATCAAAAAATTAAAAGAGAACTACCACGCTATCCTACTTCTGGTTATATACCTAAAAGTATTTAAATCAGGATCTCAAAGAGATATCAGTATTTCCACACTTGTTGCATCATTATTCACCATAGTTAAGATATGGAACAACCTAAATGTGTTATGAATGGATAAAGAAGATATGGAAAGTTATTCCACCCTGAAAAAAGAATGCAATCCTGCCACGGGTGACAAAAGGGATGAACCTTAAGGGCATTATCCTCGGTAAAACTAGCTAGTTACAAACAGACAAAAAATGCATGATTCCACTTACAGGACCTATCTAAAACAGTCAAACTCCTAGAATCAGCATAAAGGTGGTTGCCTGGGGCTGGGGGGGGGGGCAGGGGGGAGTATGCAGAATTGAGGAGGGGCTGATCCAGAAGTAAAAGGTTTCAGTTCTAGGGGATGAATAAATTCTAGAGATCTAGTGAAAGTCATTTTGCCCACAGTAAACAATACTATATTGTACACTTAAAAATGTGTTAAGAGGGGAGATCCTATGTTGTGTTCTTACAAGAATAACAAATTTCACCTGCAAAGAATTTCAGTTTCCATCCTATTACAACTACTGCAATTGTATTTCATACAGTCACTTAACTGAAAAAAAAATCTATATAATCATGTACATATACATAAATGTATACACTATAGATATCACCCCAAAGGGAGTATTTTTGTCCATGAAGGCATATGTATATAAGGAGTCATCAGAATGAATATAAATTGTAAATATAATATGTGGTATTAACATTTCATTGTATTTAAGTTTTTTAAAAAAAAAGTGCTTTAATAAAGAAAAGACCATGCAATCCAGGGGCAAAACCTTCACCCAGTTCATGTGGTCTTGGAGCAGTACTCAGATCTCCTGGACAGATGAAAGCCAAAGGAAGCGCCGTGCCCTCACGTGCAGAGGCCTGGGGGAAGAGGGCACTCCTGACTCCTGGACTCCTACTTAGCTTGCTTCTCGGTCACCAAGGCCCTTTAAACACTCTAACTTAAAGAAACAACCTCCTGTCTTCCCTTCTTACCACTGAGGGCCACAAAGGATTCCAAGATATTTTTACAATCTGTTTCAGATTTCCCTATAGCTGAGACAATCCCAGTAATGGAGGGTTGCATTGAATTTAGGATTATCCTTTCTTTTGCTGATCCACATGTCAATCATAGTGGGAGACCCCAGCTGCGTTTCAATTCCACAGCTGCAATACAAGTCACAGCTGAGCGCCCCGCACATAATGTATTAACACGGTGCCAACATGAAAGACATGGCTGCAAAGTCACTGTCAACAATTGCAGGGTGCTCTGATGCACAGTGCTAGCAACCCTCTGACAGCTGCATTTTACCAGAGCAGATATAAATCTTCAATGACATCGACTGAGAAACAAAACCAATGCTGATAGTAAATATGTGACAACCAAAGAATGCTGTCCCTTTATAGCTGACACCAGGCTATTATTCATGTTGAAAACTGCCTATATTTGATTGAAACTAACTCTCAAATCTTAAAAAGAAAAAATGGTTATGGGGTTCTTACCACATAAATATTATAAGACAATAAAAAAAAAAAAAAACCCAGCCAAAAATCTCAGGCAGGACGGACTCTGGAAACACAAGCAAATATCACTTCATCAAACAAATTTCTTTCATGTTGTCAAGAGCACTCAATCCTTCCTCAAGTGTGAGCCCCTCCTGCTAATTCCCTGTTCTTTCAAATAGGATGCTAAGAGAACACATACACATGTTGTAAAGAAAGAAACATCAACAAATTCAGTGACAAGCACAGGAAACAAAAGGTCAAAGAAAAAATTAGTATACGGGAAGAGGTAAAAGCAGAACATGATGGAGTATTCCAACCTGCATTATCTCAATTCACAATATAATCCTTGATAGAAGCATATTACCCCCATTTCACCAATAAAGATACACACTGAAAGAGATCTAACTAGCCATGATAACATGGGTCATCTGTGGTAAAGCTGGGATTCATATTCTGGTCTGTCTCATTCTTTTCCTTAAAATCACATTGTCCTGATAAATGCCCACTGTAATCACTCTGAAATTAACATTTTAAAATCTTAAAATTTGAATTATTTAAAAACTCTACATCCTTTTTGAAATTTATTTTTGAGAGAGAGGGAGACAGCGTGCGAGTCGGGGAGAGTACAGAGAGAGGGGAACAGAGGATGCAAAGTAGGTTCTGCACTGACAGCAGCAAGCTCGATGCGCGGGGCCTGAACCCACGAACCATGAGATCATGGCCTGAGCTGAAGTAGGATGCTCAACTGACCAAGCCACCCAGGTCCCCCTAAAAATTACCTCTTTAATTCTTACTTCCAAAATAGGACTTTCTGTTTTTTGTTTTTTGTTTTTTTTTTTTTTATAAATTCTGGTCATTTCTGAAAATATGAACTTATTTACCACTTCACATTAAATATTATTCAATTAGGTTTCCTAAAACATCTTTTCTCCTTACTGATATGATCGCCATTTTTTTTTTTAATGTTTATTTATTTTCAGAGAGAGAAAGACAGACTATGAATGCTGGAGGGGCAGAGAGGAAGGGAGAGAATCCCAAACGGGCTCTGCAGTGTCAGTCCAAAGCCACATGCCAGGCTCGATCCCATGAACCCTGAGATCAAGTGAACAAAATAAACAAAGGAACAGAATGAAGAGTCAGATGCTCACTGGAAATGTAACATTATTTCATTTTACTTCAAGATTCCACTTTGATTCTCTTTATCCCCTCAGAAATTTAGAATTTTATTCTATTGTAATATATTTTAACACTTGAGCATGCTTAACTGAGGATCCTAATTATCTGCCCCAAATATATATATAATTTTTATTTTCTCTAAGGTTCTCTGTAAAAAAAAAATATATATTAATAGGTATAATGTTGTATCTATAAAGATACCTATGTAAAAATATATAGATTTGTCTTCTTCAGGAATATACCTCAATATGAAAGTCATATATGACAAGTCCATAGCTAACATCACACTCAATAGTGAAAAACACGGAGCTTTTCCTCTAAGATCAGACACAAGGCAAAGGTGCCCACTCTTGCCACTTACATTCAACAGAATAGAGCAGGTCTGAGATAGACACCCAAACCAGAAAGGAAGAAGTGGTCTCTGTAGAAAACACAATCTTACATATAGAAAATGCTAAAGACTCCACCCTCTCCCAAAACCTGTTAGAAGTAATGAATAAATTCAGCAAAGATCTAGGATATAAAAATCAACATACAAAAATTACTTGCATTTCCATATGCTAACAACAAACTATCCATAAAGGGCATTAAAAAAAAATCCCACTTATAACATCAACAGGTAGAGTAAAATACATAGGAATAAATTTAACCAAAAAGGTGAGCGATCTGAACACTAAAAACTATATAAGATGCTAATGAAAAGAATCGCAGAAAACAAAGTAATCTACAGAGTCAATACAATCCCTATCAAATTTCCCATGGCATTTTTCAAAAAAGTTGGAAATAAATCCTAAAATTATTTGGAATCACAAAAACCCTTGAAGCTAACACAATCTTCAGAAAGAATAACTGAACTGGAGGCATCATACTTTCTTATTTCAAATAATATTACAAAGTTATAGTCATCAAAACAATATGGAATGGCCATGAAAGACGACACTGATCAAGGGAACAGAATAGAGAGCCCAGAAATAAACCCATGCACGTGCGTTCAACTGATTTTCATCAAAGGTGCCAGGAATATACAATGGGAGAGAATGGTCTCTTCAATGTTTGGTGCTGGAAAATTGGATATGCATGTACAAAAGAATATACCTGGATTCTTAGCATATACAAAAAATAAACTAGAAATGATTAAAGACTTACACATAATCCCTGAGATGATAAAACTCCTGAAAGAAAATGCAGAAGAAAAGCACCCTGTTTTGGCAAGGATTTTTTTTTTTTTGAATTACACCAAAAATACAGGCAACAAAAGCAAAAATGAAAGTAAAAAACTTCTGCACAGGAAATAGCCCAAAAACTGAAAAAGCAACTTTTGGAATATTTGCAAAGTAGACATCTGATAAAGGATTAATACCTAGAATATATAAGGAATTCCCACAACTCAATAGCAAAACTCAGATAATCCTATTAATGGGAAAAAAGACCTGAACTTTCAAACAAAAAAAAAAAAAACCCTATAAATGGCTTAAATAAACCTAAAATAGGTATATGAAAAGATGCTCAATATCATTCATCATCAGGGAAATGCAAATCTAAACCACAACAGGATATTACCTCACACCTGCTAGGATGGCTATTATCAGAAAGCCAAAAGATAACCAGTATTGATGAGGAGGTGAATAACGTTTGCATTCTGGTGAGAACATAAAATGGCACAACCATTATGGAAAACAGTGTGGAGGTTCCTCAAAAAATTAGAAGTAGAACTAGCATGTGATCCATCAATAGCATGTCTGAGTATATACCCAAAGGAAATAAAATCACTTTTTTAAGTTTATTTTGAGAGGGAGGTGGAGAGAGAGAGTCCCAAGCAGGCTCTGCACTGTCAGTGTAGATCCCTAAGTAGGGCTCACACTCATGAACCAAGAGATCATGACTGGGGCCGAAGTCAAGAGTCAGATGCCTAACCAACTGAGCCAACCAGGAGTCCCCAAATCACTTGTTTTACATTTATTTATTAATTCTGAGAGTGAATGAGCAAGCACACAAACAGGGGAGGGGCAGAGAGAGAGAGAGAGAGAGGGGATCTCAAGCAGGCTTGATGCTGTCAGTTCAGAACCCAACATAGGGCTCGAATCTACTAACTGTGAGATCATGACCTGAGCCAAAAGAACTGGATGCTTAACTGAGCCACTCAGGGGCCCCTAAAAATCACTATCTTGAAGAGGGATCTGCACACTTATGTTCACTCCAGTATTCTTCACAGTAACCAAGCTATGGAAACAACTTAAGTGTTCATCAATAGCTGAATGGCTGAAGAAAATGTGGTATATGCATACAACGGAGTATCATGCAGCCTTAAAAAAAGAAGGAAGTCCTGACATTTGAAACAATGTGAAGGAACTTGGAGGGTAGTTTTCTAAGTGAAATAAACCATATACAGAAAAACAAATATCGCATGATCTCTTATATATGGCATCTAAAAAAAAGTAAAACTCATAGTAATAGAACAAGAATTGTGGTTATCAGAAACTGTATGGTAGAAGAAATGGGGAGATATTAATCAAAGGATACAATGTGTCCTTTATGAGTAAGTTCTCAAGAACTAATCACAATATGGTAATTACATTTTATAATGTATTGCATACTTAAAATTTGCTAAGAGAGTAAGTAGATCTCAATAGATCTCATCATACATATAAAAGGTAACTATGGGATGTAAAATATGTTAATTAGTTTGATTGTGATAATCATTTCATAACATCTACCAAAATATCAGGTTGTACACCTTACATAGTTGTGTGTCATAAACCAAGTCAAAAAATGAACTAGGAAATAAAATTCTTTCTAATTTTTATTACAATTAACAGTATTCAAATGATCCAAAATAGGACAAGTGATTAATGTGAAAAAATAAAATCATTTGATATATATCTCTTAATGAAATGGCTTTTCTTTTTCCCAATTAGTTGATGTATCTATCTAAGGTATCTAAAGTAGTGACCATTATTTAATTTAGATTGAGTTTAGTATTAATTTCAAATGATCAGCTTCCCGGTTTTCATTTTCCTACTGTAGGCACAAAAAATAAGTAGATAGATTTTATTATAGCAATTTCCATCCATCAATTTGCTTAATTATTTTTGGCTTAAATGTCACCACCTACAGTGATTGATAAGCAAAAACTATTTTTCAATCATTTAGCAGTTCAAAATAAGCCCTTCATCTTTGTTGAAAGCAAAGAAGTACAAGTCTCATGATTTACAGAAGGATTAATGACATCATTTGTCAATCACTTTCTCAAAACCAGAACATCATAAATTTCCCCTCTGAATGGTGACCTGGAAGTTTTCCCACTCTAGGACAAGAACCATGCTAAGACTCAATTTGGTTGAGAGATGTGCCTTTTCTTTGTAAAAGTCAAAGAAGAGAGCCAAGTTCCAGGAAGAACTTGCATATAGCAGGCTCTTTTCTAGAAAGAAGAGCTTCAGGAAGGAGTACTTACGAACTAAGGAATCATCTACTGATTTTATTAAAATCCTACTTGTGCTTCTACATTCCCAGGGAAGTAGTCATCTTTACCCAGAGGGTCCCCTATCAGGATAGCAAGGGTAGCAAGAGTCGGAAGTGTCCTCAATTCCAGTCACCAGTAGGTACAAACAAAGTAACTGCTCTTTAACAGTATGTTTTCCAAGGAATTTCTTGAAAACTGGGAGCTTGAGATGGGAGCACAAGGGCTGGATGATCTATGCTGCTGATGCCCATACCGGGAGACTCTTTTTCATATTGTGAGGGGTAAACATTTAGATTACTGAGCACTATCTGGCCATATTACTGCGGCTGGTACTAAACAGAAACCAGGAGGTTTATGATATAGCCCCCATCTTCTAGAAGCTTCTACATCATCTGAGCCATCTGCTGAGGAAATTAAACGCAAGCAGGAAGAGGCTGTGTGGGTGATGTCAGTAAACTCAGGGGAAGAGAAAGATGGCAGCTAAGGATGCATCATTCTAGGAAGGAACAGTGCGATGTCACAAGTTGCTGGCAGCATGGGGCGTCTCCAATGTCCTGCACCAGAGAAAAGTTAGGTGTGGACGTGCGCCATGACAGAAGGCATTTGCTCAAAGAGAGAACTACAAGAGCATCACACACAAAATCTTGAGCCCCTTTCACCTTTTCCCCTTCTCCCAACCTCAATCCTACCCAAAGGCGGAAGAAAAACTATGAGCAGGCCAAGCACCAATCCTGAAAAGAACGGACTATAGCACGTTTCTCCCTCCTGCAGGTTTCTGGAGGAGCTGGAAGAAAAGATCGAGCTTTGAAATGGCATAAGTTTTGATTGAAACTGGTCTGAAAATCGTAATACCTGAACATGGTATTTAAAGGCTAACAACGACGAGGGCTCCGCTCTCTGCCAACATGTCTTCAAAGGATGTGGAAGGGAGATTCTAAGAGTATGTCTGAGAGAAACCCTGGGATAAACATTAAGTTGTTTGCTACACATGCTCTGCCAAATTGAGCCCATGTGATACACTGGTTACATAAATCAAATGGACTAATAATGAAAAGCCACTACAAAAGGTCGCTCTGAATAAAAAGTCACGGATTATAAGGGGAAGTTATTTACAAGCTGTAAATCCATCATGGAGATGTTGATCATCATCATAATAAAAACTTTCACCCAGGCTCTCTCACAGCCATTTTCCATTTCAGCTCATAGGGTTCTTCAGCCAGCATCTGGAACCTGAATCCATCCTGTTTTTCCTTTAATGCAGATGTCACTAATTACAAGGATCCCCAAATTAGCTTCCTTTACTTCCAAATAAATTCTCAATGAAAGTAATTCCTGTATTTGGCCAATGTTGGTCTCTTTAGGCTTCATTTTGTTCTATACCAGTCACATCAGCTTAGAGAAATGTTACTTCTGGTGAATCAATTTATGTAGGCTGAAGCAAGCTCCTGTTTCTAAAGATGGAAATGAGGAAACATGAAACTTACATCATTCTAGTGTTTACCTTTAGGTTCATTAAAAATAGGCACACTTTTTGATAGATCACTTAAAAATGTAGTATATTTGATCTCTGCTCTGCAAGAGTAGCAGGCTAATAAATTACACTTCAAAACCCTGACATTACTAAATTAAAATGAAAACTACTATGTCTTACAAAGGCATGGCTAGCTTCCATCAGTTTATATGCCGTCCATACCTCATCTCTCACACACACTTGTCCTAGCACCCGGACACTCTGCTAAGTTTTCCATTTGTGGCTCTACTATTCCTTCCATAGTTTGACAGATTGTTACAATTCTGGTTCAGAATTCAGAGTTGTCAGAAACGGGTCTGGAGCCTGTATTTCCCATCATTTTCATGAGGTAGAAAAAAATTGTCCTCATATCCATAAATACATTTCTCTAATGATGCAACTCATTGGTTTTTGGTTGTTTTTTTTTTTTTTTTTAAATTTCTCCTTCCTTTCATATTACTTTCAGAGGATCAGGAGCAGAGACCAATTAACCCTCAAACACCTTTAATAAAAGAGTCTCAGATATCTTTAATAACACTATGGCATAAAAGAGATAGTTTACATAGTTTCTGTAAACTATGGCAAAAACAAAACAACACCTCCCCAAACCAGTGCTGCTTCCCTCTGTATATATATATGTATATTCTTACCACAATAACATGCAACACGAGCTCTGCCCTTTTAAGTGGTCAAGTGCATAGTCTAGTATTGTTAACTGCGAGTCCAATATTAGACAGTAGGTCTCATACAATTATTCATGTTGCATAACTGAAACTTCGTGTGCCTTAAAGAACAATTCCCCACTTCCCCTTCCTCCCAGTTCCTGGTTTACTTATTTTTTTTTTTTTTTTACATTTTTAAGCCTAACAACTAATTTCCTTGCGTTTATTTCTCTGGTACCAAGATTTATCTTCATCCTCAATGGGAAATTATCAGCTTTTGTGTTTTAGGCACTCAAAGATGATCATTATTTATAGGCACAGTGTTACTGAGAGATTGGTGAGGATGACAAGGCTGATCCTTCCCCTTGCAGTCTGTCATTCTTATGGTCACTTTCCTTTCAGGTGGGGTCATGAAGGGTACGGGCTAAAACTCAAATAACAAAGTGTCTGAAAGTGGCAAAAGCTATACAAGTGTAGCAACTATGTTTCTGTATCTCTGTTCATAGAGAACAAAACCTTTCCTGGCTGAGACACTATGAAAATCCATAAACAGTTTCCTCCATAACTGAAATACAATTCACCTACAGTCTCTTCCTTCTATTAAAAAATAAAACCTTTTAACTCACTACTACTCTTTGTAAATCAAACTTGTCTATAAACACACTTTTATGAGATCTCAGATTCTATTTTCTAAGTTATGCACCAATCTCACACACTGTTTCCGCCTAATTGCTGGCAGGAAATGTGAACTACAGGAATGAAATAGGCAATGGCTAGAAATCTTGATTAAGTTTATTGGAAATATGGACTAAATAAGGCACTTTAATTAGTATCAGACAGAAGGATGAATTGATATCCAATACAGCACAAACTGTTAAAGCAATAAAATGTAGAAAACGTGTCTGAGGCATGATTTGCTATAATGATGGAGGAGATGAATCTCTTTCCTGTTGTGCAAGGTGACTTCAAGACAGAAGTAACCACACTGCTGAAAAGCTGCAGTTGGTCAGCACTCAGAAGACACATTTTAAAGGTAATCTTCCTCTGGGATACACGATAAATATAAATCATTTAATTCAATTTATAAGTTAATTCAGTGTTCATGAGGAAAGAGAAAGGCAGTATTTTAGCCAAATTTCCTTGTGGTCACAGTAATAAAGAGGACTGGAGGATTACTGTAATATTTTCTAACTTCTTGCATTTTAATTCACTTGAATTGTCCACTTACATGTTCCCTGTTATCAGAATCCCCTTACGAATACATCATAACTTAAATGAGAAACATCTGGGGCACCTGGGTGGCTCAGTCAGTTAACTGTCGGACTTCAGCTCAGGTCATGATCTCGAGGTTCCTGAGTTTGAGCCTCGTGTCGGGCTCTATGCTGACAGAGCCTGGGGCCTGCTTCAGATTCTGTCTCCCTCTCAGCCCCTCCCCCGCTCATGCTGTCACTCCCTCTCTCAAAAGTAAACATTGAAAAAGTTTTTTTTTTTTTTTAATGATAAACACCCTATGAAAACCTATTTGTGAAAAGAGTTGTTAAAGTAACTACTGATAGAAAAATTAATTCATTTGATTGACCAAATACATAAGTATCAAATAAATCTTGTGGAAGTTATGCTAAATGAAAACGTCTGATATAAGAGAGTAAACAGTGCATGATTTCATTTATATGAAATGTCTAGAAAAAAGAAAATTATAGCATTAGAGGTAGATGAGTGACTTCCTGGAAGTGGCGTTTGGAACAGTGAAAACAGACATGCGGGACTTTTCGAAGTGATGGGTCTTAAAATTGAATTGAGAGTGGTGGCACCAGCTGGTAGCGGTACAAGCCCATTTACTAAAAATCATCTACATGACAATGGAATAATTTTATGCTGTATCAATTTTACCTCAGTAAAACTTTTGTAAAAGACTCTGAAAAAGAAGTAATATGGTATTCAGATTCCTAGGGTATGTGCACTCCCTCACGGTTACATGAATTACTTCTGTCACAGGGCTTATGTCCCCCACCCCCACTTCTCATGTTGAGGCATTCATCCTCAAGATGCAAGATGGTGTTTGGAGTTAGGGCCTCTGGGAGGTAACCGAGTTTGAATGACGTCATGGTGGTGATCGGTGTCTCCACTACATGAGGGTACGGGGAGAACTTGGCCATCTGTGAGCCAGGAAGAGGGCCCTGAGCAAGAACCCCGCCTTGCTGGTGCCCTAATCTTACACTTTTAGCTCCAGAAACGTGAGAAATAAAGGCTTGCTGTTTAAACCACTGATTCTACAGTACTTTTATTGTAGCAGCGCAAATGGAGAAGTGTGGTGTCGCTCTAAGAAACAAATACCTAAATATCGGCAAGCAGCTTTGGGAGTGGGTCAAGGCTGGAAGAATTTTGAGGTGCTTGCTGGAGGAAGCCAATATTACACTGAAGAGATTCTAAAGGAAGTTCTGGTGAAGCTAAGAAGAGAGAATTATAACGGAGCTTCAACCTTCTTGGAGAATATATAATAATTATAAACAGAATGTTAATTAAAATATGGATGGTAAAAAAAAAATATGGATGGTAAAACCAATTTTGAGGTGGTCTCAGTGGAAATGAGGAACATGTTATTGGAAACGGCAAGAAAGACGATCTTCATTATTAGCGGCAAAAACCTGGCTGAACTGTGTTCATGTTCTAGTGTTTTGTGAAACGTAGAACCTTCCATGAAGTGAACTGGAGATTTACCTGAGGAAGTGTCTAAGCTGAGCACTGAAGAGCAGCCTGGTTCCTCCTGACTGTTTACAGTAAAAAGTAAGAAGTGATCAGTGAATTAAAGACAGAATTATTCTGCAAAATCGTACCAGATGATAAAGAATTTAAAGACTCACCCTGTTCATATTACAAAAAATTGAGAAAGCATGGGCAGAAAAGAGCACTAATGGTGTGGGAGACCAATCATTTGCTAAGGAGAGAAGTATAAGTATGAACCATGAACCTCCTCAACCATCCCGGCAGGAATACTGCGAAACTAAAGGAGATGGAAAAAAATGAAGGAAGGCTGTTGAACTCCTTAGACCCTATACAGATGGTCCGTAGATTCAGCTTTGAACACATTCTAGTCTTCAAGGCAAGAGAGGAATGACTCCAGGAGTGGTTCAGAGATCTTGAGGACTGGCAATCCCAGCAGAGGCCTCTAGTGCAACAAGCCTGTAGGGCAGGGTGGGTGGGGGGAGGGACATGGGTTAGAGCTATCCCCACCCTCAGTTTCAAAGGGTAAGACCTCTTCCCAGCAGGATCTTGCGGATGGGGCCATCACCTTGGTTTCAACAGGCCAGATGGCAGCCACCAGAAGGCCAGGGGCAAAACACCCATCGAGCAGAGGCACACAGGCATGAGCACTGCCTTAGTGGTTCTACAAGGCAAAGCACAGAACCAAAGGAGAGTGTTCTTGAGCCTTAATGTCTAAAGGAGTTTGTTTTGCCATTTAGATTTACTTGGGACTTGTCACTCACCCCTCTATTCCTCCTGATTTCCCTGGTTTTGAACAGGAAGATCTGGTCTGAGCCTCTTCCACTACTGTTCTTGGGAAGCATATAACTTACTTGAATGTTTCCCAGGTTCACACCTGGAGAGGAATTCTGTCTCAGAATGGATCATAATTCGAGTTTCACTTGTATCTGATTTAGGGGATACTGAGATGAGACTTTGGCCTTCAGGCTTCAAAATTGATGATGGAATTAGTTAATTTCTCTGGGGCTGTCTGGATGGAATTAATGTAATTTGCAGGTGAAGCCATGAATTTTGAGAGGCCATAGGTGAAATGTGAAGGACTGAATGTGCACACCAAAAGTTCGTATGTTGAAGCTCTAATCCCTAATGTGAGAGTGTCCTAAGGTGAGGCCCTTGGGAGAGGACTGGATTTGGACAAGGTCATGATGGAAATGGTGCCCCTACAAGAGAAGATAAAGAGATGCAAAAGCTCACTGTCTACTATGTGATGATCTGGCAAGAAGGAGGCCTTGTGTTACCCAGAAAGAGGGCCCTCACGCCAGCACCTTGATCTTATACTTCCAGCATCCAAAACTGTGACAAATAACATTTGGTGTTTAAGCCACCCAGTATATGGTATTTCCACTACAATAGCCTGAACTAAGACACACAGATTAAAAAAACTAACTTAGCTAACATAAAAGAGCTTCCCAACCAGTGGGTGATGACATACTCTTATGTTTCCAATGGGTTTGAGGAGTGACTTCAATTCCCTCAGTCACTGAGGTGGTATGATAGGATCTGAGGTTTGGATCTTCTTTACAGCTAAGACACTACTTCCACTATTTATCATACAAATAACCCATGTCCCTGACTCAAGGCTCCTTGATGAATGAAAATGAAGAAAACGTATTGATATTTATGGGATGCTGATACAGCAGTGCACAGAAGGAAATTTATAGCTGTAAATGCCTGTATGAAGAAAAAAGACCTCAAAAACCTAACTTTCCCCCTTAAGACATTATAAAAAGAAGACCTAACTAAACCTAAAAGAAAAAGGACAGGAATAATGAAGATTACAATAGAAATTAATGCAAAAAAATGCATCAGTGAAACAAAAGTTTGGTGTTTAAACATCAGAAAAGATAAATTTTTAGCTAGATGGACTAAGAAAAAGACAGAAGATTCAAACCACTAGAATCAGAAATGAAAGAGGGAATACCTTATGGAAATAAAAAACATTATAAATGAAAAATATAAATAACTGTATGCCAGTAAATGAGATAACTTGAATGAAATGGACAAATTACTGGAAAGATCCCAAATACCAAAAGTGACAAGAAGCAGAGAATCCGAGTAGATCTATAATAAAAAGACTGAATTGCTAATAGATAATTACCCATAAAGAAAAGTCCAGCCCCAGACAGCTTCACTTGTTTCTACCAAACATTTAAAGAATTAATACCAATTCTTCATACTCTTCCAAAAATTCCAACAAAAATAAAAAGAAATAAAATGAGAGACCACTTTCAAACTCTATGAGGCCAATATAAAATCAGATAAAGAATTAACAAAAAAAGATATTAATTGACCACTCTTACATAGATGCAGAAGTTCTTAAACTACTGGAGGACTGAATTCAGTAACAAATAAAAAGAATTATACATCATGAGCAAGTGCAAATTATGCCAAGAATGCAAAGTTGGTTTGACACCTGAATATTTAAAACATGTAATACACCAGATTATATAAAAAAAAAAAAACCCTTATAATCATCTGAACAGATGGAGAGAAAGCATTTGACAAAATCCAAAACCTTTTAACAATGAAAACATTTAACAACCTATAAACAGAAAGGAACTACCACAAATTGGTAATAGACATCTACAAAAACTCCAGAGCTAGCATTATACTTGATGGTGAAAGATAGATGCTTTCCTACCAAAATCAGGAAGAATGCAAGGAGGTCTACTCCTGCCAATTCTATCCAATATTGCACTGAAGGAGACATGGCAATTAGGCAATCAATCAAATAAATAAATGCCATCCAGATCAGGTAGAAATACAATTATCATTATTTGCAAATGACATTTCATATAAGGAGAAATACAATAAATCCAAAAAAAACCCCATTAGAATAAAGTTCAGCAACGGTGTAGCATAGAGCATATAAAAAATCAGTTATTTTTATATTTTATATATTTATATATATTTTATATTTTTATATATAACAATCCCCAAATAATTTCATTTATAATAGCACCAAAAATAATAAGTTACTAGGAATAAATTTAACCAAAGAAGTGCAAAACTTACACTTTGGAAACAATAAACTATTATTAAAAGAAACAAAAGACCTAAATAACTAGGAAGACATTACATGTTCATGAATACGAAGACTCAACACTGTTAAGACTGCAATAATCTCCAAATGGACCAGATTCCACACAATCTCTATCAGAATCTCACCTGGAGATATTAGCAAAATCTTTGCAAAAAATGACAAATTCACCCTAAAGGTGAATGGAAATTCAGAATAGCCAAGATAATCTCAGAAAATAATGTCACTGGAAGACTACCACTTGTGATTTAAAACATCATACAAAGCAAAACAAAATAAAAACACACTTTATACAAGGCAATGGTAATCAAAATAATGTGGTACTAGCAGAAGTACATCAATGAAATACAAATGAGGTCCCAGAAATAAACCCATGTATATATCTATGGTAAGGTGATTTTCAAGAGTAACAAGAACACAATCGAAAAGGAATAGTTTCTTCAACAGAAGAACTGGACAACTGAATTGCGAAATGAAATGAGAAGTTGAACCCTTTTATCGTATTGTGAACAAAACTCAACTTAAAATGCATCAATGACCTAAATGTAAAAGGAAAAACTATGGAAGTCTTGGGAGAAAAACATGGGGATAAGTCTCTGCGACTATGACTGGGCACCAGATTCTTGGATAGGACATCAACAGCACCAACAAGCAACAACAAAAAAATAAATTGAGCAACAGCAAAAGGCAATAACAAGGAAATAAAAGTACAAAACACATAATAGGAGAAAACATTTCCAATCATATATATAAGGATTTAGCATCTAGAATATGAAAATAGCTCTTACAACCAAAAAGAAAAATAACTCAGAAAAAAAGGGGGGCAGGGAGCAAAAGATGTGTATAGACATTCCTCTAAAGAAAATCTACAAATAGCTAATCAACATATGAAATCAACATCATATATATATATATACCTAAAACCTTTGAAAACAGGCACTCAAACAGAGATTTGTACAACTTTAGTTATAGCATTATTCATAATTGCCAAAAGGTGGAAACCCTAGCATCAAAAATCTAGATGAATGGTGAAACAAAATGTGTATACACACATTCTCTCTAGACTAATATTCAGCCATTAAAAGGAATGAAGTTCTGATCCATGCTGCAAGATGGGAGAACCTTGAAAACATTATGTTAAAGGAAAGAAGCCAGTCATGAAAGAGCACATAGGATTCTATTTATATGAAATGCCCGGAATCGGCCAATCTACAGAGACAGAAAGTGACGTAGTAGTTGCTCAGGACGGGGGGAACTAAGACTGACAGGAAAGAGGTACAGGGTTTCTTCTTGACGTGATGAGCATGTTCTAAAAGCGCTGATGGTCGCACAATTCTGTGAATACACTAACACAGCTGTCCTTTAAAACAAAAACCAAGCCTCTCCCTTGACTCCATATGCCTGGCCAAAACTGGCCCCTATAGATTTCCTTCTATCTCCACAGCCTTCTTTTAGGTTTAGAGAATCTCTTAAAAGAGTTGTTTATCCTCATTATTTTTACCTCATTGTCATAATGTAACTCAACTCTGTTTGCCTGCAGGAGTAAATACTACACCCTTAAATATTTACTATGACTCAGTCATAAAAAATAAGTGCAAACAACTGAACTAGTAAGTTCTGACAGCCTCCTGGCTATTAGAAGATCAAATAGGACAAGATATCTGCCCCTTTCTCAAGGGAAAACACTACAAAGCGAACAGATGAGAAACACATTAGTCTAAAAATTAAAATGAGCCAGAAAATATCTGCTTCATATTGGGTTATCCAAAAGATTTGCTCAGCAAGTGAGGTTTATGTTCAGAATCTTAATATCAAGGATCCAGCCGTACAAAGGCAAGAAAGTAGGCAGGCAGAGGGGAAAAAGCAAGTTCAATGGTAACAGACAGAGATGTTTAAGGAACTGCATGAAGTCTAGTAACTGACCAGGGGAACAGAGGGTCAAGGCAAGGTCCCAAAGGTAATGAGGGGCTGGTCAGGGGCAGACTTGTATGGCTTTTTATAAGGAAGGGTGAGAAGTTGCAAATTGCTTCTTTCTCCATCTACTCTGTGCACATCTGTCCTGTTACACTTCAATTTGTGTCCCCACCTAAAACTGCCTGCCTGCCTACAGTAAATGAAAGGTTTTACTCACCACTATCTAACCATACCTAGCCAGGATCTGAACCAATGTTTCCTGTATGATTAGGCCCATCATCATGCTGTGATGAGACAAAAACCCTAAATCCTGAGGAAGGGGAAAAAAAATTCTCTTCCACAGGCAGTGTACAAATGACAGCCGGGCAATTTTCACTCAAATTCCTCAGACTAGCCTGGTTATTTCTTGCAGAGACTGTAATGTTTCCCAAGTTTCAGCTAGTTAAAAAGAACATCTTCCAAACTTAATTAAACTCATTCCCAGAATTTGAAACATAAAATTGCCAGCAAAGAACAGCTTTAGCTTCTCTGATTACCATGTGGTTGTCATTAACTAGTTCTCTAACTCAAGGCTATTCTCTAAATGTTCTAATACAGTATGCAAAATTGTATCCACCTCAACATAATCAGTGTTAGAATATATGGAAATCGAAAACCTATTAAGTTACCATTCTAGAAACTGAAATAGGATCAAGCACTACCTTTTAAATAACACTTGATAACACGTTTTCCTTTTAAATGACTTACCAACATTTAATTGCCTAATAATTAGCTTCTCATTTGCATGTTAGATTTTCCATTTGTACTACACAGGGATTCTGCTACAGTTCTAATTACGGCATCCTTGTCTAGAAAGGCATACGATAATTCTAGCACAGTTCGGACAAGCCTAGCCAAATAACAGTTTGAGTATAAAACCACACAATGCTGCAAATAAATACACCAGGTTTCTTTGGAAGGGGAGAATTTTTTTTTTTCCCCAAGTGGCTTACTGTGGCCTTGAGGCTTCAGCCTGGTCTGTCTGTAGTTTTTCTCCTCCTTCCACTTCCATTGTACAATAAACAATTCGATTGGGAGCAACAGACTTCAAACCTTGAACTTCCATGATGACAATCTAAAAAGTAAAAAATAAATAAATAAATGATACATCAGGTTGGTGGCATTTAGCAATACACAGAGATAGCAGCATCGACTACAATTAGAATGCCCAATTAAACAAATTATCTGGTAATGATGGTACTTTATCTTCCTTATAACCCACCTGCATTCATGGAAGGTATAATAAATAACCTTCTGAAGAAGTCTAACATTGACGAAATCTCTCCTGCCAGCTATTAAAGTAAGGTAAAATGTCTAGATATAAGCCCTAGTGAATGAATAAGTGAGGTACAAACTGAGATCCTTAAAAAAATGGTGGCAAGTTTGCAGCAGGTAAAGCAGGATGACAATGAAAAATCAGTGAAGGTGCTAAAATGAGAAGGAGGCGAGTTCCACGTGAAGTGAAATGCTACCTGAGGGGTGCACATCATCATCATACCAATTCAATCAGTAGGGGACATCAGAACTTTCTATATTCACTTAGTTCAGATGCCTAAAAATATTTATAAAAGAATATTCATCACAGCAAATGTATATATGATGCAATTGGAAACTTTAACTTGCCAGTTAAGATCTTCCTACTAACTTGACAAGGAAAAAATGACTTTTCCAACCATTAAAAATATGTGCTAATTTGAGGCAGTACACTGGAAAAAGGTAGAAGCTGATATTATTTTATGCATCTGTAACTCCTGGAAAAAGGAGAAACAATTTTTTTCAAGTGATCTTTTTATATTTATATAAAAGGCTATTGATCTTAAAACATTGTAACCTAATGTTTCCACTGGGTGTACCCATAAAATATATTATTTGCTATAGTTTTTTTCAACCAAAACTTGTATCCTAACGTTTCCTCAGTTCTCAAATCTCATAAAATATATTCAATGGCATTTTATAATATGCACATTCATGTCTTTATTGATCTCATGTTGTATTTGTACAAACAAGATTAATAGCATTCATGCCATGTAGCTACCAAAATATCCACTAAAATCATGCATTGATCATTTAATGCATTATTAAAGTCATTACCCTTTTCATTGAGTTGTGATATGAATCTGGAGGCAAAAGGTCTTAAAAAAAACAAACCCTATTTTTCCTTTCACTCTCCAGCACAACAGAAGGATTATGTTCATAAATACAGATGCCAAATATTTTTCATGAAAAAATAGGAAACTAATCACTAAAAAGGTCAAACTCTGAACCATTTTCCTTCCTCAATCAAGACTTCTGTCATTTTATTGCAATGAAACACATACCAAGGCACGAATAAAAATAAGGACTTAATTGAAAACAGACTAAGAACTAAAGATAACAGAAATATCTTTCACCGTTGCTCCAATACATTCAAGGAAGTTAAAGTATAGCACTTCATCTCATTGATGGAAAGTAAACAAAAGAAGGTATATGTTCCTAACGAATCAACTTTGTTGTTAGTCATTTTGAAACTCATTAGAACTAAGCAGAAGCTGAGAACAAGAGATATGTAACCATACCAATCAAAAGCCAACTCCACACGGACTTACCACCATGATCCTAACGACTTTTTTTTTTTGGTCATTTAAAACATTTTTTTAAGTGTGAGAGAGACCGAGCATGCACAAAAGAGACCAGAGACATAGGCAAAGAGAAAATTCCAAGCAGGCTCCTCTCTGTCAGAATAGAGCCCAATGTGGGGTTCATTCTCACTAACTGTGAGATCATGACTGAGCTAAAACCACAAGTCAGATGCTTAACCGACTGAGCCACCCAGGTGCCCTGACCCCAATGACTTCTTAATAAAATTTTTGGAAGGTTAATTAAAATATGTGAAGCAACAGAATCATGTACACATGATAAACTAGAAATGTTTTGGTTCCTATTTGGGAATATGCTTATTTGCACTGCATCTCTTTCTACAGTATGTTTAATAGTCAAAGTGCAAAAGAGAAGAAAGGAGGCATCTGCTTAACGCTATTTCTATCACCTCTACTACAAGCTACTGTAAACAGGACCTCCTGAAGCATACAACTCGGGAAACCATTTTCTGCTCTGCAAAACAATACTCCCATCTGTGCCAGGAAGGTTTTATTCTGCAGAACTGCCACTTTCAAAAGAAGGAACTTCTGTTTGGAATCTATACGTATAAATAAAACAACACAATTCTATAGATCTGATTTCCAAAAGGAATAAAAAAAAAAAACCCACACACAGCTAGTCTCAATCATTAATGATACAGTCCAGAATCCCATGGACCATCAACTAACCTAATTTTAGATACCTGTTTCGACCAATTCCCTACAAAATTTGATAATGCAACTGCACAAACTACTCTAAATTCCGTCTTCTCTTCCCCAATCTGTGACTGATATAATAAAGATAAAATATATGGAGTTATTCTAGAAGCAAAAAGAAGGGAGGCATGAACAAAATATAAAACTTGGTAGCATACTTCCGAATAATGCATTGTCCACCGAGTCCTGTGGCACTTGGGCCTGGGCAGATTGGAGAAAACAAAGCTGAGCAGTATCTGGGGACCATATACTCCAGAGAAAGGCGGCGCGGGGTCTGCAAGCCTAAAACCAGGGAAAATCAACTGTTCTCATGCCAGTGACCACCATTTCTCGTCTTCCAACAGGCAGACTCAACTTCATAGATGAACATCTATTGTCCTCCCCTTACTTGGACATTTAATTTTAAAATCCCATTGTATGGCTTATAGTTTTGTGGGTTAGCTGGTCTCTTGCTCTAGTATTCTCTCTGAAGGCTTCATGAATGGAGAGAGCTAAAAGTAATCACATGTGGCTAACTGCTGCTTTTTGAACCATCAAAGTCCCCAATTCAATCAATATTTATCAAGTTAACTGTATAGCAGGCAGTGTTTTACGTCAGTGTGATACCGCAGTAAACAAAACAAAGACCTCAACTCCCCATAGCTTTCATTGTAGTAGAATACGTCAGTTAATGAATAGTAAGTATAATAACTGAATTATATAGTAGGAGGTAAGAGCTGTGGCAAAAAATCCTCTTGAAAACAGGATAGGAAGAGTGGGAGAAAAGAGCAGTCAGTAGCAATTTTAAAGAGGCTGATAAAATGTGAGTTTTTCAAGTCTGCACTTATCCCTGAAACCCAGACTTCAGTTCCTAGAAAAAACTTTTCCCACTAGACCAATTCTAAGCTTGACTGATGAAATGTGAGACCCTTAAATTCAATTAACTGCTTGCCGTTCAGGATTTTCTTAGGTTGAGAAGCAAAGCTTGGATAATGGGGCAGGGGTAATTATGGAGTTTAGCAAGGCTGAGGTCAGAGGCCCTGGGGACAGAGAGGGACCTAGAGGTCTACAGATGCATACTGCGGATGTAGTCTGCACTGAATGTGATCTCATTTTGTTGTTGGACACACATTTCCTATTTATAATACTGGGGACATCACGAGAAAGATCTGTATTATGCCATGGATGGAAAATACCTGCCTTATATACCCACAGCAATAGAGAACATCAAAATAATTGTGTAAGTATGCAAGCTTCTCAGAACACACAAAATGAAGTTTTAACTCCTATTCTCCCCCTAAAACCCTTTCATTATTAACTGAGCAGCCCTGCTTATGACACGGGCAATGGAGCAGAGAACAGTGCGTGGTTTCACACCGACACTAACTCACAAACATAATTTTGTTTTTAAAAGGGAAAAAAGTTCATAAGAGCCAATTATTTACAACTGTTCAAAATTTTTTAAAGAATAGAGAAAAGAAAAGGTGTTTTGAACGGTTTCCAGCTCTGCACCTTTATATAATGGTAGATTTATACATGGCAAAAATAATTTGCTTTACAAGTTATATTGCAATGAAGTAACTCATTTTGTTTCATACAAAGTTGTATGGAAAAAAAAAAAAAAACCCAAACTCGGCACATTATATCTTGGTCAGTAGGAAAATGGAAACAGTTATGCTAAGAAAATTCTGCATGTAAGATACTGCATAGTTTCCCATTAAATATCTCTTTAAGATATTGAAGAGATGGAGAAGAAACCCAGTAATGCCAAAAGACTGAGAAGAAACACAATGATGGCAAAATCGTTAGGGAACCCCAGAACTGAGGCTTGAGTCAAAAGAAAACCTATTTTGATTCTGATAGTACATTTAATCTGTTAACCTACACAGAAATCATTAGCCCTGAAGTCTAGAAAAAGAGAGGCAGTTAGCTTATCCTCAAGCCTAAATTTATCTTAGAGTTGAATAAGTGGAGTCAAGAACAAAAGCACACATTTGCTTTTTCGGCCACAAACTCAGCAAGCCAAGAGTAAGAAGTACCAACAGGGAAATTTAAAATGGTACTTCCTAAGACTCCATGTACTTTTCTCTATCAATCCACAGAGTCAAAGAGCAGTACTGGGTACCAGCAAACAGACAATTTAACAGTGCAAGGAAGGAGTTAGGATTTTTAATTTTCGAGAGAGCTATAAATTTAAGCTTGATGTTATACATGTGTGTTATGTATAAATGCATAAACATATCACATGGATTAGCTCAAATACACAGATTAGCAATGAAAAAATGTAATGATGAAAAACATCAGCAAGTGGTTGTGGTAATAAGTCTGTATCAGTATCTAGTTTCCAGTGAACTGTATAGAAGGGATGAAACTCTGAAATCTCAGGAAACACAGTATTATTTATCTTTTTTAAAGTTTATTTTTGAGAGAGAGAGAAAGAGCACACGTGCACACTCACGAGAGAGGGTGGAGTTTGTGGGCAGGGAAGGGGCAGAAAGTGAAGGAGAAAATTCCAAGCAGGCTCTGCATTATCAGTGCAGAGCCCAACACAGGGCTTGACCCAGGAACCAAGAGATCATGACCTGAGCCAAATCAAGAGTCAGACACTTAAACTGATAGCCACCCAGGTGCTCCCCGGGAAACACAATTTTAAATGCATGACATCTGCTTCTGTTCCTTAAAATATTATCTATAATGAAAATGGACATCCTGGAAAGGAAGAATTCTCTACTTATCATCTATATTCACCCAATATTGTGTTTCAAAGCTGGATGGTGTGACTTGATTTCAGAAAAACACAAGTGAGGTAGATTAAAAACACAGCTAACCCAAAGCCTGAAAGCAATTACCAAATTACAGAGCATCAAATTTTGTGTTTAAAGAGTGCTTTGGTGTTCAACTTTATCAATAAACTTACACCAGCCTAGTTGGCACAAAAAGACCTGCCTCAAAACTTAGTATTTTATTATTTAATCCTAAAACTGCCATTATGTTTAAAGAGCAATTTGCATTAATTTGCATTCACAACCTGATTGTCTAGCAAATGAATAATGTAACTTCATCAAAATATATTACACTGCTTTAAATTCAGAAAGTTACCTTGAAGGTCAGCAGAAATTATTTTGCAGCCCCATTTAGGCTGTCAGAGGTGAGCATGGGATAAAGCCACTTACCTCTAAGGTGAATGACAGGACGACATCAGATTTTGACAGCTGAATCTCATTCTCATCTCCTATGTCCAAAAAGGCAGAATTCTGCGAACGTTTTAATTTTTGTAATTTAAATTCTGGACCACCTTTCGAAACTGGAAGACTTTCCAAATTGGCCATTAGCAAGTTCACTGAAGATCGCAACTCTTCTATATACATACTCTCCATTTCTTTTGCTATAAATTTGGGGAAGTTTCTTTCCTTGAAAATAATTTTAAAATGAGAATGTTACAAAAGATATATTTCAATTTTATCATAAACGATAACACGGTGTATATATTTGACTCTCTTAGAAACTGTGATACTCAATATAAATGCATCTACCCAAAACTTTAGTCTCCAGCTTTTAAAATTGTCAGGCTTTAGCACTTTTGATGATGTCTACCTTATATCCCTTGTTTAGGATCATCATGATACAAAATGAATAGCATTTTCATATTAACTTTCTTTTTGATAAGGTTTTGCTTAAAGAAAATCTGAAAACTTACATGAAAGAAAACTTAGTGTCTAGATCAATATTAATTAGCCACAGTTAACTTTGAAATGCTTGGAGTAATTGGTTGGTAAGAAAAATATTCAGTATACAATACAGTTTTCAATGCCTTGCCTGTTAGGAAACAAACATTTTAAATATCTCTATTACCACAGATGTGTAATATTAAGAGCACATCCTTTTTTATAAAATCAGCATTTAAATTAAATTAAGTATCAAGATATTTCTAGAATTTTCATATCACACAAATGTGACCAATCTCTTACAACGATAAATTTGGTTTTTTAGGAAAGGTTTAGAAAATTTTAAGTTTAAAGCAAAAATGCCAACTTATGAATAGAGCCGTACATATATAAAAGAATAGTATCAACTTAGAAGAATCATTTTCTTTCTGATCACATGAGCATTGCCATTCGATCCTGCAGTTGATCTCTGCAATTCAATCCCTGTAATCAGATGTTGGTTTCTTTCACCCCACAAAAAGGACATCCTAAATGCTGGTATTTAAAAAGATATTGACAGGTACTGTCAAATTGCCCTTACAAAAGATTATGCCCATTCATATCCCTACAAACAGCAAAATGAGGCTTCCTCTCACTACTGGTTCTTTTTTTTTTTTTTTTACTGTTTTATTTATTTCTGGGAGAGAGAGAGACAGTGTGAGCAGAGGAGGGTCAGAGAGAGAGAGGGAGATACAGACTCTGAAACAGGCTTCAGGCTCTGAGCTGGCAGTCAGCACAGAGCCCGACGCGGGGCTCGAACCCACGAACCGTGAGATCATGACCTAAGCGAAAATCGGACGCTTAACCAACGAAGCCACCCAGGCGCCCCTAATGTTTTATTTATTTCTGAGAGAGAGAGAGTGTGAGCAGGAGAGGATCAGAGAGAAAGGGAGATACAGAATCTGAAGCAGTCTCCAGGCTCTGAGCTAGCAGTCAGCACAGAGCTTGATGCGGGGCTCAAACCCACGAACTGTGTGATCATGACCTGAGCCAAAGTCAGACTCTTAACCGACTGAGCCACCCAGGCGCCCCCTACTACTGGTTCTTTTTTAACCTTTGACAATTTGGCATTAGCTCTTCCCTTAGAGATAGAGTTTATAATGATCTCAAGTATGACGTACCATGTTGACTACTATACAAAAGAGGCTGGGAATGAAAGCCTAAAGTAGCCACCTTTCAAACAGCTGTTTAATGCTCCAGAAAAGCAGTGCCTTTCTTACAGTTTCCCTGGGCATCAGAGCCTAACCTATGAAACTCTCGTCTCTGGGATACCTGGAACACAGCCAGAGTGCTCTGGTCAACCAGCACCTCACCTGTGACTCACGTGCCCTAGTTTGTTCAGGAGATGGAAAGCAACACCTGGCACCACTTCACAAATCAGTCCCAGTGTCCCGAGCCACCTGTTTCTCATCTCCCCCCAATAGAACCTTCACATACTTCTTTTAACACAATTTACATATAATCAATATTAAAACTGCATATTTATCACATGGTAATTAAATATCCACATTCAGAAGTAACTTTTGTAAGGAAGATTTTTAAGTACCCTTTCAACATCCCTCTAGAGTCGGAAGCAACATCCCACAACAGTCAGTTTGCAATTCCAGGAAAACACATAGCCATTCAGTTACAGAATACCCTGGTTTCCTTTGGGAGGGGGGGGGAATGTTTTGGAATGGTTTCTCAATGTATGTAAAAGAAAAAGAAAACTACAAGCAAAATAAGCCGTAAAAATAGATTTATAGATTTGTGCACTGACTTTGAAAACTGTTATGAAAAGTAACCAAAACTTAGAAATAAGGTAAAGGGGTGAGGAGGGAAGGTCCTTTTAATGTCCTGTATGGGTAAAAGGCATCCAAGGCTCATCTGAGGAAATATACTTAGTTCAATTTACTGTTTATTGATGGAAAGTCTCAGGGGCACCTGGTTGGCATGATCTCTCAGTTCGTGAATTTGAGTCCCACATCAGGCTCTGTGCTGACAGCTCAGAGCCTGGAGGCTGCTTCAGATTCTAGGTTTCCATTGCTCTCTGCTCGCACTCCCCCACTTACACTCTGTCTCTCAAAAATGAATAAACATTAAACAAATTTTTTTTTAAGTCTCAGTGAAATTACACATTACCTTACAGAATTTTGTCTGGAAAAGATGCAAATAATGTGTGTCTAGTGAATAAGATAAACTAACGGTTATAGTTTAAAACTTTGTTGGAAATTAATCACTTTCAGATCTAATCCATGAATCTCATTTTAACCTTGGCTAAAAGCACCTAGTTTTAATATGTTCTTGAGGATAGTTTTAGCATATAACTAGCTGGCACATGCATTATGCTTTCAATGAAATGTTTACTGTGTTCATTTTATATTTGTAGGAGTCATAATTTTGGCTTTAAAAATTTATTTTAGCAAAGCAAAAAAAAATTTATCTTCTCTGAAAGTCTGCATGCACCAATGATTTTTAGTCAAATATTTAAGCTGATATTTTATGGAAACCTTAGCATTAGCATGAAAAAACCCTACTCTTATTTAGCTTTAGTTAAAAACACTTACTTCATTCACTATCACTTTTTAAGGAGGAGACTGGCAGGAATCACCGAAAGTGACAGTTTTATCAGCATTTTCCAACTTTTCAAGAAATGGACTATACTCGATTTTTTTTTCCTCTCTGGGAGAAAAGACAGATAATTCTGCTTTCATGCTCTGAGGCTTATTAATGGTATTTCATCAACTATATTTAGCCTGCTTATGTTACTTACCTCTTTCTTGGAAACAAAATCAAGGGTACTTCAGGCAACTATACATGTTAACCTTGATCTGTTAAATTAGAGAGGAGTCAGAAATGGGTTATTCTCTAATTTAACTGTGAGTTACTCTTATGAACCATGGTTTAAAAGTTCTAATTTACTCGCTCATTAGCAGCACTAACACACGATATATGTGAAAGTGTTTGCTCCATAAAAAAAATTCTCAGTATTCAAATTTAGTCACTTTTTAAGTGCTCCTAACCTTCACTAGAGGAAGCCTGGACCAGACTAGTAGGTGGAAGATGGAGACAGCTGTCAGATTCTAGCAATACTTTGAAGACAGATGCAAATGGGTTTTCTAATAAATATGTCATAAAGCACGAGAAAGAGAAGGGAGTCAGAGATGGTTCCAAGTTTGTTTGGTATAACCAAAAAAGACAGTTCTGCCCAGAACTGGCCAAAGCTGACCACTTAACTGGAGATGTTAAGCTCCCTCCCCGCCTCCACACTCCTGACTCCACCTTGTCGTTCTTTTCTAAATAGCAAATGATCACCAATATAATTCAGTTACATGGAACGCTTACTGCTTATTGTGAGGGTCTCCCAAATGCAAGCTCCATCAGGGGAGGGCAGAAATACTTATGTCTGGTTTTATTCCAAGACAACTACACATTTGTCTGGATGTATTCCAAGCACCTACAACATTGCACAGCTATTTTAGCAGGTGTTCAATAAACATTTATTCATTGCATCTCTGGATGGAAAACTTCAGGCTCCAAAAAGTTAAATAAACTCACCTAATGTTCTGTATCTAGGAAACAGCAATCATGGATTTGCCTACAGGTTTTTCTGGGTCAGTCCACACCTTTCCTACTACTTCCATATTATACCTTGGCTAAAGTATTAAGTATTTCTATCCCTTCAAAGAGATTGCCCGGGGGCTTGTTATTATATTGTATTATGAAGTGTGGTAGGAGGGGTTACTGGTGACAAATGATTAACTAAGGGATCACATTTCTGGATTTTTCAGATTGAAGAGTCAGCTGGGCCCAAGAGAGCAAACTAGGTTCTGGAGTCAAAAGACCAGGGGTTGAGGCCAGCCTCCCCTGCATGTTGTTGTGTAATCTTGAGGTCAATAATCTTCCCTCGATCTCAATCTCCTGGTCTATAAAATAGATTCATTATATCATCTGCTCTTGTAGGTTCACAGGATTATTATAGAGATACAGTGCAACAAGGTCAGTAATTATAATTAGTATTATGAATATTTTATGAAGATGGCTTACCATTGGTGAAATTAAAGTAGAAAGCAATAAAACATGTTCTATCTGCTAGGTCAATTTATTCACCAAAAGGCATTTTATTTTTAGTGGCATTTTTCCCCTTTCCAATACCACTGGCTTCATTTTCTTCTCCACACTTTATTTTTTAATATTTTTTTGTTTTGAGAGACAGACAGACAGACACAGACATACAGTGGGAGTGGGGGAGGGAGAGTGAGAATCCCAAGCAGGCTCCAAGCCGGAGGCTCCAGGCTGGAGCCTGATATGGAGCTGATCTCAGGAACCATGAGATCTTGACCTGAGCTGAAAACAAGAATCAGGTGTTTGCTTAACCAACTGAGCCTCCCAGGTGCACTGTCCTTCTCCACACTTTAATATGTCAATGTTTGTGATGAGATCACCGGGGTGCCATCAAAGAGAACTCTCTGTAGGTGCATCACTGACCCTTCTCAAGTCCAGAGGTTATAAGCCCACCCTCTCCTCCCCACGCCTGGACGTGAGAAAACACCCAAGGCTCTCCTGTTTCATTCCTCTCAAGAATTTCATTTAAACTTTATTCTAAAGCATCCTATCTTGGGCCAAGCTCTTGCAAAAGCAAATCCAATTTGTGACAATGTGCACAGTCTCAGGTATGACCCACATACACCTAGGCCATCTACAAGAGCAGTTCACAGGCCCAGAGTCCTGACCCACAGGGTCTGCAAGATCTCTCTGGATTCTCTCCTGGCTTTGGGTCATCTAGAAGAGCAAAGGTCATTCCAGTCAGTTTCCAATTCAGCTGAGGGTTTTGGGGAAAGTGTTTTCTTCTCTAAAGTTTCCAACAGCTTTGCTTTACTGGACTTCCATGCTATGAATCTGACATTTTAATCTCTGGAATGATGTAGTGCCTCTTCAGATACCCAGATGACAGGAACATGGCATGCTGTCCTTTAACCACTGCCCTTTGTGTGGACGAAACTCTTCAGCTCCCAATTCGCACCATCCTATGTTTTCATTCATCTGGAGATACTTCCTCAGCTATCTCTGACTTGCTTCTCACCACTTACTCTCCCTCTCTGCTACCCAAGTTTCTCTCAATTTTCTCTACTTTTCTATTTATCTCCAATTTCTCAACAACCTCCCTACTTTTTAGTTTAATAGACTTTAAGATAAACACAGTATTAGCATTCTTAAAGCTTATACATTATTCATAAATATATTTTTCTTTGCAAAAACAAAGACATTTAAATTGTTAAAATCAGCAGAGGATAGATGTTCAAGTGCTGGAAGAGTTCACTATCTTGATTTGCAAGGTGCTCACACAGAGTGTATGCACACATATGTTCACTGAGCTGTCAACTACATATCTGTATACTTTACTGTAGGATATACCTAAATTTTAAAGAAATGAAGAAAAGGCCCTCAATAAGGAGGATTCTTCAGAAAGACAGAGAGGGAAAGGAAGAGTCTACCACCAAATATTCAAAGTTTTGCTTAGCAGAGGGGGAAAAGATGGAAAAAAATCATTCTCAGATCAACAGCCCTATAACCTCAAGTCTACTGATAAAGACTAAATTTTCTCTTACCACTAATAAATTAATCCATCAATTTATTAAAGAATGAGGCAGATAATAAAGTTCCATGATCTCCAAAAAGTCTTAAGAAGAAATTCATGGTTTTTGTTTGAAACTTATTTACATTACAGAGAAACACAGTGACTGCACAAAATAAAACATTATATTGAATACATGATCTGAGAGACTTTTTACAAAAAATTTCAAGCTGTATCTTTCATCCATTCAAAGATTAGTTGACTCCACTATATGCCAATCACTGAGTTGGATACTTTAGAATATGTGACTTCACATATTTCACAGGGACAGTATTTTACTACCTGATTATGTTTAGTCCAATATTAAAATTCTTCTAAATCTGTCAGTTTGAGAAAATCAGCTGTTGCTTTTAGAATAATCTACCAAAGTTACTGAATTTAAATATGTCCTACCTGTAAGGAAGGATCTGCAAAATAGAGACTGTATTCCATTTAGACAATATGTATTCAGATACTTGGGCTTAAGAAGTATGCACATAGAGAAAAAAATTATAAAATTAAGCTGCATTTATCTATACAAAACTTTTTCGGCTCACAGAAACCTATGTACAAAGAAGTGTGGTGCTCCATGTCAATGTTAACCATTTACCTTTGCCATCTTCTCTGCCAACTGCAAACGACCATCAAGTTCCCGTCTAATCTGGGCGGCTTGCTCATCTGCATTATCCAGCTTTAAGACAGAAATTTCACAAATGTGGTTACTTAACGTCAGTGACCTACAGACTAAAGCAAAGACTTACAAAAAAGTTAGTTGTTAAAAAAAAAAGTGTTCTTCAATTGAGGGTCATAGCTCAGTTTACCAAAAATCTAATTATGATCATTCTTTGCCCAACCTGTCCAGTAAGTTCCTGTTTCCTTGAAGTTGTGTTACGTTGTCATTCGGCTTATTCGGTCCATTCTTCTATTGTATCTTCTTGAAGCTCAGTCCTAAGTAGTTCCGGATAGATTAAGTCTCTTGTTTTGTTCTTTCAAATTTCCAGAGTGCATTTCTGGATGGTGGAATACAGAGTAATGTTCTACTTCTTTGTTATTTTTATAACAAGTTTGTGTATTAGGGCTAACCTATAAAAGTACCATTTGATTGACTGATATAACTTCCTACCCTTTTAAGTCTTCATATTCTCCTCATTCTAGTTATCAACACACTCATACTGCCAAGAAATCCTTCCATTCTTTAGACTGACACATTAGAATTTCCATTCTCTTGTACTAAATTTGACTGAAAGAAAAGCATGTGGTCATCATTTTTAAAGATATTTACACAGAAAATTACTTTCACTTATCCAGTAAAATAATCTTTTTCTTATACAATTTCTTTTAACTTTTCCCCTCATGATTCCCTTCTCAATTATTCATAATCAATTTCCTTTATTAGTTCATTATAAAAACTGCTAAACCGAGGAGGTCCTGTGAGCCATGTAGTGTGGGATGCACCGGGTGGGCTACAGATGTTTCTCAACTTTAATTCCTTCCCCTTTCCTACTTCTGTCATTAAGAAACCTGGACCACATAACACAACTGTACTATAGTAAAGGTCTACCTGCAGATTGGATTGGTATGGAGTACAACATTAAATGCCTAGGAAATATATGGTGTATTCTATTTGCTGAAGAACTACAACTGGGCCAGATTACATACTTTGAAACAGCCTTAAAAAAGAAAGAAAGAAAAAAGAAAAAAAAAAACAGCCTGAAAAAGAAGAGTAGGGGCAATCCAGGTCAACAGGATGGTGGTATCAAGACAACTGTAAGGAATCAAGAAAAGGGGAAGAGGTCCAGTAAAAGGGCACCAAAAGTTTGGAGGGGAGATTAATACTCTTGGTGGTAATGGATGGGGACAGGGGGCGGGCCGGGAGATGTACATGGCAGATGAAGCTGGAGAGAGAGCAGCTACGTCATAAATCACTCTTCACAGCCACATTAGGGAGTCTGGAGTTGGCTTCTACAGCAGTGAGGATTCACTGAGAGGTTTTAAACAGGATTTTGGAAAGATCACTCTGTCTCCAGAACTAAGAGCAGGTTAGAGGGACATAGGAAGTCTGTTGTTTATTCATTAGAAAGACAGATCTGGAGTTACTTTCCAAAAAAAAAAAAAACAAAAACAAAACGATTCCAGGGCTCAGTCAGTTAAGGGTCCGACTTCGGCTCAGGTCATGATCTCACGGTTCGTGGGTTCAAGCCCCGCATCGGGCTCTGTGCTGACAGCTCAGAGCCTGGAACCTGCTTCAGATTCTGTGTCTCCCTCTCTCTCTCTGCCCCTCCCCTCCTTATGCTCTGTCTCTCTCTCTCAAAAATAAACATTTAAAAAACACTTTTTTAAATGCAAGGTAACAAAGGCACCTGGGTTCAGTAGGTTAAGTGTCCCACTTCGGTTCAGGTCATGATCTCTCAGTTCATGGGTTTGAACCCTGCGTTGGGCTCTGGGCTGACAGTTCAGAGCCTGAAGCCTGCTTCTGATCCTATGTCTCCCCTTTCCTTCTGTCCCTTCTCCGCTAGCAGTCTCTCCCCTCTCTCTCTCAAAATTAAACATTAAAAAAAAAAAAAAAAAGATAAAATGCTGGGTAACAAACACCAGGGCACCTGGGTGGCTCAGTTGGCTGAGCACCCAACTCCTGATTTAGGCTCAGGTCATGATCTCACAGTTCTTGAGATTGAGCCCCACTTTGGGCTCTGTCCAGAAAGCACAGAGCCTGCTTGGGATTCATAGTTTCTCTTTCTCTCTCTCTCTCTCAAAATAAACAAAGGAATATTAAAATAATAAAAGAAAAAAAAATAAAATTCTGGGAAATGCCTATTCTCTACTGCCTGGCCTGAGGTAGGAGATTAAATGAGGATATGTGGACTCTGGAGATCATGGCAGGCTGCACCCCACAAAGACACCATCTTTAAACTTCATATTCTTTTAAATTCTTGATTTCAACACTTTGTGACAATAGATGACTTAACTCACAGATGCCCTTTCCTGGCACAGAATACTTTCCCAGTCTTTTAAAGAGAGTCATTCAACCCTGACCATAACAGATGCCCAAATGTATCTTTATTCTCTGCAATGCCCCTCGTATCCATTACAGAGCATTTTCAATTGTCAGTTGAAAATTATCAATTTCAATTACCAGTTCAAAATTAGTTACTACTTCAATTATCAAGATATCTTTCTGGAATGGCAAATATTTAGTACAGGAATTGAACTTTTATTTCCCTCCTGTTTATTACACAGAAATTACTGTTTCCACATTCAGAATCCTCTGGCACAGAAGATTTTCCAGGTCTTTTAAAAAGGGTCAATCAACCCTGACCATAACAGGTGCCCAAATGTATCTTTATTCCCTGCAATGCCTCTAATATCCATTATATAAAGCATTTTCAACAATCAGTTGAAAACTATCAATTTCAATAACCACTTCAAAACCATTAACTACCATATTCAAAAATCAGACGACCACTTCAATGAGGAAAATATTTCACTAGCTTGACAAATGTTTAACACAGAAAGTGAATTTTTATTTGCCTCCTGTTTTTTACACAGGGATTACAGTTTCCATATTTAAAATTCCCTAGGCTAAGAAATTCTTAACCTGTACCTCTGGGAGTCTGAATCACTCAAGTTGTGTGCAAAATTTTGTAGAGTTATGCATTTTTCCCCCTTGGGGAATGGCTTCAATCTTATACCTTTCTCAAAGTTATACCTAACTCAAAGGAGGTAAAGAACAATGCTGTAAGGAAATCTTCGTTCTTGAAGCCCCTATCCGTTTCTTCTACAAGAGGCTATATGGCTTTTACAATAAAAACCACAGAAAATGGTCACCTCAGACCTACATATCGTCAACCTTACCTCACAGAGATCTGTGAAATCTTTGCGAAGGGACGCTAAGACGCAGACTCTCAGGAGTGCTGGCAGTGGCCCACGGTTCCTTTCCCAACTCTGTTGACCCTTTCTCACACCTACCGTAAGGCAACCACCATGAAGGCTCTGCAGCAGCTACAAACATAAGGGCCTTCCAGCAGTTCACACTTTATCTCAAAAAACAGTAAGAACAGTACACAGAACAGAATATCGTTGCCACAAGAAAGCTACTGATTGATTAGGTGCTGTAAGGATTCAGCAACAAAAGAGAGGTGTTTCCTGGTTGATTAGTAGTGTCAGGCTGGATTTGTGAAAATGGAAGTAGTATAAAGGTGGACTTGGAGGAGAAAATGCTACCCTGATGCAGCAGTCTACTGGTCTTGACTTCTGAGTCTCTAACGCTAGGCCGTCCTTGTCACATTCCACTTAAGTCCTTGGAAACAGCTCTGAAAAGAGATCTCCGGGATCAGCAAATCTCCTTTTGCAGAAAGGCCTCAGGAGGACCCAAAGCCTGTGCGGTGCCCAATTCTAGGACAGTTTATGAACATTGTATGCAGCAAAACACAACTTTACCAGGTTCCACCTAACACCTTCATTTTACGACTTGTGATATCATTCTTCCAATGCTTTAAAGACTGTAAGTATCAAATATTTGAATTCATTAAATCTGCTCAGATCTTTTAAAAAAAAAAAAAAAAAAGCACGCTTATAAAAAGCGCTTTTCACAGCACTGTTTAGCATCATTACCCTCTCCCATTAATCTATTTTCCAGAACCAGGATAAATGTATTAACACTGTCAATCACTAAAAGGGGGAATTAATAGCTGTTTTCCCATAATGATGCCTTTGTGCGTGCCAACCCTACTCAATTAGGTCCTCTTTTCTCCCACTGAAGAAATTAGTTTTCTCCCCGACTCCATCCCTCTTTTCAAACAAATTATATTCTGTCATTTTCTTGTAATATTCATCTTTATCCTCTAGTATCAAAAATAAAAGAAGGCTAGGACTTGTTATATAAATTTAGTGTTTTCCCTCAGATTAATCCACATGCTGCTCTACTGTATTTATATTACCTATAAATCACTGATTTATAGGTTTGTCTTTATATTACTTTATATTATCTACAAATCACTTTTATATTTATATAAATCATTTTATATTTATGTTATCTATAAATTACTGGATTTATAGATAATACATCACGAGAAGTAAGTGATGCAAACTTAACACTGATTCCAAAAGAACACTCCAACACTTTACTATGAAATTTCTAGTAGCCCAGTGTTTCCATGCCAATACCAATGTACATGGATTTTGCAACAGGATCTAAAATCACTGATCGAAAAAGCTTTAGGTGTTAATTTACTGCATAAATAGTGTTAATTTTCTATTGTTACTTGAACCACAAATTTATCATAAAGGTAGCACCTAACTCTACCTTCTATTTCTGCTGTTTTCTGTGCTGCCTCCCCACCCCCTCATGCCTACACACACACACACACACACACACACACACACACACACACACACACACACATTCTTGGCTATTCTAGCCATCAGAGTATCTCCAGTTACTTCTCAAAACAGTATCATTAGTTAGTACATAACTACTGGCCTTTCCCCTGAATTCCAGCTCTCAAGCTGAAGGCAAGGTCTTTTCTTTTAGGACTTTGTGGGTATAACATCCTCAAACTAAAACCAAACCTGTTCTTGGGCTGTTTTAAAGGGGCACATGCACCCTAACGTTTACTGCAGCGCTATCAACAATAGCCAAAGTACGGAAAGAGTACAAATGTCCATCAATGGATGAATAAAGAAGATGTGGAATATATATACACACAATGAAGTATTACTCAGCAATCAAAAAGAGTGAAATCTTGCCATTTGCAACGACATGGATGGAACTAGATGGTATTATGTTAAGCATAAAGTCAGAGAAAGACAAACCGATGACTTCACTCATGTGGAATTTAAGATACAAAAAAGATGGACATAAGGGAAGCAAAAATATAAAAACAAGGAGGGGACAAAACATCAGAGACTCTTAAATACAGAGAACTGAGAGTTTCTGGAGGGGTTGTGTGTGGAGGATGGGCTAAATGGGCAAGGGGCATTAAGGAAGACACTTGTTTGGATGAGCACTGGGTGTTCTACATAGGGGATGAGTTGTTGGAATCTACTTCCGAAATCATTATTGCACTATATGCTAACTTGGATGTAAATTAAAAAATAAATTTTTTTAAAAAAACTTAATCTGTTCTTGATCATCCACTCTTCAATGTGGTTTCTATTTCTAGAATTCTACTTCATAGAATTCTCACTATCCTTGATCAAGCTCCAATCTCAGAGGGAGGGAGGGAGGTAAGGAAAAAGGAGAGGAGGGGCTAAATAAATCAATATGAATAGAGAAAATGATAACCAAACACCGCAGCCTAGTAAATTAAGGTCCTCACAAATTCTGTACCAATCTATCTTTTCAAGCTCTTGGATAATTCCATTATCTATACAAATCAGTTTGTTCAATGTTTACTGAACATGTTACATTTTCCCAGTCATGCATTTGGCTTGTGTTTCTTCTGCTGGGGACATTCCTCTTACCTACTTTCATTGTCCTGATCAGTCTTAAAATCTGAGATGACCTAACCAATCATTTAATAATAAAGCAGATACTATCTGATAACATATCTTTCATAGTTTCCTACTATTGCTGAACTTAAGATATTTATGACTACTACCTCAAACTGCAATGTGTGCCTCCTTTCAGCTTACCCTACCCAGAGGAGTAAAACAACTCCATCCCGAACAATGGAATTCATAGAACTAGTCTCAACTTTAATGCAAATACAAAGAATGATTAAAAGATTTTTGGACCCTAACATCCTCTCCAAGCTGATCCATCTTCTGTGAGTAAATCCCTCTCAAAAGACCAAAACCTCTTCCCTCCCTTTTCTTGGTCACTGGGAATCAGCCAACAACAGGCTAAACTCCCTTTGTGATTTCATACAACAACAACAAAGTATAATAAGAAAATGCAGTTATCCTCAAACTCTTAAAAGAAACACTTGTATATATGAGGTTATGTACGATTCAGGTAACATCATGTCTGCTAGAGGCAAAGGATTTAAAGAATTCCCTTGTAGATTATGTATAAAAAAACCTGACTCAGAAATAGAGTTCTGCCATGAGTACTTGTGGGGCAGTTCTAAGAGTTTTAAAAATGCATTTCCCAGAAGGAATAAGGAACATATTTATCTCAACATAATAAGCCCATAGCTGACATCATACTCAGTGGTGAAATATTAAAAACTTTTCCTCTAAGATCAGGAATAACACAGGGGCACCTACCCTCGGTACTACTATTGAAGATAATATTAGAAGAACTAACTCGAACAATTTGGCAAGAAAAAAGAAAAGATATCAGAACTGCAATGAAGTAAAATGGTCTTTATTTGTAGAGAATACGGTGTTATGTACAGAAAATCCTAAAGACTCAACCAAAAACCTGTTAGATCTAATCAAGGACTTTAGTTACAGGGTACAAAATTAACATAGAAAAACCAGTAGTGTTTCTATACATTAACAATGAATTTTCTGAAAGAGAAATTTTAAAATGCCATTTACAATAGCAGCAAAAACAATACTTAAGTATAAATTTTACTATGGAGGTCAAATCTCTGTACTCCGAAAACTACAAGGCACTGATAAATAAAATTGAGGAGATCAAAGAAAACACATAAATGGAAAGGTTTCCCATGTTCATAGCTTAGACCACCCTATCAAGATTCCAATGGCATTTCTTTTTTACAGAAGTAGAAAAAATATGCCTAAAATTTAAGTGGAACCGCAAAAAATCCTAATAACAAAAGCATGAAGCATCACACTTCCCAATTTCAAGCTATACTATAGTCTTCAAAAACAGTATGGTATGGCCATGAAAACACAAAGATGAATGGAACAGTTCCAGAGCCCAGAAATAAACCCAAGAATGTAAAGTCAACTAATATCTGACAAAGGAGCCAAAAATACTCAATGGAGAAAACACAATTTCTTTAATAAGGGATGCTGGGATAATTAGATAGTCTCATATGTAAGGGCCACCTCTCAGAAAATTTAACTCAAAATGGACTAAAGAGTTAAATGTAAAACCTGAAACCATGAAAATCCTAAAAGAAAACAAAGGAATAGAGCTCCTTTACTGGGGTCTTGGTAATGTTTTTCCGTTTTTGTTTTTTTGTATACAATACTAAAAGCAAATGCAACAGGGGCGCCTGGGTGGCTTAGTTGGTTAAGCATCCGACTTTCGCTTAGGTCATGATCTCGCGGTTCGTGGG
>NW_024080792.1:1020413-1274295 GCF_003009895.1 Hyaena hyaena
AAAAAAAAAAAAACATTAAAAAAAAATTTAAAAAAAAAAATAAAAGCAAATGCAACAAAATCAAATATAAGCAAGTATTAACTAAATGACACTAAAAAGTTTCTGCTCAGCAAAAGAAACTGACAGTGGAAAGAAAGCCCAGGGAATGAAAAAATATTTTCAAACCATACATCTTCTAAGTTAGTGTCCAAAATATATAAAGAATTCATACAAATCAAAGGCAAAACAAAGACAGAACACTAGTTTTAAAAAAATAAGCAAATAGGGGCGCCTGGGTGGCTTAGTCGGTTAAGCGTCCGACTTTCGCTTAGGTCATGATCTCGCGGTTCGTGGGTTCGAGCCCCACGTCAGGCTCTGTGCTGACTGCCAGCTCAGAGCCTGGAGCCTATTTCAGAGTCTGTATCGCCCTCTCTCTCTGACCCTCCCCTGCTCACGCGGTCTCTCTCTCTCTCCTAGAAATAAAACATTAAAAACTTTTTAAAAAAATGAGCAAATAGATCTCTCTGAATAGTTCTCCAAAGAAGAAATATGAGAGACCAATAGGTACATGAAAAGATACCTAACTTGAGAAGTCCTTAGGGAAATGCAAATTAAAACCACAAAAATGTCACTTTATGCCTGTTAGAATGGCCATCATCAAAATGACAAGAGATAACAAATGCTGGCTTCGATGTGGAGAAAAGGGAAGCTGGGTGCACTGTTGGTGGGACTATAAATTGGTGCAGTCACGATGGAAAACAGTATGGAGGATCTTCACAACATTAAAAATAGAACCACCATATGGTCCAGCAATTCTGCCTCTGGGAATATATCCAAAGGAAATGAAAACAAAAGCTTGAAAAGGGATCTGTGCCCCCATGTTCATAGCAGGATTATTTACAATAGCCAAGACATGGAAACAACCTAAATACTCACTGATGGACGAACGGATAAAGAAGTTGTGTTGGATATACACAATGAAATACTATTCACCCATAAAAAAGAAGAAATCCTACCATTTGCGATAACATGCATGGACCTCCAAAGCATTATGTTAAGTAGAATAATCCATAGAAAAATACTGTATGATCTCATGTGCAAACTAAAAATTTTTTCAAATTTAAAAAACAAAACTCATAGAAAGAGATCAGACTTGTAGCCACCAAAGACGAGGGAGGAAAGGAGGGAAACTGAAGGAAAGTGATCAAAAAGCCCAAACTTCCAGGCAGAATATAAATAAGACTAAGGATGTACTGTACATCATGAGGAACACAGCTAATACTGCTCTAGGCTATGTAGGAAAAGTTAAGAGTTATCATCACAAAGGAAAAAAAAAAAGTCCTGTTTTCTTTTTATTGTATCTGCATAAGAAGATGGAACTTGGTTAAACCTGTGTGGTAATCATTTCACAATCTATGTAAACTAAAAACCATCATACTGTATATTTTAAACTTATATAAACATTAGGTCAATTATTTTTCAATAAAATTAGGGAAGAACATTTCCCAAACCACACTATCATCTGAATGCTAACAAAGTGTGAAAAGATGAATGAGTTAATTAGATACAAGATTACCCCATGTGCACTGAACTATATTATATAATGGATCAAAACGTTCAAAAGCAAGAATGTAAGAAGTTACCTTCAAATCTAAAAACCATGGGACTTCAATAGCCTGGAGACCGTGCATGCATGTCCTCTAAAATGGTAGATGGCAAATTTTAAGCATCATGAAATCTTCTTTAGTATTTCATGGATATTAGCATTTTATCTTCTGGACAAAAGTAACATGCTAATACTTTCAAGCAACTACTTACTAGATTCATTTCAATAAAATAGTAGAGTATATATTCATAATAATTGAATAATGCTGAAATTGAAAGAGTTTAATATTAAGTAACACAGACACTATCAAGGTTATTAGAGAACTTTGTCAGAGTACATTAGAACTCTAGCCTCATCAAGACTAATAAGAACTAAATTTACACAGCACTTATGACATGTAAGAAACTGTTCTAGGTTTTTATAAATATGATGGCATTTAAGCCTCAGAGCAATCCTATGGGACAGATCATAACTTTATCCCATTTTAGTGATGAAAAATCTGAAGCGCAGATTGCTTTAAGCAATTATCCAGGGTCAAGGTCACATAGTTCATAAGGGGCAGGGCAGTTTGACTGCAGGGTTCAACTTAACTGCTTCACACTCAATTTCCATTCTTTCAGCCATTCACTCTATCTAGAAGTACCCATAATAGGAAACACATTAAATATTGTAGAGTTAATGGTACAAAGATTCAATACCCTATGTTCAATGAAATAGGAGAGGCATATATAAATTTAACACAAAGTAGAATATGATAGGCTTTTGGACAATGATAAAGAATTGTAAATTCCTCACTTTTTTCTCCTCCCCCAATATTTAAGAAAAATGACTGGTGGCAGAAGTAGGGAAATCTTTGTGCAAGTGGACCTTCTCTTGGGTCTTGAAGAATGAAGATGGAATTCCAAGTGAAGAGAATATGAAGAGACCAAATTAAAAGCTAAGAAAATACAGGGAGTGATTCAATTTGCATGGAACACAAGGTGTGTAAAGATTTGCTACATGGGAAAGAGCAGAAGCGAGGCAGGTGGGAGCAGGATGCAACACCAAGGGGGTCTGAGCTTCACTCTGTTGACAGAGAGGAGCCATTTCCTTTTTTTCTATTCTTAGTCGGGTCATGAGGAGAAGGGGATGGTGCTTCAGTAATACTAATCTGGCAACAAAGATACATGTAAGGTTGGAAGGGGGGAAGCAGTTAAATTACTGCCGTGCTCCACATGCTGTGCTCACGGTGAAGTCTGGGGCTATGGCAAAGACCATGGAAAGAAGAAAGATGATACAGCATTATGGAGAAAGCAGCAGTGCAAGTAACTGGGCTGGGACGACACAGAAGGACTGATGGTTAGGACTCAGAAGGCTGACACGCAAATAACAGGAGAATCACGTTTCGGATGAGAACAAGTGGCATTCTGAACCTGTTGGGTCTCAGATTCATCAAGTTTGCCCTGGGCTATCGTGAGACTCAAGGGAAGGGGAGGAGTTGACCTACGTGAAAAGGGTAAACAGGCAGCAACACTCAAAATAAGCACAGCGCATGGTGTGGTTTCGTTTTTTTTTCCACTGCAGTATTTTTCAGTAGATCTGACTCAGGGCAACAAAAACAGTAGCATCTATTTCTCAAAATAGGGTAGTGAGCCTACTGATATTTTTCAAATACTACTGCTGTTCGTACCATACCATGTACAAAAGGAGTTCACAAACCTGATGAGGATTCACAGACTGAGATGTAAGCCTTATTAATCTGGAGACCTTCATGGCAGAATCATGAAAACACTCACAAAAAGAAAATGACATCATGTTAAACATTTAACCATAACGGAGGCCTTTCTAGAAGTTTGTAATAAATAGCCAGAATCAGTCACTGCCACCTATTACACAAGTAACATCTTAGAAAGATAATGATCAGTTGGCCCTGCTCTAATGGAATTAGGGTAAATGGAAATTTTTTATACTCTAAAGCAAAGAGGATTTAGGATATTATGACCTTGATAATCAGCTAAAAGCATTAAATAGCACCAGGTACTCTTTTGTTAGTATGTGTCAATCCCTTTTCCTCAGCTTTATTTTAAACTGCTTTTTTATTTAAAGTGCATTATAGAAACCGAAAAGTTGCTCTAAACCATCTATTAAAAGGAACAAGTGTTAAGTTCTCTGGGCCACGCATTCCTATAAATCCAAAAGTAATAAACAAGAAAAAGTCTGAAGCTATGAGCTCGGCATGTAGTCAGTAGCCAATAAATAAAATGACTGTCCTATATAGAAGGTATTTCTTGAATAAGTAATGTTTTTGTTACTGCCTAATCCCCTAAAGAAGTTACTGTTAATCCTATTTTCTTACCTTCTTGGTTCTTCTATAAATCCTCCAAGACAGCCAAGAGTGCCTTCTACCAGGACAAAGCCAAGGGTGGCTTTGCTGTCATCTTACCTGACCTCCGAGCAGCTTGTGGCATAAACACTCTCCTTCTCTGACAGGCCTTCTCTTGGCTTCCCTCCTACCTTCCTGGCCATTTGCTTTTTGTGCAGCTTCTAAATCCTGGGGTCCACAAGATTCTATCCTGGGCCCTTTTCCGTCTGGAGCTCCAGACTCTCCGAAGATGATCTCATAGTGCCCTGTGGCTTCAAATACTAACTTTATCTAAATGATTCCCAAATCTCTTTCTCCAACAGGACCACTCACTGGCATTTCAGATGTGCACATCCAACTACCACCTGCCTTTTCCATGTGGACATTTAGTATTTTGTTTTCAGCGTGTGTAAAACAGAACTGCTGACTTCTCCCCCGCTCTTCTCCCTCCCCAAATGTTGCTCCTTGAGAAGAGGGAATAGCATATATGGAGAGCCTACAACAGTGCTGGACTAGAGTAGGTAGCATGATGAAAGAAAACCCGCATCAGAGATGCCCCATCAGACCCTGGGTAACATAAACACTGCATCACGTAAACATGAACAAATGGAAAGACAGACGTTAAAAGCATAGGATCTTTCCTATAAAAAGAAAGGGAGAGGAATACACAGTATTAAAGTTCTAGAATATGGTATGTCTTAAGCCATAGACCGAAGTTGACTCCCACTTTCTGCCTGAACTCCCAGACTTCTGGCTTTTTCCCTTTCCTTGCAAGCAGGTGTTGGAGTGTTCTGACTCAAGCCCAAGTGCCCAAGTACGTGAAGCACAATACAGGGCATGGATCCAAGACGATGTGAAACCAGACTCCTAGGTCAAAGCCAGTAGCCTAGGAACTTCACAAGCAACAGAGGGATAAAACAGGAGCAGAGCAGAGCAAGGAGCAGAGCGTGGAGATTACCTGCAGGAGTAACATGCAGCTCCCTGATCCACTTCTGTTTTAATAATGCTGGGCCATGCCCACAGGCTGGGTGAGGCAGGGTACGGACCACTGGCAATTCATTCCTCAGGCCACAGAGAAAAAGCTTTGCAGAATCCCAACTGGCTCCTGTCATTTCTTTTCGTCAACCCTTGCTGTGTTACCAGCTCCTAATAAATTCTAAGCTCTACCAGCTACCAGTTAAGGCCCTTAATATTCAAGTCCTAACCATTTGGCCTCATCTCCTGCTACCCAGCAATACATACAACACACCTTCCTAACGGATTCCAAAATTTTCACTCTCATTGTGTCTTTGTAAATGTTATTTTCCAACTGCCTGTCAAATTTCTAACCATCTTCTAAATTCAGGAATTTGTGCCTTCTTAGAACCTTCATTAAAGCTCCAAAGGAAAATGGGTTTTCCACACTCCCCAAACACTCCCTTCCCCGAGCACAAAGGTAGACTGCTCTCAGACAGTTCTCGGTTTCTACGGTCTGAGGTCACTGTGGCATTAAGTCCTCAATGGGCAGTCAGGCCACGGGTCCCCAACCTTACTGGGCATCTTCATCAGCAACATGTAGAATGCTTTTTGAAACCAGACAGTGGGCCCCATTTCTATGGACTGTTTCACTTAGTCTGAGGTGGGGCCCAGGCATCAAGTGGTTTTTAAAGCTCCTGGGTCACTAGAGAAATCTGTGCCAATTATCCCATATCGAATTAAAATACAGTCATACACCCATACTGTGCAGTATATACAGCCTCAGGAACACACTTTTTAACTATATAATTACATTTTCTTTATAGATCTGTCCCCTGACCACATGCAGATACCTTAAAGGAATCAAATTGTCATTTTTGCAATTTTCATGCTGACATTTTTAGATACCTTAATTTTGATAGAGTATTTTCATGAACAATCATGAAAAAGATACAATTGCTTATTACACTTGAAACAGTATATGCATATGATCCTTTTTATGAAGAGCTGAGAACAGGTCTTGAAATATATTAGTAAAACTACACCTCCACCCCAGAGCAACTATTACTACTATATCTTCGGCTGATCTTTGAAGATTTGTGTTCTCTTATTTAAAAAATGGAAAAATTGGGGTGCTTGGGTGGCTCAGTCAGTTGAGCATCCGACTTCGGCTCAGATCATGCATGATCTCATGGTTTGTGGGTTCGAGCCCTGTGTCGGGCTCTGTGCTGACAGCTAGTTCAGAGCCTGGAGCCTGCTTCGGATTCTGTGTCTCCCTCTCTCTCTCTCTGACCCTCCCCTACTCACGCTGTCTGTCTGTCTCTCTCTCTCTCAGAAATAAATAAAACATTTTTTAAGAAATGGAAAAGTCGGGGCGCCTGGGTGGCTTAGTCGGTTAAGCGTCCGACCTTCGCTTGGGTCATGATCTCGCGGTTCGCGGGTTCGAGGCCCGCGTCGGGCTCTGTGCTGACTGCCAGCTCAGAGCCTGGAGCCTCTCTCAGAGTCTGTGTCTCCCTCTCTCTCTGACCCTCCCCTGTTCATGCTGTCTCTCTCTATCCAAGAAATAAATTAAAGTATTTAAAAAAAAAAAAAGAAAAGTCAAGTTAATATCTTCATTTCTATAGGCTAGATCTGGGTAAAGAAAAGCCTAAAATAAATGCAAGGTACATCTGAAGGTAGCCTATATTTGTGATCTAGTGAGATTTAGGGAAAAAGTAAATTAAAACATTTTGGGAGAAATCTTATTTAGGAATATTCTTATGTTGTTCTCTTACAGAGAGGCCAAAGGTAAAAATCAAAATAATGCATAGTCAAATGAGGCCAAACTTAGTGCTAAAACCTAAAATTTGATTTAATATAGAATTGTATCCATAATTAAAACTTTTAATTTGTAGAGAGAAAACTGATTCATTATTATTAATCAGATATTCAAATTAGTTGAAATGAAATCAGAGTCATCTAATTTATACCAGGACACCTTCATTTTAAAAAGTGAACATGTGGGGCGCCTGTGTGGCTCAGTCAGTTGAGCGTCCAACTTCGACTCAGGTCATGATCTCAAGGTTTGTGGGTTCGAGTCCTGCGTTGGGCTCTGTGCTGAAAGCTAGCTCAGAGCCTGGAGCCTGCTTCACGTTCTGTGTCTCCCTCTCTCTGACCCTCCCCTGCTCACGCGGTCTCTCTCGCTCTCAGAAATAAAAAAAATTTAAAAAGTGAACATGTATATAGATAGTAAGGCCATTCCAACTAATTATAGAATTTGAAAACTCAGATTATAAAATCAACTCATTTTTAAAGTCTTAAGTTTCTTCTTGATGTAGAACATATTAACTGCCATTTAATAATATTTACTTGAACATTTTCCTCAAGCATTTCGAGCTTTAAAATTACAAAGACTTGAAAAATACATTCTATTAATGATCATTTCTATGGTTCTATTTTCTAATTTTGAAAATGATTTTTGTTATCAAAGGTAACTGCCTCTGCAGGGTGTGCTTTTATTTTTGCCAAAGACAAATTACATTAAGTAAAAAGTATAATCAAATCATACAGTACTAGTGGAGAAGAAAGAGCACAGTGGTGAAAGGCAGATGCCAATTTCCTTGGAGCATTCACACCGCACACTCTTCCATTTGCCGTTGACATTGGGAATGCAGGTCTTCCAAAGCAAGACCCTCACGGTGAGGGGAGCAAGAAGCCTTGCAACTGCCTAGATTTGCTGATTTCCTTCAAACTCTTAAACCCAAGTGCTTCAACTTCAAGGCTAAAATTCTAAAAGTAGCCTGAGGGCTACTTTCTAATCATTTGTAAATGATTCCTGCTTATCCCTGAAAATGCACAACAGTTCTGTAGTATCACTTAGAGTTCTTGCAGTCTTCAGAACATAAGCAATCTGGGTGGAGGAGTATTTAGAGAGGAAGGTTTCACTTGACTTTGCTTTGACTCTTGGGTAAATAAGGGTGAGTCACTTTCTTCAGTTAATGGAATGGGATTATGCAACATTAAGGAAGGTTGCCTTGGACAGAAAAGCTAGGGTTTGGATAGCTGTAAAGCTCCCTTACTAATTCTCTTAAAATACAAATAAGGAAGTAAAAGAAGGAGAATTACTGTTGATTTAGTAGGATGAGCCCACCACGCAGACTCTGGTGATTTAGGGCTGGATCCCTGTCTACAGAGTGCAGCACCCTTACCTACATCTGCTAATGTGCCTCACACCACAGCCCCGTCTCTTCCTTACACTCCAGCAGCGCAAAGACTTGCAGTTCCCCTTAACAATGCCATGCCGTTTTTTGGAGACTCTACACTTACTCCTCTCTCCTTGCAGAATACTTTTTCAGCATCTTATATGGGTGTCTTCATGACACTCCTCCAATACTGTAGTTTTTTCAATCTCAAGAACAGAGCCAGGAACTCACCCCATCACTGGCATTTACAGTGATGTCACAGTGCTTTGCCTTTTTTTTTTTTTTTTTTTAATCTAGCTCTAATGAGGTCTGGTCTCTGTGTTCCTATCATTCGACACAGTACTTGGTACATACTTCTTCATTATGGAGATTTCTAATGGTGAACACTACATAATGGTGAACATTATGTAGATTTCTAACGGTTCCCATCAGGCAGGGAAAGGAAGGGAACTTCAGGGAGACAGACCGCCGCTGCAAGTGGGGGGCTGAAGCAGTGGTGGCAGGTGAGTCTGGGGAAGAGAAGACGAAGACAAACGTGTCTGGACCTGCCCGGGCTAGGTGCCATGCCGCGAGCCTCACAAACTTCCTGATAAGGTCCCAATAAAAAGTCAGGGACAAAAATCCTTGCTGGCTATGCGGTCAGAACCCCTCTCACTCTTGAGAGCTTTATACTTTCCCTCGATAAACTCAATCGCTTTGCTCACTCTCTACTGTCTGCGAGATTCATTCTTCGACTCTATGAACCCTGGGCCAGCACCTTTCCCTTCCTCCCCTGGGGCAATATGATATGCAGACTAGTAACTAATTGATTTGAAACTAATAGATTATCCTTTGTCATATTTTAAAATAAACTTTAGGGGTGCCTGGGTGGTTTAGTCAGTTAAGCGTCCGACTTTCGCTTAGGTCATGATCTCGCGGTTCGTGGGTTCGAGCCCCGCATTGGGCTCTGTGCTAACTGCCAGCTCAGAGCCTGGAGCCTATTTCAGAGTCTGTATCTCCCTCTCTCTCTGACCCTCCCCTGCTCACGCTGTCTCTCTCTCTCCTAGAAATAAATAAAAATATTAAATAAATAAAATAAACTTTAATAAACCTCTTTCTGTTTAAAGGCAGCTGCTTACTAGTACCACTTAACTAACAGTATTTTCATTAAAAATATGAGAAATGGGGTGCCGAGGTGGCTCTGTTGGGTTAAGTGTCTGACTTCAACTTCGACTCAAGTCATGATCTCCAGGTGACTCATGAGTTCAAGCCCCGCATCGGGCTCTGTTGCTGACAGCTCAGAGCCTGGAGCCTGCTTTAGCTTCTGTGTCTCTCTCCTCTGCCATTCCTTCACTCACACTCTCTCAAAAATAAACATTAAAAAAAATTTTTAGTTAAAAAATAGGTGAAAAAATTACCTTGCCATTTAAAAATTTATACCTTTAATATCAACTTTGTTTTCTCTAAATGTATAACTATATTTACCTGAAATTCACGATTTCCTTAAAATTATTCTGAAATAAACTTTCTACCAGCAGACTATTCATCTTTCAGTCCTGTTACTTTACTGTACCTCTAATAGTTGGACTCAAGTATATCATAGCTAACAAATTCAGATTCTTATGTTGATCATTTTAGAATGAGCTTTTTACCTAATATGTTGTTCTGTAAACGTGCAGCTATACAAAGACATTACTCTCAAACCAAAGAATCCAAAGTATGACATGATTTAAAAAAAATTTTTTTAACATTTGTGAGCTAGCAAGGGAGGGGCAGAGAGAGAGGGAGACACAGAATCTGAAGCAGGCTCCAGGCTCTGAGCTAGCTGTCAGCACAGAGCCCAACATAGGGCTCAAACTCACGAACCATGAAATCATGACCCGAGCAGAAGTTGAGGACGCTTAACTGACTGAGCCACCAAGGCGCCCCGGACAGATAGCTTTAATAGCACAATAGCTAATCTATGAAATACCTGGATTGTTCTTATTATTTTTTGTTAACCTGTAATAATAATTTGTCTTTTAATTATCCCTAGTTTTATAATTTAAATGTGGGATCTTCCACATTAGTGTTTTACTTTTATGCCTTAATTTTGATAATTAATAAGTTCTTGGCGCTAATCAAAAGTAACGTCAACACCTATGCTTCCTCAGAAGACAGCTTCCTGTTTTTCCATTCCAAATGCTGTTCCTAAGAGGATCCAAACGCTGATCCCGGAGAGGAGAGGAAAGACCGCACGAGGCTCCCACTGGCATCGGGCTGCAGCTCTGGCAGCACGCCCTGCGCATTCCTGTTCTTTCTCAAGTCCCAGGGCCTGTCTGGCTGTCACCACCCTGCACGTCCTAACGGAGCAGCTCTCTATCCTGAGCTTGTGATGCAAGCAAGCGCACATCTTTGAGATCTCCTAGGGAACCACTACCAGCAAAAACAAAGGACCAGCTAAGAGTAAACAAATACAGAAGCGTTACAGTGAGCAAGTTTTAAAGTCTCTCTGAGATGCCAGAGAAAGCGGACTAACTTCAAGGAGATGTACCTGGAGCAGGGTTCCAAGGGCTCTGCTCGCTTCAGGTGCTCCCTGCTCCCCCATCCCTGCTGCACTAGTCACCTTCTCAGATGTTCCTTTCCTTAGCAAAGGGCGGGCTATCATCTGTGCTCTCCATCACCTTTGTCAACGTCTGATGAAAGATAAGGGAAGAACATACAAGATCCGTGTGCCCTAGAGAAAGAAAACAAAATCTCATCTGTTTACTAACCATCCATTTTTGTAACTGCACTGGTGTCACAAAATGATTGTTACTCCAAAGTAAAGCTCTTCCTTTATGTATGTTACTTGTCTTCAAGTCAAGCAAAAATTAATCCAAAAGCATTGCAAACCTCACGCCAAAAAAAAAAAAAAAAAAAGGAATTGTAGTTTCACCTCACACACGTACAGAGAATGGATGTCATCACTCCCATTCTTAAGATTAAGAGCTGGACAAACTGAAAATCAGTGATTTTTTTTTTCTGACTTCTGAGAGAACTAAGGTTGCAGGGCAAGCCACTAACCCAACACCTAGACACACAATCAAACCCAGGGAGGCACAACACAGGGAGCACAAGTCAACAGAAGCCATAAAGCGCAGGACTACTTACTTGGCTAGTAATTTGGACAAATACTAAAAGCCGAGTGCAGACAGGGAGACACGCCCGGGCCTGCAGGCAGAAGGGGGCTCCCACACTCTCCTGGCCTTTACTCCCAGTGACCTCACCAAGGTCTCACGGTAGGGAGCCAAGAAAGATCCCCCCGTGGAGCTGGCAGGAAGAGGGGAAGAAAAGCCACAGTTAAACTTCCCAGATTCTTCTGCCTAACAAAGGGGGATGGACTTTGCCAGAAGCAAACAGGAAAACAATTATCCCCGCTGGAGAGAAAGGCAGCTAGTCCCTGCAGCCTTCTGAGGGCTTCTACTGGGAAAACCAACAGCTGAGGGAAGAGGGGACATGGCTTCAACGATACAGACTGGTGATGCTTCAGGCAAGGAAAAAAGGCACATGGTGGGGGTGGGGGGAAGTGACACTCTTAGACGAGGGATAGAAGCACATGTGAAGGCTACAGCCCTGAGACCTAGGCCCACCGAAAGTCTAAGATCAGTCAAGGTGTAGAAAAGCCCCCACTCCCAACATCACTCTCGTGTCACAGCAGAGTATCATAGGTGACGGATATGCAAGACAGACTCTTTCTGAAGAGCAATACTTTGGGGGCACCTGGGTGGCTCAATAGGTTAGGCATCTGACTTCGGCTCAGGTCACGCATGATCTCACGGTTCGTGGGTTTGAGCCCCGTGTCAGGCTCTGTGCTGACGGCTAGCTCCGAGCCTGGAGCCTGCTTCGGATCCTGGGTCTCCGTCTCTCTCTCTGACCCTCCCCTGCTCATGCTCGCTCACTTGCTCGCACGCTCGCTCGCTCTCTCTCTCTCTCTCAGAAATAAATAAAACATTTAAAAAAATTTTTTTTGAAGAGGAATACTTAGGGAAGCCTAAAGTCAAATCTTACTTTTATGATTCCAGCGAACATTAAACACAACCTGACTTCCAGTCAGATTAATGGAAACCCTCACACTAAAGGAAAATATATCTTAGTTCTTTTTATCTGATACAACAGGTCTAGCTTTTAACCAAAAAATTACAAAGCATGCCAAAAAAGAAAAACAGTCTGGAAAGACAAAGGAAGCATCCCAAAAGCATTCAGGGGTTACAGAGACGTTATAGCTTAAAAAAAAAAAAAAAAAAAAAGTTTAAAGAACTATTGTTAACATGTTAAGGGCTCTAATGGAAAAAGCTAAAAAGATGCAGGAGCAGATGGGTAATGTAAACAAGGAGATGGGAACTCTCAAGACTCACAAGGAAATGCTAGAGATCAAGAACATTAGCAGAAGTGAACAGTGCCTTTTGACAGGCTCATCAGTAGACCTGATGATTTTGAGGAGAGAATCCATGAACTTGAAGAAAAGTCAACACAAATCTCCAAATCTCAAATACAAAGAAAAAAAAACAAAAAAATTTTAAAAACCCAAACAAAATGAATATCCTACAACTATGGAGAACAATATCAAAGAGGAGTGACATAAACATAACCAGAGTTCCAGAAGAAGGGTAGAATGGGACAGAAGGAAAATGTGAAGTAATCATGGCCGAGAATTTTCCAAATTTAATGACAAACACCAACCCACAGATCCAGAAAGCTCAGAGAATGCCAAGCAAGGGAAAGAGCATAAAGCCTATACTTAGGCATATCATATTCAAACAGCAAGAAACTAAAACAAACAAACAAAACAACAACACTCAAGTCAGAAGAGGTTCAGACTTTTCATCAGAAAGCATCTAAGCAAGAAACTCGCGACATGAAATATTCAGAATGTTGAAACAGGGAGAGAAAAAAAGAAAAAAAAACTAGCGGATAATCCAATATCCAGTGAAATTATCCTTTAAACATGAAGGAAAAATGACTTTCTCAAACACAAAAACTGAAAGAACTCATCGCCAATAGTCCTTCCTTATAAGAAAGATTAGAAGATGGATAAGGAAAAGGACATAAGTCAGAAACTTGGGTCTGCAGAAAGAAAGAGGGTCAGGGGAACAAATGAATGAAGTAAAATAAATATTTAAAAAACTTGTTTTCTTATTCTCAATATCCAAAAGTTAGCTATTTAAAGAAACAATAGTAATGTGCTGGGTGATAATAACATCAAGGAAATGAGTGACAGAAATGTCAGTGAAATAAATGACAGATGTCCTAAGGGAGAATAGGGAGGAACTGGGAATTCTTTATCACTAGGACATGGGACAGCTGCTAGACACTTGAAGCTCTTACAGTGTTATTTGAATGTGGACCAAAGGGTATTTTGAAATGCAGACTATAAATCCTAGAGCAACCAGTAACCAACCCCTAAACATGTTTAAAAAAAAATAGTACATCAAAAGAAAATCCCATAAAATGGAATCCCATAAAATGTTCAATTCAAATGAGAGAAGGCAAAATGGGTAGGGAAGGGGACAAAGAACAAATTCAAGGAATTGACAACACTTACGAAGACTAGAATTTCAACAAACCGTATCGGGTTTCTTGCATATGGTAGCTCTTTTATTATTTAAACTTTAGTTAGCCAACATAGAGTTCAATATTGGTTTCAGGAGTAGAATTCAGTGATTCCTCACTTACATGGAACACTCAGAACTCATCACAAGTGCCCTCCTTAGTACCCACTGCTCATCTAGCCCATCCCCTACTCACCTCCCTCCATCCTTGAAGAGTCTCTAGTGGTTTCCCTCTCTTCTCTTCATCCCCCTTCCAAATGTTCATCTGTTTTGCTCCTTAAGTTCCACATAAGTGAAATCATATGGCATTTGTCTTTCTCTGACCTGTTTCACTTAGCATAATACATTCCAGCTCCATCCATATCACTGTAATGGCAAGGTTTTTTTAATGTTTATTTTTGAGAAAAAGGGAGGGTGAGAGACAGGGAAGGGGGGGAGAGAGAGGGAAGGCAGAAAGAGGAAGACACAGAATCTGAAGCAGGCTTCAGACTCTGAGCTGTCAGCATAGAGCCCAGTAGGGTTCAAACTCACGAACTGTGAGTTCATGACCCAAGAAGTCAGACACTCAAACAACTGAGCCACCCAGGTGCCCCAAGATTTCATTCTTTTTGATGGCCAAGTAATGTTCCAGTGTGTCTGTGTTCCAAATGGACATTTGGGCTCTCTCCATAGCTTAGCTCGGCTATTGTGTATAACACTGCTATAAATTTTGGGGTGCATGTACCCCTTCAAATCTATTTTTGTATCCTTTGGGTAAATGCCTATCAGTGCAATTGCTGGATAGTAGGGAAGTGTTTTTTTGTTTTTTTGTGTTTTTTTTTTAAACTTTTTGAGTAACATCTATACTGTACTCCAGAGTGGCTGCACCAGTTTCATTCCCACAAACAGTGCAAAAGGGTTCCCCTTACTCCACATCCTTGCCAACACCTGATGTCCCCCGTGATGTTAATTTTAGCCATTCTGACAGGGGTGAGGTGGTTTGACTTGTATTTCCCTGATGATGAGTGATGTTGAGCATCTTTTCATCCGTCTTTTGGCAATCTGGATGTCTTCTTTGGAAAAGTGTCTGTTTGTTCATGTCTTCTGTCCATATCTAATTGGGTTGTTTTTTGGGTCTTGAATTTGATAAGTTCTTTATAGATTTCGGATACTAACCTTCTGTCAGATGTGTCATTTGCAAGTATCTTCTCCCATTCTGTAGACTGCGTTTGAGTTTTGTGTATGGTTTCCTTCACTGTGCAGAAGCTTTTTATCTTGATGAAGTTCCAATAATTCATGTTTGCCTTTGTTTCCCTTGCCCTCAATGACAGGTCTAGCAAGAAGTTGCTGCAGCTGACATGAAAGAGGTTGCTGACTGTGTTCTCCTTTAGGATTTTGATCGTTTCCTATCTCATATTTAGGTCTTTCACATCCATTTTCAATTTATTCTTGTGCATAGTGTAAGAAGAGCGATCCAGTTTCACTCTTCTGAATGTCACTGTCCCCTTGCAATTGTACTAAAAACAATTGGATAACTAGGAATAAATCTAAAGAGATAAAAGATCTGTATCCTGAAAACTATAAAACACTTATGAAATAAATTGAAGAGGATATAAAGAAATGGAAGAGTATTCCATGTTCATGAACTGGAAGAATGAACATTATCAAAATGTCTATACTACCCAAAGCAATCTACACATTTAATGCAATCCCTATCAAAATACCCACAGCATTTTTTTCACAGAGCTAGAACAAACAATCCTAAAATTTGTATGGGACCACAGAAGACATCAAATAGCAAAGCAATCCTGAAAAAGAAAAGCAGAAGTGGAGGTATCACAATTCTGGATTTCAAGCTATATTACAAAGCTGTAGTCGTCAAGACAGTATGGTACTGGCACAAAAACAGACACGCAGATCAAAGGAACAGGGTAGAAAATCAACTATAGCACTTTAAACCTGAACAGTCTAAACACATCCATTGAAAGAATGTCTGACTGGATTAAAAAAGGAAAAGCCAAGAGGCCATTTTATACTGTCTACAAAAAACCCACTTTAAACCTAAGGAATCAGATAGATTAGCAATAAACAGATGGATAGACACCAGGCTAACTCCAATCAAAAGAAAGCTGGAATAGCCATATTAGTTTAAGATAAAGTTAAGACTTCAAAAAAAATAATCAGAAATAGAGGGATTTTATGCAATGATAATGGAATTACATAAAAAATAGGTTTACAGAAATTTTATGACCCTGTAACACCTAGTATAAATTCCAATGCATTTGTAATAATTCGTTTTAGAGGTCTATTTGCTCTATGAGACTTCAACATATGGAGATACGGAGAATATTTTCTTTTGCTCAGCTTGGTTTCCCCAACACCCAACTCACTAAGTATCTACCAAATGTGTGAATCTGGATTTCATTAAGCTATGCTCATCAATTTCACTGTACAAGTGGGCTACCGTTACATTAAAAATACAAAGATCTTTTAAAACAGAAGGTTTTGGTTTTATGGTCATCCTCCACTATTACCAAATACCATCCAGTTTGATAACAGTGAAAAACAATTCTGATAAATGCACAAATTGTTCACATGGTTAAGATGCTACATTGCTTTGCCATTAACTGTCAATTTATTCATTTGAATTGATCCACAAGTTACTAATGCAAATGATACACACAGAACACAGGAACTGATTTGTGAAAAGATTAAAAATAAATTAAATGTATGAAAATTATAGAAGGACAACTCTTAATGAATGTACAAATTTCAAAATGCTCAATTTTGTCAATTTAACTTGTATACTAAGGCATAGTTAAATAACGTATACCACTAAAGCCAACAAAATGCACATATGAAATGGCAGTAGACAAATCATAGAGTCCAAAAATGAAAAACGTGGTATATGATACTTTATTCAGTTTTTCCTATGTATGATTAGAAATAATACCTGAAGAGAAAAAAATACTTTTCATCTGGTCATCTCTCTAAATTACACAGTTCAGGAACATCTTCATTTCTATCTGGCTGGCTTAAAGAAAAAAATTTGAAATTTCAATTACTTCCATAAAACTCAAAAGACCACATATCTTTATGAAAAAATTATTTTGCACTCAAGAATACTTGTTTATTTAAAATTGCCCAACTTCTTCAGATAGCAAATGATTTTCACTTTACTTGGGACCTGCCCCATATATACCCAATAGGTGAAAATCTGATGTCCTCAAATAGGATGCATAGGACCAATTAGTCACAGGATGAAAGGTTCTCCCTCTATCAAATGTCTTTCAAAGTTTCTTTCAAACACCACTACTCAATTTACTAAAATTCATTTCCATTCAGCTTTTCAGCCAAATGATTATAAAATGTGTATTTTCATAGGCTTATATTTGATGTTCCATCTGAGGCAGGGAGAATAGGAAACATGGACCACTTACCTGACATGCATTATAAAGGAGTTGGTGTTCTAGTTTTTTAATACCCAGAATCTGCTGGAACATCTCATAGAGTTGTTCCTTGCTCAGAATCAGTTCAGACACAGCACTTAAGGCCATTCTGTTGGATTGTTTGCACAAGTCCTCTTCACCTCTGTAAATGGCATCATATTTGGCTATCCATGAACTGAGCACAGTCTCTTTGCTCAAGCCATCAATTTCTGGAAGACTCCGCACACGTTTTTCTATGTTTTTCTTAAACACCTCTCTGAAGTCATTAGCAGAACATCCTCCACTCTGAACCATCCTGGCCACTCGATCACTCTTCAGAAAAACCTAGAAGACACACACACACATACACACATACAAAACAAACCAAAAAACCATTTATAATTAGGCAAGAACACTAACACCTGCTTTTAGCAATCCAGTCAGAATGAGGACATCAAATATTCTACAACGATTCAAAATGTTTTCTAGCACGTGGTAACTAATAACATAATGGAGGACCCAAATCTTCTAAAATGACTAAGTGTTATAAGAAACAGTACTGAATGCTGAAAAATCTGTAATATGAGCCAAGCTGAACCAAATGCACCTCTACCTGAAAGTCATGGGCATATCTGCAACTGAATCTTTTCAGAGTTAATAAGGTAACTGGAGATATCAACTTCTTTATCTGTACTTACCAGTTCAGGCTAGGTTTACAGCAGGGAAATGGGTTCCAATTATTTTAGGATCTGAAGAATAGTGGGGCAAGTCTAGTATCCAAATCAATACCTAGCATGTGTAACTATTAAACAAAACTGCTCCACAACTGGGGGGTTAGGGGACATCTTCTCCAACCCTGACTTCACTAGTCTACCAACTTCTCCCACATGTCTGGTTAAGAGCGCATGACAAAAAAGCAAAATCTCTAAGAAGCATCTAGCAGTCTGCTAATACCAGGTTAAGAAATAAAGACAACCAGAGAGAGAGCGAAAGCGCGCGTGCGCCAGAGAGAGTGTGAGTGAGCGCACATGAGTGAGAGAGAGATTCTGAAATAGATAATAATACGGTCTTTTACTGTGCAACACATCACACTTGGCCTTAAAGCTCTCCTTTATTTTAGCTTACAGACCCAAATATGAGCAAATAGTAGTCAAGATTCAAATACTTATTCTCTTATCAATAGTCCTAAGAATCCTCTGCGACTCAGATAGACTGCTTTTATTCCTTCTTTTCCTATAATGACAAATTCTTTTCAAAGAGCCTTTTGGATTATTCAGTGCAGTCCCATGAGTTTCATCTGTGAAGCTTGTAAAACAAAAATGCACGTTCACTTTTACCCTAAGAACTGACGCAGAAGACTGGTACTCCAAGTTATGACCCCGCTATTTAGACTAGACTCCTATCTTGTCTGTCTGCATGTCGGTAAGCAGCACACACATTCCATATTAAGTGACCTCACTGGTCCCATTGACTGTCACCTGACTCCAAACCTTTTCCCCAACGTTTATTTGTCTCCTTAAAAAAAAAAACCGTCATTCACACAAAATATGGTTTCCTATCTTTGTTCACTGGCCAGAAAATTCCTGGCTCTCAAACATTTTGGTTGTCTAATATACTGAAATAGGGGCTGTAAGTTCTACATTAGGCAAGCATTTAAAAGACACACAGACAATGCTTCCTCTCTTGTTACCAGCTGTGGCTCAGTTATAGAAAATACTCTTATTTTCTAGGTTTCTAAGCTGAAACCGATTCTTAAGCAACAGATGTAACAATAATGCTTTTGTTTTTATGCAGATCAATGAAAACGAAAATATTTAACAAGGTACTTTGTCCAAGAATACCATTAACGACTTTGATACACATGAGGGTGTCTTCATCTCCCTTCTAATCTTCATCTAACTGCACAACTCTCAGGCACTAGAATTAAAGATAAATTATACATACGTATTTTTTTTCTAATTCCGGTGATACTGGTATATTGTTCAATGGAGACATAGAGAAGCTCAATGGACAATTTATTGCTTTTTTGTACCACCGTCTAGTACCCTGCCTGTGTCAGCTAGTATAACGTGACAGGGTGTTGGAGGGACACTGGAGGAAGAAGGGCTATTTTTTTCTGGTTCTCTTCTTATACTTGGAGCCATGTGGCACCACCCCCTGGACAGCTTCTCCCCAGTCCACCACCCCCACTGGCAGATTTCCAGTGAGTTCTACAGCGCAGCACCTCAGAAGGCACACACCCCCCCCAACCCCGAGTCCCATTAGTGTGGTGTTTCAGTGAACGTCTCCGCCACACAGTAGGACACGCCCCATCTTCTCCAACAAGGACCCAATCCCAGCCTTTGAGAGGCAGGGAGTGGGATCCTCTTCCAGATTTGTTCTTTCCCCAGGTGCTATGCTCCCAAATTCTTCAGTTTTCCTCACCCATTGTAACCAAGCTCTCACTGATTTTATTCAATTGTTCCTGCTCAACTGTGCTTCTGTCTCCAGACTGCACCCTAATATAGAAACACTGAGATGCTGTAAGGGACATTCTTTCTATGGGAGATTATTTGGAGTTGAGACAAATAACTTTTAAGAATTTGGTAGTTGTGTATGTAGCTGGAAACAGCAAGATATTTTTAATGTGCAAAATAAATACCTTAAGACTGGCTTCAGAAAAGCTTTTAATTGCTTGGTATTTGATACTTTAAGTTGGCAGGCATTTAATGTTTTCTCAACTTCTCCTGCCTAACACAGTGCTAAGTTCTACCAAGGAACCCAACAATGTTTTTGAAGCACGGATAATAAGGAGTATCTGGAGTCTTAACTCCCCTATAAAACCATATGTGAAGCCACACTAACTCAGTCAGAATATACGTTACTTATGCATATTTACTAAATAACATTTCAGGCATTTTGCTAAATTCTGAGGGGACATAAGAGTGAATGGGCCAGAGATCCTGCCCTCAAAGCTCACACAACCAGAGAGACAGAATAAGTAATCAAATAAAAGAATGGCAGCCTATGCAAGGGGGCAGGAAGTGGGGGGAGAAAAGGAACTCCACTGTCTGGAGACAAAGTTGAGGACAAAGAAGGCACAAAACAAAGACGGGGACCTGTGGATCTGAATGACTATGGGTTAAAGGAGAAAAGGGAGAATAAAATACATTTCAGGAAGACAAAAGAAATAAAAGCATAAAGGCATAAAACAGCATGGCCTTTTGGGGGCAATGTCAGAAGTTTCATACTGCAGAAGCTTTAAAAGTAAGGGGGAGGGGAGCACAAGTTGTGCCAAGCAGACCAACAGAGACCAGATGGCAAAATGCACTGTGAGCCAAGCAAGGGGTCCGAGCTCTGAGGACAGAGGACCAATGGTGGCGGGGCACCCCAGGTACTGAGATGTTGAGAAGCAGGAGTTACACTAACAACTGGTAACAGCACCAAGGACAGAGGTCAATAGAGTAAAACAGAGATCAGGTTATGGGTTATCCTACAAGTACGGTACACCAGGTGAGAACAGGAAGGGCTTGATCTAGAGATCAAGATCTACCTCATGAACTAGAGAACTAGGGAGAGGCAAGAGGGAGTTAAAAGACAGAATTAATGTGTGTTAGGATTTATAGAATGAGGAAAAGCAGGAAAAGTTCTATAGGGTGCCTGGATTCCATTAACCAAAAATAATGAAAGAATATAGCTGGAACAACTACTTGTGTGTGCGCGCGCACTGTTTGTATATGGCAGTGGGAGGTCAGGAGGGGACACGGATTATTAATGCAGTTTTGGCAGAGGTCAGCTTTGAAGACAAAGTAAGCTAAAAAAGAATGAAGAAACTCTTAAATACCTACATTTAAATGGTTGGCAAAAAACTGGATCCGAGAGAGGGTGGCAGTGTCAGAGAAGTAAAAGGCAAAATATGACCTATTTGCTATCCAGAGGGGAGATCATCGCAAGAGAAATCAACTAAATTTACAATAGATTTTTTAATTAAGAAGAGTCTTTATCAGCAGAGGTCACCTTTGACAGAGAAGATTTCGTGGTGCAGAAGAGAGCGGGAGCCAATCTGTAGGAGAGAAAAGGGGACACGTTGTAAAGATGAAGACAGCAAACATGGAAACGAGAGAGAAGAGGGCAAGAAGCTGGACTGGGAGACTGCAGTTAGGCAATGAGGGAGACCAATCAGTAAAGAGGTAGTGTAAGGTGTGGATGACAGAAAATAATGATGGTGTGTCACTTCTGAGGTGCATTGACAAAAGACCACGGCATGCTCTCCCTCTCTCCCGTCATTTGCACCAGGGCAGCAAGGTGCTGTGAGGCAAAGAAAGGAGGCCCTCAGGGAACTAGGTCACCAAGAACCACACAAGCGTGCTGGACAACAAATTCTTTAGTCCCAATTGAGCCATGAGAAGAATGGCTGTCTCAGCTGGACTGTAACTTCATGAGACCCTAGGCAGAAACATCAGCTAAGCGACGCTCTGATTCCTCACGCTGAGGTATTGTGAGATGATATGTACACATTTGTCATTTTAAGCTGCTAAATTTTTAAGATAATTTGTTAGACAGGAATACAGAATACATTCACATACCCATATGGGTTACTATATTACTTCCATTAGGTCTCAGATCATTTTCTGAGAGGAAGTACCGACCCCCCCCCCCCAACTCCCATTCAATTTGTCACTCTTACCCTCCTATCTGGACCTAGTTTTCTTTTTAGTACACAGCACCCTATATGTATTTGTCTCCCCAAAAAGAAAGCAAGCACCATTGGAGCAGGCAGACACTTGGTTTTGTTGGCTGGTGAACCCAGTGCCTTATAAAGAGCCTGTCCTGTAACAGGAGCTCAAAGATTTCTTGAAAAAAAGTACTATCCATGGACTTTGAATTCTCTAAAGCTAAAGAAGAGGATTAGATAGGCGTCAAGCTCACAGATTTCCTGAGATATGGAGGTCTGTGTGAGAGGAGCCATGAGATGGCTTCCTTACTGATTCCCTCCCCAAACGTCTTGAATCAGCCCGATCAGGTGGGGTTTACACGAAATCCTAGCACCCTTTTTCTTTAAAGTAGCACTTTGTCACAGGCTCTGTGCTGACAGCTCAGAGCCTGGAGCCCACTTCAGATTCCGTGTCTCCCTTTCCCTCTGCCCCTCACTTTGCTCATGCATTTGTGCACGCTCTCTCTCTCTAATCTGCTGTGATCATAGAAATGATAGTTTTTAAGGATTTTTCAGGTGTTATAAATTATGAAACAAATAATGATGAATTTAGTCCCATTAGATATAAACTATCTTAATCTTCTAACCTTTCACAATAACAACTGTCAAATTAAAGGCAGGTAAAGCCTGGCAGGAAGAGGCTGGTTCTAGGAATTGGTCTTCAAGCCTTGGGTGTACACACAAGAGCTTTCTGGTCAGATCCCCAGATTCCTCCATGAAATTAGGTCGGGGGTACATATAATAGGGTGCCATATTGGTGAAGCAGCTATGGGAACTGGGTATACCAGCAAACCCTGTCTCCTCAGAGCTCTTTACATACTATCTTCTTTTGCCCCCACAATCACCCTCCCTGTGTCTTCATTATCTTTCTCTTTTATAGATTAAGTGTTTTAGGCTGCGAAGTTAAGTGACTGGCTTAAGGTGACACAGTAGAAGAGAGACTAATAGAATCTAAAAGCAACATTCCTCTACTTACTCTTCTTCTCACTTCCCCACTTTTATCAAGGGTTCACCTCTCACAGCCATATATTCTGATGGGTGCTGGTCAACATCTGTGGAATTACCACTCAGTGACCTTTATATGAAAATGCCACTGAACACACTCAACCAATTCAGTGTGGGAGTCAGGAATCTCACATCAAACCAGAATATACCATGTAGTCACATTTTCTCCACATCTTAATGAGTTATACCTTGCACAGGCGCCCACTGAGTACCACCAATAGCCACCCTTTCCATTCACCTGCTCAGTTTATATACCCAAGGAGCCACTGAATACCTTCATGTCATGGGGAATAACAAAACTGAAATGTGAGGACTACAATAGGAAACTCTTTCTGCAAAAGGTAAGTCTGCTCAGCTGTCCAAATAAGACTTCAAATACACTTTTCCACAGAAGGACTTATTGTTCACCCACTGCTTTTGATCTGATCCATGTATTGCTTCTCTGATTCAGAAGGATCGTACAATGACAAGAAAAACATTATCTGCATGCCAAATCATCATGGATATCTGTGAGATGGTTCCTGGGAAAGCTGCCAGCGTGCGCTCAGCCAGGAAAACACGGAGAGAGTACACGAGCCCCACTTAGAAGAGATGCCCTTTTCTCCTTAATAATGGCAACTACTATTTCCCATAATGGAGGCTGTGCCCAGAAACAGTGGCTGTTTTTAAAACTATTTTTCAGGTGTTATCAATTCATGAAGCTTAACAGTGATGAATTTAGTCCCACTACATGTCAATTTCTAGTTTTCCAGTATCGACGCCAGGATCTATCAGGTCACTTCACAGGCCCAGAGCCAGTCATTACGCTCCCTGTTGGCACTGTATTGTGCCCGTCTCCTCATCCACCTGGGTCTCCCACAAGCTGCCTTTACAGTCTTCTTGTCTACTAGTCTGGAGAATGTATTTTCTAATAAAGGGAACACTTATTTAGCACAGCCCTCTACAAGCGCCCTCCCCCACACCTCACCCATTTCTCCCATAAATATTTTATCCAAACATACAATCCGCTGGGCAATGTTGGGGATGCACTAGTGAGCAAGAATTTGCTGCCTTCACAGAACTTACACTAGAGAAAACAAACTAAAATGATGGCAGCGAGGTGAAAATACTGGGAATTTCTGGAGCCAGGAGAGTTTGTAACAAGGTTCTGAACCTATTTGAGGAGGTCACAGACAATTCCCTAAGTTGGTGATTGGAGATATGAAAATGGAGAGGACTTTGTTTGAAAACAGGGGAGACCAAGGGATAGTAGATGAGGAAACACAGCTGGTCTAAGTGGGTTGAAAAGGCTCCTTTGGCTTCACTGAAGGGACACGGCATCCAGTGAATGAGAAGGGGCGAGAGAAGAGGGACAGGTTTCAGAAGCCTTGAAAGATACCTGGTCTTTGTCCCAAGAGCACAGAATGCCTTCCAAACATTTAAGTCAGGGAGTCACATGATTAAAATAGTACTTTGAAAATAGCTAGAATACATTCTAGGGTTTAAAATTTTTTTTTAATATTTATTTCTGAGAGAGAGAGACAGTGTGTGCAGGGGAGGGTCAGAGAGAGAGGGAGACACAGAATCTGAAACAGACTCCAGGCTCTGAGCTAGCTGTCAGCATAGAGCCTTACGTGGGGCTCGAACCCACAAACTGTGAGATCATGACCTGAGCCAAAGTTGGACACTTAACTGACTGAGCCACCCAGGCGCCCCTTTTCTCGGGTTTTACATATACTAACCTTCACAACACAAGGTACGTGTTAGCGTCTACTTTAAAGATGTTTTTTAAAAAAAGGCAGAGGGGCAAAGAAGCATGCCTGAGGTCACACAGCCAGACTGCCCAAGAGTCAAAATGTCTGAAGCTCTCCTTTGAGGGCCCTCCTCTCCCTCACCATACAATCAAAACTGGGGGATTTATCAACTTCTGGTTCATGAAATGGAGCTACAGAATTGAGTGGATGAAGAGAACTAGGAGGTATTGAATTTTCTCCCGGTTACTCTCTACCTCCTTTGTGAGGCTTCTCACTGCCTTGATACCTACCCTCTCCTGTGAGCCTTCCTAGGACTCCCACCCTCTCTTAAGGAAAGAAACAGAACCTGCTCTCATGTTGCAAATTCTGTATAGCAATCCCTGGATCCTTCCACTGCTTAGACTATGAACTTCACTAGCGCTGTACCTTTAAAGCCTCTGGAGAGTCTGGTATTATTCAAGATTCAAAGAAAATCATGAGGTCTTTGTAATAGTAAGGGATTTGGGAAAGTTACTAGACCCAAAAGATGGTTTTATGACCACTGTGGAATGTAATTTTCCCTGATTCAATGTAAAGAAATGTAGATTGCAAAGGAATTTTAATAAAGCTACATTCAATCAACATTTTGATAGAAATCATAGGTACAAGTTACTTATTGGTGATATAACATTAATAGTAAGTTGTAGATCAATTTTTTGTTGTTGTGGTTTATGATCCTTCTTGACAAAAATAATAAAGCTAAAGTTAACCTCATTTTTTTGTTTTGTTTTTACTGATCCATTAATTCCAAAGGTTTGGAAACCACTAATTTAATTATATTCCCTTATCAAATGTGAAAAAATGATAGCAAACCAGCTCTTATTTGAAAAATAAATTAGATAAGTGATAGAAAGCAGGTACTCTCAAATGACCCTTCCTGAGAACTCATCTAAAGCCCTTAATGCTAATATGAACCCCCTAAATTACTGAAGTCTTCTTGCATTGCCCTATAGTTTGATTGAGGGGAGCTTATAGTCAAATGAACATAAAGATGATTTGAAAAATATAAAACTTTTCGGAAAAACGCATACATGCTATTCCTATTATCAGTATTACAATGTTTTTATAAAGTTTTCTTTCTAATATCAGCAATAGCAGATCCTTCCGTTATCTTTACAACCATTTCCCAGCTTAAGGATATCCTTAATCTTCCTTAAATCAATGGCAAACTTTCCTTAACCCTGTAACTAAAATGGCTGAAGTTGAAAAAGGTTACCAAGCCACTCACTCCAAGCACAAATGTACACACGGAACCAAAAATCACTGGGCACTAGCTGGGATTCCAATCCCCAGACTGGGATGGTTTAGGGTTCAAAGAAAAAAATGCGTTCATAGTGAAAAATCCACAACACAGCAAATGTGAATTTCTACAAGTATTTTTCCCAGATAAATACATAAAGTGAAAAAAGATGCTGCCCTCTCTCCACCCAACTCCTCACTCTTATTTCATCCGGTTGTTTCATGGAACCATAGGAAACTGCTAAGTTCCTGGGTTTGGACTATTTTATGAAGATGTTGTTCCCCCCTCATGAGAAGGATACAGAAAAAAACCTTTTAACTTGGCAGATTACTTTTGAAGTCTCATAGTATCTAATGCTCAATAAATTCTTTATTGTATGGAACCCAGAACGTGCTCAGGCTCTGCTTCTACAAAAATTCCAACATCAATTCTGTAATTCTGTTCCCCTCATCCTCACGGTTCTGTGTCACTCTCCTTTTGTCAGCTGGAAAGTGATGTAACAAAAACCAGAAGGGAATCAGACCTAGGTGCTCAAGGTGTGACACAAGCTGAGAACGACGACGCAATGTCCTGGGTCAGTTTCCTCACTGGCAGAAGAGGTTAACTGCTTTCTTCAGCACAGCTTTTCAGTATTAGATGATACAGTAACGTAAGCTATCAATCAGGATTATGGGAAGTGTGATCCGAGGCCCAGTGCCAGCTCTCAAGTTATCTCAAGAACAGAGCGCAGAGACGTTTTAGAAACTCGCGGGCATGTGACAACGCCATAGCATCCCAAAGCAGAGTTTTACTCAACAGTGTGTTATGAAAGCGTCCAAACGAAAAACTAGGAAAAAAGGCTTGTAGTGATTTGAAAATCATTTCACCCGTTTTCATTCCTTTATCAAATGTGAAGAAATCAGATGCTAAAACTCCGAACTGCCTTTGTTCTCACACACACCTCCCAGCCCAGATGCTACAGTGACGTTTCGCTCCAGAGGTTTCTCTCACATATCCAATCCAACCCTTCATCAAGCCAAATTACGTCTGTTATGCATTTTTCAGAGTAAATAAAACATAGTTTTTATTTTACAAAATAATCCATGATGGATTGGAAGACATACTGGTCCCTTTGCTGCAGATACAGTATCTCAGGAAACTTTTGAGAAGACAGGTGATATACTAATGTTGACACTGAAATTGAGAAAGACACTTTCTCAAAACGTTTTTCCCCCCTACAATACTATCAGGATACCAGAGAACGAGCTACTACCCTTCCATATTCTAGGTTTCTAAAACATGAATCTTAAGAATACCAAGTTATTTAATCTTGATAAACCAAGAGACTACAGCAGAGAAATGAAGTTTGGAAAGTCAATCTTCAAAGCAAACATTCTGCTGTGGAAAAGTAAAATGAACCCAAAACTTGTTGAACTACAATCTCTCTGGCATATAACTGTGCTCAGTAAATACTTGAATTTTTGTGGTTTATACCTTGTAGTTATTTGTTTTTTCCACCAGATGGCTACTGTGCATGAAACAACACTGTTGGTTTTGAATCCCAGAATTTGGTTTTCAGGATAGGGAGGGACTTCAAAGGTACAATCCCAGGGACCTTTCAGAACGTGGATTCCCTCGCCACCACCGTTAAAACTGTATCTAAACGACATCCAGTCCCTCTAAGGAAGAGAAACTCTCCACCGCGATCACCTGGCTAGGACGGGACCAGCGACTGGAAGGTTGTTTCCGGGTGGCAACTCCTGATCGCTGTCATTCTCTCACAGACTTCCACCTCGTGTCATCGCAAAGACAACCTCCATCTTCACAAGGCCATTCTTTACATCTTTCTTAACAGCAGTTAACAGTCTTCAAGCTGCCTGGTTCAACATTCTTCAGATGACAGGCCCCCTGACCAACCCAGTGGCTCTCCTCTGCACATGCCGCACTCTCCATGCACGTGTTCTAAGGCACAGCCTGCACTCCCTCCTGGTCTTTGGTTCAGTTATCTGTCTTCTTTGTGAAGTCTCCTCCATTTTTATTTTCGTATTTTTTTTTTTAAATTTGAGAGAGCACAAGTGTGAGCAGGGAAGAAGGGCAGAAGATGAGAGAATTATCTTCAGCAGGCTCCACACTCAGTGCACACTCTGACATGGGGCTCAATCCCATGATCCTGGGATCATGACCTGACCCAAAATTGGACACTCAATGGACTGAGCCACCCAGGAGCCTCAAAGCCTACTCCATTTATGGGGCGCCTGGGTGGCTTAGTCGGTTAAGCGTCCGACTTTCGCTTAGGTCATGATCTCGCGGTTCGTGGGTTCGAGCCCCGCATCGGGCTCTGTGCTGACTGCCAGCTCAGAGCCTGGAGCCTGTTTCAGAGTCTGTCACTCCCTCTCTCTCTGATACTCCCCTGCTCATGCTGTCTCTCTCTCTCTCCTAGAAATAAATAAAAAACATTTAAAAAAAAAAAAAAGCCTACTCCATTTAAAACTGCAACTCTGCTTCGGACAGTTCCCGTCCTGTTTTCTGTTGGTTCTTCACAGCAATTACAACTAACATATTACATTTATCCTGGAACTTAACCACACTAGAAAGCAAGTTCCATCAGGGCAATGGGTTTTGTACGGTTTATTCCTATATTTCCAGGGCAGTCAATACTTGTTGAATGAAATTATCAATGATTTTGCTATATGGGTAAGATTCTTGTCATTAAAAGGAGTAATTCCAGCTACAGAAGCAGTGTTGCTATTCACACAGAAGTCGACTACGTGATGCATCCTCTTCTGAAAATAAATGGACTCCCTGAGACAGCAGAGATCCCTAAACTTGAATGTCCGTCAAAATCAGCTGTAAGACTTGAAACAGGTTATCTGTCCCCTCTCCCCAATTTTCTGGCTCCATAAGGTCTACAGTGGGGGCTGAGAATCTGCACTTCCAACAGGTCTGAGCGACACTAACGGTACTGGTCTGAGGACCACTGTCCTGGGCTGTTCTGCCTTGGGGGAAAGGATATGAATACAGGTCACCCGATGTGTAAAAAGCACCGTATTCTTTCCAATAGGCAACTGTGCTTAACCCTGAAAATTCAAAATGGAGTGTTATCAATTATTAGGGCAACTGTAAGAATTATTTTTAACCTTCTCCAACTTCAGAGGAATAGAAGGCCACATAAACCCCAATTCATTTTTTATGTGAGATCAATTCCAGAATCCATACTTCCTAAATGTAAGCAGACATTCCCGTTGAGCTCAACTCTCCCTTCTCAATTAGATACCTCCTGCCCACAACCCTCACCCACCCGTACTCCTGTATCCCTGATTGTCTGAAGATTTCTCCAGTCCTCACTTCCACCACCCTCTCGCTAGCACTACCGATACCTTTTGGCTGAGAGTTTTCTTCTACGGCCCAATTCCTCAAGTCCTCGAAACAGGACTCCTCTCAGCACATTCTCCTTAAAACCTGGTTTTTCAAGCTAATTGTAGTGTTGTGGTCAAGGCCGGGGGCTGTGGAACCAGACCAAAGTCAAACACAGATCCTGCCACATAACAACTGTTTAACTTTGGGCAAATAACGTAGCCTCTGTGGGTCTAAGTTTTACCATCTAAAGAATGGGGATACCTAATAACACATACCTCAGCATTACTGTTAGGGTTAAATGAGCGTCTGCCTGACAAGTAGGAGCCTGTCCTACTGAAGCTGTTACTATCTCTACACTACCACCCTAACCATTGCTTCTCGAGAGAAAGAGCCATACAGCACTATCCACGGGAATACCATAAAATCCAGGAAGCCAAACTAGCAGTATTAAATGTTACATTTTAGTCAACTACCACATATAAAAGGGTGATTGTTTTGTTAGTAAATCACAACCGAGTACTTTGCACAGATCCTGTCTTTTGTTACATTCTCATTTCTACAGACCTGTATTTTCAGCTGTGTAGTCAATATTACCATAAATCCTGTGGGTTCCTCAAATCCAGCACACTCAAAATGGGAACTCCTCTCCTGCCCCCAAAACTTGCTTCACCTGTTTTCTACCTCACTGAATAGCATCATTACCACCTAGTGCCCCAGGCAGAAATCTAGGAGTCATCCTTTACTCTTCCTCAACTCCTGCAGACCCTAACCCTTCTGTTCTGTATTCACTATGCTGCTAAACTGGAAATAAACAGAAGATGAAAGTTATGGGTTTAATTAACGGCAAGTTCTGAAACCAGTACCAACCTGGTCTTTAAAACGTCAGGTAGAAAATACAAATCAGCAAGGGAAATCCAAGGACATGTTATGTTGAAGGTGAATTATCTTCCTCAATTCACTTATTATTGCTTTTACACAGGGGGTTTTTTTGTTTGTTTTTGTTTTTTTTAATCAGAACAGCCTCCAGAATTCCTGGTCCTCAAGTTCCTTAACCAAAATTCTACATGACACTAACTTCTTTAGAAAACACTGTTGTTAAAACAGACTCTTAACTATACAAAACTGAGGGTTGCTAGAGGTCGGGGTGTGGGATAGGCTAAATGGATGGTGGGGATTAAGGAAGGTATTTGTGATGAGCACAGGGTGTTTTAAGTGATACATCAAATTATACAGTTGAAACTAGAAAAAGAAAAAAATAGATTAAGAATCCAAGATCTGGGAAGCCTAGGTGGCCCTGTTGGTTAAGCATCTGACTCTTGAATTCAGATCAGGTCATGATCGTGGGGTTGTGGGATGGAGCCCCACATCAGGCTCATGACTGAGCATTACCCCTCTTGTGTACTCACTCTATTAAAAAACAGTAATCTATGATCTATCAAGATTCTTATTTAAATTCTTACCAATAACATCTTTCTTTTGGGGGAAAAAAACAAACACACTGTGACTCACACCCTTCCCTCCATTAAAATGCCCTTCTTCCCAAATGATAGCTCCATTTCAAATGTTATTTCCTTCTCTAAGTGTCCCTTGCTTCTTTAGCTGATATCCATTCCTTCATACTCCCAGAAGCCTTTATCAATCGCTCTTCATGAAGTTTCACCCTTCATAACTTGGTATTTAGATTTCCACCTCAGTATTTTGAGTAAAGTGAAAACAATAGGAAGTAAGCAGAGGATGAAACAGGAAACGAATAACGTAAAGGCTCTCTGGAAAAGCCCTATGGTAGTGGTTCTCAAGCCTGTCTGTATATTGGAATCAACTGGGTGACTTAAAAAAAAAAAAAATTCTGAAGCCCCAAAGCACAGATCCTGGGTGCAGCTTGGGCATGGAGAATTTTCAGAGTTTTCAACAGGATTCTGATACGTAGCCAAGGTCAAGAACCACTGCTCCATGAGAAATTAAAAAAGGGACTTAAGAGAATAAAGAATTTTTTAATTTTTTAGATTTTTGAGAGAGAGTGCGTGCGCACCAACAAGGGAGGGACATAGAATCTGAAGCAGGCCCCAGGCTCTGAGCAGTCAGCACAGAACCTGATGCAGGGCTTGAATTCACAAACCCTGAGAGATCATGACCTGAGCCAAAGTAGGATGCTTAACCAGCTGAGCCACCTAGGCACCCTGAGAATAAAAAAATTTTTTAAAGGGAGTAAATCTGGTAAAAATTAGTAGAGATGACTCAGACAGCCAATGGTCCTGGAAAAAGGTTTAGAAGGCAAGGAATTCCGTGGCATGTGGCAGAATCAAACAAATGGCTTACGGTTGGCTCTGGGCTGCAGCTGGAGGAGAAGTGGGCTAGAAAAGAATGGGTACAGGAAACCCTAGAATGAGAACAAAGACCAAGGGGTGGAAAGGAAAGAAAGGTCAAGTGAATTCAAAGAGGCAATTCTGAAAAAGATGCTCTTAGTTGGGAAACTTTCAAAAATGACAGAAGCCAATGTGTGGCAACAATGGTGTGTTGTAGAATTGGGAAATGAACATTACCAGCGCAGAGAAGTTTTGAAATCAGGACTACCCTGGTTGTCACCAATGAGGAAAGTTCATGTCAGCAGCTGGAGTCATCAAGGAAATCTTGGAGGTCTAAGATGACAGCACAATTGAGAAGACTTATAGGTGGTATATCTAGGAATGAGGAAGTGTTTGTGGAGGGACTGTGATGAAGAGCATTAACACCTGTACACAGGAAGCAGCTAATCTCAGGCAGATTAGAAAAAAAGTTCTTGCAGTTTAGAAAACCAGGCATGTATTTTTAAGATATTTCTGTTGGTAACTGCAATAAACTCATAAACCAGATTCTTCATCAGTAAGTACCAAATACTTTAAAAATGCACCAAATACAAAGCCAAATAAACTCTAAAATAAACTGGTGCCCATAGTAAGTGATGGAGCAAGAACATGAAATCGCCATTACTCCTTCATACAGCCATGTATGAAGGTTTTTTGTTTTCTTTTGTTTTTAAAGATCAGTGCTTCTCCAAATTCTGATCCTTTCCTTGATTCCCGTGTGCTAGTTCAAAAACCTGAATGTCTGTAAGAGGAGAAAACACTACCTGTACACAAAACTTAAATACCATCAGAAACACCAGTTCTCAAGCTCACTAAGCCCTTTAAAGTGCACATACTACTGTAAATATTATGGCTGACCAACATTACAGTACAACTGCACTACTGTAATTACAAGGAAATGTATACACAAAAACACCTACTGTATCACTGAATCAGTAATCAAGTTCAACCAAGTGGTTAAGGTCATTTTCAGTTTAATAATTGAAACTCGTTATCCCAGTAATGAAGCAAAGAAGTTGCATTTTTATAAGGAACAAACACCCTGTTAATTCCCCATACCTACCTGTACCAGGGAATGCAAAAGTATGTACAAAGAAATGTATAGGAAAAATGCATCATGACACTGGTATTAGAAGCGAAGTAGTTCAAATTACGGTCCCAAGCCACTATGACAAAATGTTTACATCACTACATACAAGAGAAAAATGAAGTAGCACACAAAATAGGTAAAAATTTACTACAATACCTTAAATTTGACACATCAGTCTTATTTCTAAGTTACTCTGAGTTATTAAACTCAGAGTAAAAGTGGTTTATTGATCTGTTTACAACATTCTAAAGACAAAAACTGAAACCGTTTTGTTCGGACATAGGAAAAAGCAATAGAAAGCACTTAGTCCACTGCCTACTACATGGTAGGTACTCAGCAATGACAGTTTCCAAGCTCACTGGCCTTTCCTTCCCCACCACAAATACGGGTTCTAATACCTTTTAAAGAGTAGCCACTGAAAATTCTCATATCGAGACAATAAGCAAAACAGTGCGTTCAATGTCCATCACCAATGAGACACTGGATTATCAAAATTAATATATGTTAATTTCATACACATGATTAAGTCAGGTTTAACGGACAATGATGAACCAAAAGGAAAAACCGAGAAGGGTGCACAGGAAGGACTGAAAGAGAACACAATGGCAGTTAGTGTGAAGAGCAAATAAATTCAAGCACGACGTCTATCATGGAACACGGATCCCATACTAATATGCTAGGATGACACACAGCTATGATGATTCTAGAACCTATGTTCAGGAGCTGCCAAGATGCATTCACTCCCACAGTTCCAATGATTCTCCTGGGCAACCAGTGGAAGTCACCTTCGCCACCCCCATGAGCTGCTAGCCCTAAAGACTGAGATGCCAACAGTGGCCAGTCTGAGAGAGATAACGTATCCAGGGTTCAGCAGCAGATCCTACTAGGAGTGGCCCTCAAATGGTCTTCAGTTTCCTGTCTCTTCAGGGTGATCCTTGGTACCTCAGAAAAATTTACTCTCCCAGGTAAACACAAAAAGATCTTCCAAACAGCGTCCCTGTGGAATCCTCCACAGTATTGGTGCTCTGCAGTTCTTTCAAAGAACAGCTCCTTTGATTGACTGAGTCAAACCGCTCCAAGGTTAGGTATAAAAGAGCCGGTGTAAGGGCGCCTGGGTGGCTCAGTCGGGTAAGCATCCAACTCTTGATTTTGGCTCAGATCATCATCTCACCGTCCTGAGACCAAGCCCTTGGTCTGGCTCCATGCTGGGCAAGGAGCCCGCTTAAGATCCTCTTCCCCTCGCTTCCTCCCCCACTAGCACACTCACTCTCAAATATAAAACAACCTGGGTGCACCAACTCAGGTTTCACCCCTCTACCTGGTCATCTTGGACACATTTTGCCGTGTCCTGATTCTCCCTGGCCTTGGTGATTGTTTCTCCCTCCTTTAAATAGTCTGACTTGGTGCTGCAGTTAGACCCGACTGTTGCCCGTCCATCTGCCTCTGAATTCCAGGGTTGTTAGCACTGAACTCAAGAATATTCCTAATAGACCTCTCTCTCTCTCTCTCTCTCTCTCTCTCTCTCATGTTGCCAAGAACAAAAACTCCACTCTTTGTGTTGCACAAGAACTAAAAACCCACGGTCAGGCCAGGAAAAGTGCAGAGCTCCTTGTTACAACTATACATGTTAAGTTGAAATAGTGGATTCTGGGCTAAAAATCATAGTTTCCTATTTTGTCAAGGTGATTTAGGATGAAAGTTGCCAGGACTAAGTTCCCATTATTTTGTATGATCGGGATAAACTGCCCAGTTTTTCATATTAACAGATTTACATTATGGGGGACAAAACACTCATTGTTTATTCACTTACTCAAAAATACTTGAGAGCCCAGCACTGTGCTAGATCCTGAAAATACAGTGAACGAAATAAAATCCACCCCATGTGGTCAGAAGAACATCTACATTGTGATATTTATCTCAAAATAATCTAGCATACTTTAAGTATTTAATGGCAAAACATACTTAGTAAGCTGAAACACATGGGAAATAAATACACCGTAAGAGACAACATAGGAATTCTTGATCACTTAAATATTTTTACAAATTGTCAACATGTAGTACTTTTAAGCAATATTGGGCACTGAATTATTTGCTGTTCCCTGAAAAGTGCTAGTGTTTTAAAATTGCTATCACCATGCATATGCAGATCCCATAAAAATGTACTAATAGCTTGAAAAGAACGGCTTTTCAGGGTTGAGAGTAATAAAATTCTGTACAGCAACATTTTCAGGCTAAGAATGAAAAAACAAAGCACAGACTTCAAAAGTAGTATATTGTACTATAAATACAGTATCAAAAATATTAGCCTTTCTAGTACATAAAAGATAATTTCTGGTTTCCAAGCTTAACTGACAGTTTCTGTATAAGGAACATGTAAACATATATGAACAATTTTCTTACCAAAATGGAGCCCAGAATATGTACAAACATGGGCGGCGGGGGGGGGGGGGGGGGGTTCATCCTTGATTTTAACATGCATGTGCACAAACAGACATACATACTCAGGAGTAATAGACATAGACAAAAAAAGTTACATTTAGCAAAGGCAGAAAAGGATACAAAAAAATCCTGCTAGGCCCTTTATCTGCTTGACAAACAATGGTTACCAAAGTTACCAAAGTAACAGAAAAGGACACAAAAACCACACTTCAGACAAACTGCTTGTCAGGATTAGGACTGGAGTTGACAAACAGGTTTAATCCACTTCCTCAAAGGTCATACTGTCAAGGTGAAGGATGAACATCTTCCACTACTGAATTAGGCTGGCTGTCATTCTCAGGCGGCGGCCGCTGCTCCTCCTCACCCTCCCCCTCCAAAGGGGTCACTTTGTCAGACCCTCTTACAGGAGAAAGTTCATTGCCTGTCTCCTCTTCAGCAGGGGACAGGGCACCGGACAATTCATTCGACATGAGAACTTGCAAAGATTCTGTTCCATCTTCAACATCTACCTGAATACCCAAAGCTTTAAGAATGTCACATTTGCACATGGGGCACGTCCCATGGGTCAGAATCCAAGGGTCGATGCAATTCTTGTGGAAAAAGTGTTTACAGGTGAGAATACGAACTGTATCATTAGCTTTATAGAGTTCAAAGCAAACTACGCAGCTATCTGCATTTGGGCTGATTTCCTCATCCCCCTCTTTGAGAACCCGAAGCTGGAGCTGGCCAAAGGCTTTCTTGAGATCAGTTGTTAACCGCTGCCACCTCCGGTTCTGAATCCTTGCTATCCAAAGTCTCCGAATATGATAAAAGATGACATATGCTAAAGTAGCAGTTGTGACGATCACAAAAGAGACAAAATAATGATTCATCCAGATGATGTGTTTTCTCCCCACCTCAACTGTGACTGTAACGTGAACTCCCTTCTGAATTAAATGTAAAATCTCCATGCCCTTTAGGTTACCAATCATCACCACAACGATATCTTCAAATGCCTGGTGCGACATGGGAAAGACCTGATTGCCAGTTCCTGGGAAGTTGTAGATGATCACTCCACTGGCTCCGCGCTCAAGGGCCACCTTAATTTTCTGCGTGAAGGTACATCCTCCTCGTTCAACAAGTGCGAGCCAGGTATCGGTGTTCTTCAACCTGGTGAAACCGGTATTGGGATTACATGCGCTTTGAGCTTTTCCATCCGGCGGCACGAGAACTCCTGCCACTCTCTTCAAAGCAGAGCTTCTCCCAAACACTCCAGTTTCCCCCAACTCTGACAGCATCCGATTCCCAACGTGAAATGAGATGTTCATGTAAGCGGTCCAAACAGCACTGGCTCTGCAGCAGTTCTGACTAAGCAGCCAAAGAAAACTGAATTTCATGAGCCAGGAAGATGCAGTGTTGTTTCTGCAAGTGCTAATTTTGAGTCGATTCATCTCTCTCCCCACCTACCGACTGAAAAACCGACCCAACAAAAAGGTGTAGCTTCCACATCTGTGGACAATCAGTCCAAAATAATAAAATGAGAAAAATCTTCGGGGTAAAAACAAGTTCCAAGGTCTTCCAGCATATTTTAGTAAGAAATTCTTAGAGGTCTTAGAAGGTTCAGATGTTTTATTAGAGAGGAAGAGAAACACTTTAGATTGAAAAAAAAAAATCCCAGTCCCCCTAATGTAACTCCAGACACTGTTTACACTTGGGTGATGTGATTATGACATAAAAGATAACACAGCCAATTAGATAAGAGCTTTGAGTCTGCTGTCAACTTATTGGCTTGAAAGTTTCTAGCCAATGATTTAGAGGTTGTAAAATCAATTCAGTCCCTAAGCTACATGTTAACAGGTATCATGTTAATCTAAAAATTAAATATAAAATTCATACAATACACTGAAAGCATATGCAAGAAAGTCACAGCATTAACATTCTTCACAATAAATCAAGGAAACACGGAACAAAGTGGCAAGTTTTAATTAGAAATTAGCACTAAGAACAATTATGTGGTGAAAGCAGTGAACGCTAATACCATTTTCCACTCACATTTGACCACAGTGCAAAATTTTTGTTTATCATATAAAGCACTGTACTAAGTTTATTTAATAATTGCTTGCTCAGGCCTGTTGGTTTGATTCGGTTTTGATTTTTAAAAGGAGGGTACCCTGTCAGATTACTTTAGCCTCGCTCCCTCACTCTTCACTATCCATGGGGGTGACAGCAGTAAAGAACATTAATCTCTCTTCTCTGCAGACCTTGACATCTGTTACTGATCTAACAATATTCTGAGGGAGGAGAGGAAGAGTGGAAGGGGAAAAAATTCTGTTTAGGGGTCTTAGCATAATTCATTTTAAACAAAAAGCAACTATTGATTTTAATAAGAAAAACATCAAGGTCCCCATTTAGATCAACACCAACAGCAGTGTTAAAAGGTCACAGATGATTTGAATAAAATATTTGCTAAAATCAAACATCCCTGATGGAAACTGCCCATCTCTGCACTCACATACACTATTTTTGCTACCCTTCTATCAACGGCACAAAAGGACTTGATAGCAAAGTGACTTGTGAACTAAGAAACATGGACAGGCCCCGGTGTAGGGGCATACACTTTCTTGAGGGTATCTCTCAGCAGTTCTTATCCACTAGCTAGGAAACCAAGAATTTTTTTTTTGTACCTTGAACACAAATGCCTGTCCTTACAACAGAGGATGCGGAGATACAGCTTTGGTTGGGTCTCACCAGGACTAAAGGACTACTACTTCTAATGAAATGTGAGTCAACATAACTTGAGGGAGGAGAGGAGGAGAACGGGGTCCTGCAGACCCAACCAAAGTGGCATAAAAACAAATATCACGGTGTAAACTTCAGCTCCCAATGGTCAATTTTCTTTTCCAAAAACCATTAATCTGATTGTATTTCCATAGAACCCACTCTTCAAAGTGTGTAGTACAGAGTGTGTACATTCATAAAGTGCCAAAGTTGGATATCAATGGTTTAGCATTTCATCCAGAGATTTTAGTCAAACACAAAACCCAAGTCTTTCAGTCTCTCATTGTTACACAGAAACATTTGTGTTTATCTACTCAAGAAGAAAGGCAAAAGATACAATTTGTAAAGGCAGCTGAACAAAATTTCAGCTCCACTGGAGATCTATGTCAAAATGCCCAAACAGAAATACGCTCACCAACGTTTTAAGAAAACAAAAGCATTGACTAAGGTTAATTCTAGAAGGGAAATCTGCTACCAGAGCGAATTCACTAGGCTAGGATAAATAGGCTCAGTCAAACAAAAGTAGCATTTTCTGTGATGCTGCCCTTAAATGAGGCCTATAAGAATTTAAAATATCTTAGTTACAAAATCAGAGGTGCTAACATCTAATTATTTAGAATACATGATTTACTAAGTGCCTTTGGAAACCAGAGCTCCTATTAATTAATCATGGAGACTTAAATCAAGCTCTAATTATATAATTATTTTATTATTTTTTTTTTTTAACATAGGCTCCATGCCCAACTTAGGGCCTGAACTCACGACCCTGAGATCAAGAGTTGCATGCTCTACTGACTGAGCCATCCAGGTGCCCCTGTAATGAAATCTAATAGAGGTTTTAGGTATCAAAAACAGAAATAGTAAAATGAATCTAAAAAAGAAACTTTAAAATATCATGCTTAATTCTCTGTAGCCTCAACACCACAATCATTTTAATTTGAAGATAAAACTACTTTGCTTTTAATATATGCTAATGTTCTTATTTGGATAAAGGCAAAAAAGTAACAAGTTAATAGAACAACAAGTTCAAATAGCTGGGCATGATATGGAGTTTTATTTTAAAAACACAAATTTCATCCTCGTTAGTGCTTAGGTAGAGAAGATGAAGTGGAGTTTTCTCTCTACATAAAGTGCTAAATGAAAATTCACTTAATTTTAGTCTTTGGAAAGACTGGGTTACATCTTCAGAAGACTGGGTTTAACTTTTCAGAATGTCACACTTGCACATGGGACATGTCCTATGTGCTAAAAGCCAGGGGTCAATGCATGTCTTATGGAAAAAATGTTTGCAGGTTAAAATACGTACTACATCTTGGGGTTTGTATATGTCAAAGCAAACAACACAACTGTCTTCATTTGGATCTAGTTCCTTATCCCCTTCCTTGAGCACTCGCAGCTGAAGCTGACCAATAGCTTTCTTCACATCTGCTTTGATCTGTCTTCGCCTCCTGGTGGAAGAATTGGGTGCTCTAGGTCTCCAGGCACAGTATAAGAAAAGGTAGGCAACGGTGGCAGCCAGGAAGGTAAAGAGAGACATGACATAATGGCTCAGCCACGGCATGTGCATTCTCCCCACCTCGATGATGATTGTCACGTAGACTCCTTTCTGAATCAAGTGCAAAAGTTCCATGCCTTTCAAGTTGCCTATCATTACTGCGACTATATTTTCCGTTCCCTGGTGAGACATGGGAAATACTTTGTTGCCCATACCTGGATAGTTATAGATGATCACCCCATTTGCTCCCTTCTCTGCAGCCACATTGATTTTGTGAGTGAAAGTACAGCCTCCCCGTTCAATGAGGGCCAACCAAGAGTCTGCTTGTTCAGGTCTGCTGAAGTTGGTCATAGGATTACAAGCATTCTGATTCCATCCTTCTGGAAGTACCACTGCACCAGACACCCTTTCCAAAGGAGAATGATTCCCAAACACTCCACTCTCTCCTAATTCAGATATAATCCGATTTCCCACCTGAAATGTTATATTCAGGTGGGCTGTCCAAATGGCTTTTCCTTTCGAGTCAGGGAGGCTAAGTAGTAGAAAGATGGTAAGCCTCAACAGTCGAGATGAAACAGAACTATGGGCTGAAGGGATAATTCTAAGTAGGCTCATTCCTCCATTTGCCTCTTAACTGACAAACAAAAAACAAAACCTCAGTTGTAAAACAAAGCAAAGAAGCTAACTTCAATTGTTGGCAGCAGAGAATTCAAGCACATCAATGGGAAAAGGTCTGTGTCGATCAAAGGCAGTTTCCTCCTTCCAGCATTTTTATTTTTGGTAGATTTTCTTCTAATGAAACAGAACAAGAGTTGTTAGCAGTACAATGTGATCTCAAGCAAATTATGACTTCCTTGGGGGAGGGGGGTGGGCTATTGTGACATCAGAGGTAGTTAAGCCAATCCAGGAGTTGATATTAGTGCCCTGCATGCTGAAATCCTACTGGCCAAAAAGCCACCAAGCCATGACTCATGTTATATAACAATTTGAAAGAACTCTAAAGCAATCAACAGGGAAGTTTTTGTTTTTAGGCCTGGAGTTTCTTTCCTAGGTCTGGACAGAGTGAAAACCTGACTAATACCACTTTCTATTCACTGTTGTTCTGTTAAGCAAAGTAGAAATCACCCATGGATATGTGTGTGGCTGGCCAGTCACCAGCTCTCAAGCAAGGCTCCATGCTACCCAATATGCTCATCTATGGGCAGCGGGAACAAACCATTCTCACTCTCTTTCAATATTCAGTGCTTATCTCAGACTCAACATGAGGACAATAAACGTTGTAAGCCTGATACATTTCCAACTCACATGGCAAATTCAACTTTTCACTAAAATAGCTACTGAGAACCTATGTGCTAGGCAAACACTAAGCATAGGCAAACACTAAGCATATATCATACATCAGAGACAAAAACAGACATGCACCTACAGTGTGGAGCTTAACTGTCTAATGAGGACAGATATACATATATGTATGTATATATATGTTTATTTTTGAGACAGAGAAATACATATATGTATATTTTTAACTTATTTTTGAGAGAGTGATTGAGCCCACATGAACAGGGAAGGGCAGAGAGATGGAGACAGAGTCCAATGCAGGCTCCTGGCTCTGAGCTATCAGCACAGAGCCTGATGCAGGGCTGGAATCCATAAACCAGGAGATCATGACCTGAACTGAAGTCGGGCACCTAAAGTGAGCCACTCAGGTGCCCCTAGTAAGGACAGATTTTAAACACACACATACGCAAATGTGTAGCTGCAAGCTGAGCTAAGGTTGCTTTCTGAAAGGAAAACATTCTATCAAAAGAATATAAAAGGGGTCATAATTTCACTAGAGATCTAAGGCATTGCTCCCTAAGGAAGTGGTACTTAGCACCACTAAGACTTGAAAGATAAATAAGAATTACCTAAGCCAAGAATAATATTTCAGGCAGAGGAAATAGCAGTTTCAGGACCCTAACACAGGAAAGAACATCGTTAAGTGAAAGGATCTGAAGCAGTGTGTGTTTAGCAAAACCAGAGAAGAGGGGGCAAAAGGTAAATGAGGGAGGAAGGCAAACAGCGATCTGTGTTCGGGGTTGTAAATGTCACACCAAGGATTTTGGATTAGTCCCAAGAACCAAAGAAACACGACAAAGGGTTTCAAGCTGTGGAGGTAGACTAAGAAACATTTCAAGATGATGACTTGTTGACAAGCACACATTGGCTGCCTTATGTGGGGAGTGGGTTGGCAGAGGAGCAGAGTGGTGAGGGGTGCTTTGGTAGACAGCGGCTTGCACTCCTGAAATAGCAGTAAAGACATAGAGGCACAGACAAGTCAGAGTCACTTCAAAGGTTGAATTAACAGATCTGGTCAGAAGAAGGGTAGTAGCAGGTAGAGGAAGGGATGGCCACAAGGGTCACAAATCACTCTATTGGTTTATTGCTGCAAACCATGAAAGCTTTACTACTTTAAAGATCCGATCTTTAACAAACAAAAAATGATTGTTTGCTTTAACTTTGAATCTTCACCTGAAGTCTGTTTCAAAGAATCAATAAATAGGCAACACTCAAACATTTACCATTTACTTTATACAGAACATAGCCTATGCCACAGGCATACTATAACGCCCTGGGGCTACAAAAGGGACACACACCAAAAAAATCAAAGGCCTGTTGTGAGAGAATTTTGTCAATTTGACAAAAACATTTAATTGTACTCCTTGTCTGTAATATTTAATATTCATTTTTAAAAATAAAACTGGAAACAATGAAACTTGTCTCACTCCTACCATTTTACTCAAGCATCATTCAGTTCACATCTGAACTGTTGCGAAGACACATAAAATGTAGACACTTCTAGCTTCAGATCAAGTGATTGACACTGAGTAGGTGAAGCCTTACTGGGAAGACCATTTATGTCATCACATTAGGTGCTATTAAATAGTTATAGATTATTTAATATTTGAGGGTAGGATTTTAAGAATTCTCTAAGTCATGGGAGCAAAAGGCACTGCATAAGGGACATAGTCAATCGAATTCTAACAGCACTGTAGGGTGACAGATGGTGCCTACACTTGTGAGAACGTTATATATAAACTTGTCCAATCCGTACCTGTACACCTGAAAATAATGTAGCAGTGTGTCAACAATGCTTGGAAAAAAAGTAACAACACACACAACTGGAGAAGTTCAAACACTGGAATTATCTATTAAAAAAAAAAATCACTAACTGTAGAGACCTAATGCACAGTCTGGTGACTATCGCAAATAACACTGTACACTCAAAATTTGCTAAAACAGTAGATCCCAAGTGTCCTCATCACACACACAAATGGAAACAATGTGAGGGATGGATAGGTTAATTGTGAATGATTCTAAAATGTACACATATCAAAGCATTACTTTGTATACCTTATATATATATATACACATACATACATATACATCTGTATATATGTATTATTTTTGTCAATTATACCTCAATAAAGCTGGTTAAAAAATTCTAACTTTAGGGGCAGCTGGATGGCTTAGTCGGTTAAGCGTCTGACTTCCGCTTGGGTCATGATCTCGCAGTTCGTGGGTTCGAGCCCCGCGTCAGGCTCTGTGCTGACTGCCAGCTCAGAGCCTGGAGCCTGTTTCAGAGTCTGTGACTCCCTCTCTGACCCTCCCCTGCTCACGCGGTCTCTCTCTCTCCTAGAAATAAACAAAACATTAAAAAAAAAATTCTAATTTTGTTTTGGTTTGTTAATTCTTAAGGGTAAACAGTTTAAACAACAACTGTACTCTAGCTCAATAATACATCTCAAATCTCAAGGTTCTTTGTGTGGTTGAAAAAACAGATTTGAAAATTTTACCACTTCATTGCATTTCTCTCACTGTAAGGTGAGGGGATTAAGGCAATGCTAGAACTTCCCCGATCTTCTGCTGGAGTCCCAAAACATGTTCAACTATAAGAAACAATCGTTTATCCCCAACACAGTAGTTTCCAAATGGGGGACAGTTTTCCCTTACAGGGGAGGGGATATTTGGCTATTTCTGGAGACATTTTTGACTGCCACAATCAAACAATACTATTGGCTTCTTCAGGGTAGAGGCCAGGGATGCTTTTAAACATTCCAAATGCACATGATCTCCTGGTTAAATAATGATCTGGTCCAAAATGTCAATACTAAGGCTAATCAACTAATGGAACAGGCTTGGGAGGAAGGACCCATCCCAAAACTTACTTCTCCATGAGACATCGGAGTTCTTATCATAAAGTAAGCTTTTATCATTGCCAATATATCAATAACGACCCCTTATCCCTTCTCCATTTCCCATTTTCTTTGTGATAGAAACAATGGAGGCTTGCACAGGCAACCTACTAGCCCAAGAAGCCAGATTATAAACTACATCCATTTTTCAGGACCAGATCCAAAAGTGTTCTATCCTTGGGACCAAGAGAGTGGAAGAGAAAAGAAGGGGGACGTATGTAGGCTGGATGACTGATCCTATTCTCATTTGTTACTTTTAGATCATTTATTCAATATATAGGCTTCCTTTCTTTTTAACCACCAAGTATTAGAGGAGTTCTCATTCTGAAATTTGTAGGAAGGGTAAGAAGAACTGAAATAAAATATACTTGTTAGGTTGGTTGATCCAGTGGTTCAAAATTCCTGCTCCAGGGATGCCTGGGTGGCTCGGTCAGTTAAGCATCCTACTTCAGCTAAAGTCATGATCTCACGGTTCGTAAGTTCAAGCCCCATATCAGGCTCTATGCTGACAGCTCGGAGCCTGCTTCGGATTCTGTGTCTCCCTCTTCTCTCTGCCCCTCCCCTACTAGTGCTCTATTTCTCTCAATAAACAAACATTTTTTAAAAAAATGGTTTAAAAAATCCCCAACTTCCATGTTGTCACTCTGCCTCAAATACATTGGTTTTTCTCTCGTGTAGGCTCACATCATGATCCCCACTCAAGGTGGCTATTGTTGCTCCACACATCAACAGGCAGAAAGGCAGAACACATCCAGAAGCACCAAGGGACTTTTCTCATACCATATCTCTACATAAGCATGAGGCTTGTTTAACAGAAACCTACGAAACTCCCCTTAATGCCACCCTGTCTAACAATGCTTCACAAACCCATGCCTGATAGAACCTCCGGAAGTCAGAGTAGAATCCTCTTAATCTCAGGTTAATCAGGATTTGCTCTGCTGGGGAGCACCCATCCCCTGTCACAGCACACGGTGAAAGGGAATAGGAAGATAATTGGTGCTCTACCACCAAGGGAAAAAGTATAAACTGCAAAGTGAGTAAGTAAATAAAACAGCAGCCACAGGCTCTAAATTCCTTTTACCCGAAGGAATGATACTTAATCATTAACCACAACAAACACGTAATACACACTATATACTTTACACTGACAGGAGCTAGAGCTTATGTTACAAGGAACACAACATGGCCCCTTTATTAAGGAGGTCATCATCTAGGCAGTAGGAAAGAGTTATGCACAAATCAGGAATATGTGTCTTTGTATCTTAACTTTCAGGTTCCAACTAAAATTTTAAGAAGGTTATAATTTTCATTACTCAAATTTCCAGAAATCCCCATCCTCATGAGAGAAATAGCCAAAGGCATGTACTTATCATTGCCCAGGTAGTATCTCTAAGATACAATGAATATTGAAGAAACTTTAACAAATGATTTCATAAGTCACAGTATCCAGGGCTATTGCATTCGAGAGCTCTAAGAATCCACAAAACACATTGCATTAGCTTTTAAGTTTGAAAACTCTGTAGGTTTTCTGCCAGTAACTAAATGCATCATAGGATTTGGCAAGAACAGAATACGGACTCAAAGTAGTTTGCGGAGAACAACAAAAAAGCAAATACTCCTATTTTTCTGAAAGGTGTTATCTTTAAAGATTTTTAAAGGTAGAGCCAAATCAACTTAAAATTACATATCTTATTGTAGATTGTTAGGTTCTCATAATGCATTTTCTCGTTTTCTATAAGTTAATCACTCTTCTCACATATTCTCTGACATATGCAATAAAAAAAATCTTTAATATACAAATAGGCTTTCTTCTCTTACTATTCTTAAACACAGAAAGGAGTTATGAATATGCTAAAATGAAATACAGTAAGCTTTTTAAATAGCATGAAGTTGGGAATTACCTGGATGGTCATGTACTATGTACTAGAACAGGTACAGATACCGGAAAACCACAAAATTTACTCAGGCTCTTCATTATTCCTCATATTAACCAATATAATGGCTTTCAATATCCTTAAAGGCTCTGGTAATGAAGTTTATTAGAGAAAAATAGCCAAAGTAAACATTTTTGTTGTTGGGTTTTTTTTTTCCTGTGTAAATGTGTGGATTTTGTTGTTTTTTTGAGAGAGCATGCACATAAGCAGGGGAAGAGCAGAAAGAGACGGGAACAGAGGATCTGAAAAGCGGCCTCACTCAGCACTCACAGGACCAAACTCGGCATAGGGCTCAAACTCAAACCAGGAGATCACAACCTGAACCAAAGTCCGACACTCAACCAAGAGCACCACACAGGTGCCCCCAAAGCAGACACATTTTAAATCTACACGTGACCAACCACCATTCCCTAACGTGAGCCAGGATTACGATTTCTCCCTATTTACTGGCATGTCTAACCAATACATGAGGAAAGTTTAGTTAGAGCTCCAAAGCTCCAAGAAGCCACCATGACAGGGCAGAAGGGGGATACTCACCTTACTCAAACACTTCACGGTACTGGCTCACAAGAGCTTATTTGAATGAATAATTAACATGGTCAGGTTTACCACACTTGAATGAATACTTTCCACTGCTTTAGTTTGGCCTTGGAAATCATTCCCACAGTGTACAACTTTGCACTAGCATCTTATCTAATCTCCCATCACCTTGGATTCATTCCGTTGCCAGAGCAACCTATAGCCGAAAGTAATGAAGTTTACAATGGCATTCCTTTTTTGCTTAAAACTTTAGATGGCTTGCTCTATTCAAAGGATAATACCCTTGGGGCTAAGAATGGGAACATAAGCCTCTCCAGCCTGGTGCTTTTTGCTTTGATCCAGCCTCATTTTCTACGATTATCAATCCTGAAATGTACACTTCTTCAATTCAAACAATTTACAGTTTCCTGCACTCCTATTGCAGCAGTCACTATAGGAGGCCTTACACCGGTTCTATCCCTTCAAATATGCTGTTTGTTCCTATGGTACGTACACTGATTGCAAACAATGCCAATTACTTCCCTGCCCCTAATGACGCCCCTTACAGTCTGACTTAGAGCAGTTCCTTCCATCAGGAGGTGGATCTATTTCTACAGCTTTTTGACTTAAGTAGTAGTAGTAAAGAGACTAGAATGGAAGTATAGAGGTGCCAGCTCCGAGCCTAAGCCTCAGGAAGCCTTACAGTCTGGCCCTTTTCCCCAGCTCTTGGAACCCTGCCACCTTCAAGTAAAGAAAACTAGCCTGATAAACAAGAAGGAACTATTTCAAGGAGAGGCCCGGCAGCCTAGCAGAGCCCAGCCTCCAGCAACCTGCAGATGGACCAACATGTAGGAGAACCCTAGAGAAGCAGACAGGTCTACTTGATCATGAGGTGACCACACAGAACTGAAGGCTCAGCTGGTCAACCCTAGACTTCTGAGCAATAACAGATATTGACTCTTATTTTATAGTTTATAAAAAGAAAAAACTGCCCCGATATACGGAGTTGGTGATGGTTTATAATACAGCAGCTGACAGAGCTCCCTCTACAAAATTATCTACTCTATTAACCTCCTCAAGGCCTGGGACTCATTATCTCAATATCTCATTTTTCAGTACTCATCCTCTAGCACAGTATCTAGCACATCTAGATATCTACTATATGTTCTTAGTGAAGGCTAAATAAATCCATGGTGTCATTAACCTCCATATTCTACTATATACTATCCCTCATGCAATGATGTGTTTAGTTTTATCATTACAAGGGTGATCATTTCAGTTTGACTATAATAAGAATATGCACAATGAGTTCAACATTTAATTCTGTGTATTTAATACTCCAACCTGGATTTCCTATAGCCATACTTGAATACAAAAAAAATGAGCATTTAGAGTATGACCAAAGCTCTTTAAATTGTAAAGGGTATAAATCAAACTATCTAAATTATATTCTCTTCTGCATTTGGAATTTAAGTCAAGGTTCATATAACTAACACTAAATTGAAGACAATTTTTTCTTCTCCATCTACCTAGTTAGAAGATAGAATGGTAATCAACAGGGTAGGAACACGTTAGTAACCAGTCTGAGAAGTAGTTGGGAAAAAAACCTTTACACTGTAACCTTTGCATTAAGAAGGATAGAGGAAGGAGCTGAATGTCTTTAAGTAAAGATAAGAACTGTATTTTATGGGATGATCATCTTTGAGTCTGGGACAAAATATATCTTAATATTAACATAATCATCTAGCCAGGATTTTTGTTTTAAAGGGTGAACAGGCAATACAGTTAAAAAAAAATCTTTTGAATAACCTCCAGAACTTGTTCTATTAATAGACTTTTCTGCTTCTGTAGCTAGTAAGAGCCGACAATGCAGGTCAAATGGGTATGAAGGCTGATTCTGAGGCTCTGCCATTTTAAAGTTTTCTAAAATCCTCAAGTGTATTCTACACCTTCTTCCTAAGCCCATGTCAGTCAGTGAAGGTTTCTGTTTTGCCTTCCTAAGACCAGCCCTGCAGTGCACGCTTTACTCTGAGTAAGCTTTTAGCAGTCCGAAATAGCAGGGTAGCGGCGATTAAGGAGATTTCCCCACTTAAATCAGTTATATTTCTCTAATTCACTGGTCACAAAAACTGTACTCATTTATGAGGTAATTTAATCCATCCTGGGAGGCAGGAGAAAAGAAAAAAACAGGAGTATAGAGTCGTCACGATAGCAGAAACTGGGCTGAAGCACCCAGCTATGCGACAGAGCCGCTGGGAAATCATCTTCACCACACACTAGAGGAGTGAGGGGAGCCACACTGAGCCTCAGTGTTTTCAGTTGTAAGATGGGGAAGTAATGTCGGCCTCCCTGCGCAATGGGTGTGGAGTATCAGATGAGCACTTTCACATTTATTTGTAAATCACAAAGCACACTACTGGCATGGCAGAACCTTGACCAATAGGCCCCGCCCTTCTGCCCCTCCCCATTCTAGACAGCCTATTTCCTCCATTTTCCACCTAATAAAATTCTTCTCATCCTTCAAGACTCATCTCAATCCTCCCTCTGCAATCTCCCTAGAGATCGCACCTGTTTCTAGGACACACTGTCTTTGCATCTATTTGACAGTCAATCCTGCCATATACTACATGTCGTTGGATGCTTATGTCTGTTCACAGGTCAGATGGACTTAAAATGTCTGGTGAAGAGTAATGTTAATTTATTTGTATAAAACTGGTTTCCTCCCTTTTGCCCCTATCCTAGCACAGGGACCAGCACTCAGGGTCCCTGTCAAATATTTGTCTTTTCAAGTACTTATTCTTCAAAATACTAACATCTATCAGCAGCTTTAGCAACGTCTGCTTTGTATAGCCACCCGTTTAAAAAATATATAAACAGACAATAATGTGACAAGTCTTCCCTCAGCCGAGAATTACTTTGACAACTGCTGTCCAGCAAAGGCTTATTTAGCATCACAAGATCAGAGGCCATCTTACATTTTCTCTGCAAAAGAATAAATTCCATCCACATCTCTATATCTGAAAAATGGAATAATATACAGCCATAAATAACTATTTCTAATGTTTAAGTAGACTCTACTGAATTAAAAATCCTTTAGTTTAGGAGTGCCTGGGTCGCTCAGTCGGTTAAACATCTGACTCGATTTCAGCTCAGGTCATGATCTCCCGGGTTCATGGGTTCAAGCCCCACATCCAGCTCTACGCTGACTGTGTGGAGCCTGCTTGGGATTCTTTCCCTCTCTCTCTGCCCCTCCCATGCTCGCTCTCTACTTCTCTCAAAATAAACATTAAAAAAATTCTTTTAGTTTATAGATCAACATATCCGTGTATCTCAAGTCATGTCCAATGGTCATTATAAGAAAACTGTATCAGATTAATATTGTACATTTCAGCACCTCAAAGCCCTAAATAAGATCAGCAGCAATACTTAAAACACAAATTTCTAAAATTCTAAATGACACCAACTTCCTCAGTAACCCAGAAGGCCTTCTATACTCCCCAGCCAAAAGATGTGGTCAAATCCTAAAATCCCCAGAAACTTGATTAAAACCCTGTATTTCTAAGAAAGTCTCTATATTGACAGAGAATATTTGCTATCACTTTCCCACATGTCATATTCACTCTTAAAGACTAGAGATCTAGTCTCTACATAAATGCCTCTTACCATCTCCAACTAAACAGTTAATAGGACTGCCCTTTAGAGAAAAAATTTTGGGATTCACCAAAACCAGTCACAGAGCTGGACTATGATTATTATCGTTGGAATGTACACGACTGACTTCAAACAAAAGGTGTTTTTTGTTCCCTCATACCCACAGAACTCCCATAAAATCAAAACAAACAAACCTTTTCATTAGCTTTCCTGACATGATACTGTTCATTATGTTGAAAAGGAGCCTTGTGTCTCCAATTGTTACATTACTACTCCATATTAAACTTCAAGAAGAACATTCAGGTGACAAATAACTCAAACTATCCATGAGTTTTTAGGAAAAGATGTTTGAGTTTTAAGGGATGTTATGTGAGAAAGCAAAAGTGTTTGTGAAATCCACATAAAGAATTTAGTTCTGTGCAAGATACAGAGTTGAATTACTGATGTTCCACTGTCTATTTAATTGAGAGGACACTAAAATTACTCAGGTGGAAAAACTAAATGATTGACATTCCATATAAATGCAAGTAGACTGTAAGAAAATGGCAGCGGAGTAGGAAAACACTAGGCTCCCCTTGTCCTAGGAATACAACAACGAAATCATATTAAATATTCCAGAAATCAATCTGAAGTCTGGCAGAACAAACTCCATAACTAAGGACAGAGTAGAAGCCACAAAGAAGGTGGGAAGTGCAGATTTGTGGCTTGGGAGAGAAGTGGATCATAAACGCGGCTGCAGAGAAGAGGGAGAGGCAGATTAGCACATAGGGGAGCACATGGGGAAAATGAACCCCTATGGCACCTGGCTTGGAAAGTGAGAGGGCCTAGATTTCCTGAGTTCCTGAAACCAGCAGGGCTTAACGCCTGGAGTTTTAAAGGCTGGGGCAGCATGCCTGGCCCCAGGGAAGGGTGGAGGCTACTGGGGCTGAAGGGCAAACTGCCTGTGGACAAACAGCCTGGAAACAGTTACCTGAAGAGCACCTGGGGCCCACAGTGGGAAGGTTAGTTGCTTAGTTCAGAGCATGTCCCAAAGAGGGAGTAAGGAGGGCGAGACCCTGCCGGGAACCAGGGGACTGGCAGGTGCCATTTCCCTCCCCGCTCCTCAGCATTAAGCCCAGGACCAGCTGCAGTGGCCAGCCTGTGTCCCGTACTCAGCACCTAATGTGCTGATACCAAGCCCCACCCCCTGCACTCTGGTGGAACCATCCTTCCCAGTGACACTTGCTCAATCTTGGCCCTGTAGGAACCCCTCTCAGAAGACCGGCCCAAACCCCTGCTCACACCTCAACTCCCAACCTTGCGGTTTTCTAAGTCCTCAGTTCTGGTGGTAACAGAGACAGGTCTCATTTCAGAAGCACATCAGAGCATACCTACTTAAAACTCTCCGCATTCAGCTCAGGGACCAAACATTGCCCACAACACACAAAGAGAGTCTCTGCAGAAGGCCGGTCTAAAGGAAAACACAGCCAGGACACAAGAGCAGAGTGCACGAAGCACACATTGCTGACAAGCCCAGAAGCACTAGGGCCTGGGGAACAGGAGACACTAAACTGCAGGGCACTGTGGAGCCTCTGCTTCATGCGGCCATTACCCGTAAGAACAGGAGAAGTAACTGACTTTCCTAATACACAAAAAATAAGCACAGGTACTTAGATAAAACAAGACAGAGGAAATGTCCCAAATAAAACACCAGAACAGGGCCAGAGATCTAAGTGAAACAGGTGTAAGTAACATGACTGATGGAGGATTTAAAGCAATCATCATAAGGATACTCACTTGATTTGGAAAAAAAAAAAAGAGTATAGGACACGATGCCTTTAACACAGATATGAAGAATAGAGATAAAGGCCTTGATAAACGAAATGAAAAAATGCTGGATGCAATGACAGGAAGCTGAAAGGAGAGGAACTAATGACTTAGAAGAGTAATAGAAAGAAATCAAGCTTAAAGAAGAGAGAGAAATTACACAAAACAAGAACAAACTTAGGGAACACAGTGATTCTATCAAACATAGTAATATTCATATCATACGAGTCCCAGAAGAAAATGAGAAATGATGACAGAATATATTTGCAAACATAATAGCTAAAAACCTCCTTTACCTGGGGAAGGAAACAGAGATCCAGATTCAGGAGGCATGGAGAAACCCCAACAAAATTAACAAAAGCAGATCCACACCAAGGCATATTATAATCAAAATGGCAAAAATATAGTGATACGGAAAAAACAATCTATAAATTGTCTATAAAAGAATCAAGACAAAAGCTGATTATATACAAAGGAAACCCCATAAGGCTAACAGTGGGTTTTTCAGCAGAAACATTCCAAACCAGAAAGGAGTCGGCTGATATATTCAAAGTGCTGATTTGGGAAAAACCTGCAGCTAAGAATATTCTACCCATCAAAGCTATCTCACAGAATAAGAGGAAAGATAAAGAGCTTCCCAGACAAAAACTAAAAGAGTTATGACCACTAAGCCAGCCCTGCAAGAAATAAAGGGGACTCTGAGTGGAAAAGGAGAACAAAAGTGACAGTATAAAGGCAGAAAACACAAAACAAAACAAAACAAAAAAAATGAATATTCCTGTAAAATACCAGTCAAGGAACTCACAAAATAAAAGTAAAATAGGATACCATATACCTAAAACATGGGAAAGAAGGGAGTAAAGAATGGGTTCAAACTTAAATTACCATGAACTTAATATAAAGTATATACTCAGATGTTATATACAAATCTAATGATAATCATTCATCAAAAACCAATAATAAATGTGCAAAGAATAAGAAAGAAATCCAAATATATCATTAAAGAAAACCAGAAAACCATGAAAAAGACCCAAAAAAAGGATGAGGGAAAATCTTCAACAACCACAAAATAACTGGTAAAATGGCAATCAATATATATAAATAATTACTTTAAATGTAAATGGACTAAATAGTCCAATAAAAAGACATTGGGTGATGGAATGGATTAAGGAAAAAAAAAAAAGAATAAGAACCATGTATATGCTGTCCCTAAGAGACCTAATTTCAGACCTAAAGACAACTGTAGACTGAAAGTGAGAGAATAGAAAAACATGTATCATGCAAATGGTTGTCAAAAGAAAGCTAAAGTAGCAGTACCTATATTGGACAACATAGACTTCGAAACAAAGACTAATAAGAGACAAAAGCGAACACTAAAGGACAATCCAACAAAAAGACAGAACAATTGTAAATATGTATGCACCCAGCATGGAGGCAACAAAATAATTAAAACAATAACTAGGACAAAGGAACTAATCAATGATAACATAGTAATAGCAGGGGACTTTAACACCCCACTTACATCAATGGACAGATCATCTAAACAGAAAATCAACATGGAAAAACTGGCTTTGAATAACACAATGGACCAGATGCATTTAACAGATATATTCAAGAATATTCAATCCTAAAATAATAGAATACACATTCTTTTCAATTGCACATGGAACGTTCTCCAGAACAGGTCAAGTATAAGTATTAGGCCACAAAACAAGCCTTAACAAATTCAAATAGATCCAAGTCATACCATGCATCTTTTCTGACCACAACACTAAAAAAAAAAAAAAAAAAAAAAAAAAAAAAAAAAAAAAAAAAAAAAAAAAAAAAAAAAAAAAAAAAAAAAAAAAAAAAAAAAATTCTGAAAAAAAAAAAAAAAAAAAAAAAAAAAAAAAAAAAAAAAAAAAAGTCATCACCAAGAAAAAAAGCTGGGAAAAAAAAAGTGGGGGGGATTAAATAACATTACTGAACAATGAATGGATCAACCAGGAAATAAAAGAAATAAAAGTACATAGAAACAAATGAAAATGAAAACACAATGGTTCAAAACCTTGGAGATGCAGCAAAAGCAGTTCTAAAAGGAAGTTTATAGCAATACAAGCCTATGTCTAGAAGAAAAATCTCAAACAACACAACCTTCCACCTAAACGAGCTAGAAGAACAAAAACAAAAACAAAAAATATTGTTAAAATGGCAATCTACACATTTAATGCAATCCCTGTCAGTACACCAACAGCATTTTTCACAGAACTAGAACCACCCTAAAATTTGTATGGAACTGCCAAAGAACCCGAATAGCCAAAGCAATCTTGAAGAACAAAAGCAAAGCTGGAGGCATCACAATTCTGGACTTCAAGTTATATTATAAAGCTGTAGTAATCAAAACAGTATGGCACCAACACAAAAACAGTCACAAAGATCAACAGGACAGAATTAAAAAATCCAAAAATAAACCCCTAATTATATGGTCAATCAATCTTTGACAAAGCAGGAAAGAATATCCAACGGGAAAAAGACCGTCTCTTTTCAACAAATGGTGTTGGGCAAACCGGACAGCTGCAAGTTAAAAAATAAAATTGGACCACTTTGACACCACACACAAAAGTAAACTCACAATGAATGAAAGACCTAAATGCGAGATCTGAAACTATAAAAATCCTAGAGAAGAGCACAGGCAGTTAACTTTTCTGACATCAGCCATAGCAACTTTTTCCCCCCCCCTACACAAGTCTCCTGAGGCAAGGGAAACAGGATCAAAAAAACTATTGGGACCATATCAAGATAAAAAGCCTCTTCACGGTGAAGGAATCAATAAAACTGAAAGGCAACCTATGGAACAGGAGAAGAAATTTCCAGATGATATATCCAATAAAGGGTTATTCCCTAAAATATATGAAGAACTGATACAACCTCAGCCAGAAAACAAATCATCCAATTAAAAAAAATTGGCAGAAGACATCAATAGACATTTCTCCCAAGGTGACATACACAAGGCCAACGAATACATGAAAATATGTTCAAAGTCACTTGTCATCAAGGAAACATGAATTAAAACCACAAGGACTATCACCGCACACTCCTATGAATGGCTAAAATCAACAACACAAAAAACAAGTGTTGGCATGGATGGGGAGAAAAAAATGTTTTTGTACTGTTGGTAGGAATGCATATTGGTGCAGCCATCTAGAAAACAATATGGAGGTTTCTCAAAAACTTAAAATTAGAACTATCCTATTACTCAGCAATTACACTACTAATTTACCTGAAGAACAGTAATTCAAAGGGGGTACATACACCCTTATGTTTAAAGCAGCATTATTTACAATAGCCAAATACAGAAACAAGGCAAGTGTCCATCAACTGATGGATATAGAATGTGTAACATACGCACACGTCATTCAGCCATAAAAAAGAATGAAATCTTGTCATTTGAAATGGCAAGGATGTAGCTAGATTATACTGCTTACTGAAGTCAAAGAAATACCATCTGATTTCACTCATATGTGGAATTTAAGAAAACAAATGAGCAAAGGGGAGGGGGTGGCAGAAGACAAGTCAAGGAACAGTCTCTGACTATAGCAAATAAACAGATGGTTACCAGAGGAGAGATGAGCAGGGGACAGATATAAAGAGGAATAGGTGAAATAGGTGAAGGATTAAGGAGTGCATTTGTGAGGAGACTGGCTGACTGAAATAAAGCTTTACAAAAGAGGGCAAGTGATACAGTTAACCTGAAAATATAGGTGAGTGACAGCCTCTTTATCTCCAAGTATATGAAGTTAACACCTTCTCTCCTCTTAACAACTTTCTGAATTGTTTCTAGAGGTCTTATTTTTTTTTAAACTTGATTTTCTAAAGGTCATTTTTTATTTCAAAATCTTTAGTAAATTTAACACTTTTCTCTCATCAATCATGGAACAAAATCAATAAGTAGAGCCACAGGTGAAAATTATAGCAAAAAAAATATCCATGAAAAACTGAAGACTGAAACAAACTATGTGGGTTTCTTTACATTTATGTCTCAAAAATACACATGATGGGCTGAGTGAGAGACAGATTGAGAGTAAATCAGACAAAACCTAATGTCACACACAGAAATACAAAGTACTCCCAAGGTTATTAGTGTGGTATTTTTACAAACCGTTCTAGCTAAGATTTCAACTACAGAACTTTTATAATTTGTTGAAGTATAGTGATTTATAATGCTGTTGCTATGAATCATAACACAAGCTTCAGTATGAGTCTTTACTGAATGGTGGGGGTTAGCACTTCCTAGATTATCTATTTTATTATTCACAAGGCAATGAAGTAATACTATTTAGAATACCCAGACTATGAGAAAACTGAAGCCAAGCAAAGAATCATTTAACACCACAGAGGAAGTTGAATAGATGAATCAGGATTTGACCCTGATGTCTATCTGAATGTCTCATAGCCCATATACTTTTGTAAGTAGGTCCAGATGCATAATCATTAGCCATACTGGATACTGGCCATGAGCAACTTTTTCGAATGGTGAATTAGTGCCCCACTTTAATATTTAAAACCTTAAAAAACCACAGAAAACATACTGTTGGGGTTTTACCGCAAGTATCAGCCATGATTCTGTCTGTATTATTTGGAGCATTGCTCATTTTGACATTTACGTACACATCTTTTTTTGTTCAGCTTCAACAAGAAGGTTAATCATAAAAAATTCAATCAAAGTAGTAGGGACTGTTTACTTTTAAGTATTTTTAAAATGCAATATTAAAAAAGAAAAATTTACCACACTCACGTACTCATCACCCAACTCTAATCTTCACATCTTAGACATCTATTTGGTTCTTAGGGCTGTGTAACAAAATACCACTGACTAGATGACTTGAAACAGGAATTTTTCCCCCTCACAGTTAACGGAGCTATAAATAGAAACTTGAAGTATTGGCAGGACTCACTCCTACTGCAAGTTCAAGAGAATCTGGTCCATGCTTTCTGCCACATTCTGGTGGTCCCAGCAATTCTTAGTCTCTTGAGTTAGACGTGTCACTCCAACATGTGCCTCAATCCTCATCTCCTCAGGGTGTTCCCCCATTATCTTTTTTTTCTCCTAAGGATACTAGTCATAGAACATAAGGGCACATTCTACTCTAGTATGTCCTCTCCCGTAATTCTATCTGCAACAACCCTGCTTCCAAATGACTTCACATTCTAAAATTTTGAAGAACCTGAATTTTGGGAAACACTACCCAACCAAGTACAGGATATTTAACGGAAATAAATTAGACACACTTGAAGCCCTTTAGACACCACCCCCAAACCAATAATCCAGACTGCCAGAGATAAACCCTACTCTGAAAGTGGTATTAATTTCAGTAAGCTTTATGTGCATGTATTCATATAGAAAAATTATGCTACACGTTATAAAACCATAAATAGAACTACACCACACAAGTCATTTTGCAACTTTTTCAGTCATTGTCTTTGATCTTCACCAATTTTATAGCATTTTGTTGTATGAACATAGCATGCTTTATTATTTATTCACTCACCTATTTGTAAGAGTTGTTTTCACTACCTTCAATATTTGAGTGCTACAATGCACGTTCCTGTATGGGTTTCCTGGTGCTCAATTTTCCCAAGACTTACTCCTGAAAAGTCAATTTCCAGTTCACAAGGTATAGGCACTAAGTTTCTACAAGTTGAACAAATTGTTTGCAAAGATTTACAGCTTCAGGCAGAACCCTGTAAGTACTCATTCTCCTATATCCTTATTAAAATTTCATTTTTCCAAATTTGCCAAACTGGAAGAAACGGGATCTCATTTTAATCTGAATATCCTTGATTACCAGAGATGCTAATCATCTCTTGATTTTGTAACAGGCTGAATAACTCCAACATATATTTGACACCCATGTTAAAACCTTGGAGCTATGAATGTTACTTTTGTTGAAAAAGTCTTTGTGAGTAAAATTAAGGATCTCGAGATGAAGAAATCTCAGATTATCAAGTGGGGTCCAAATCTTAAGGACAAGTGTCCTTCTGAGCCACAGGGCGGATCTGGCAAACAGAAGGGAAGGCAGCAATATAAAGATGAAGGCAGGCTCTGGGGTGACGGGATCACAAGCGAAGGAAGACAACGCCAAGAGACACCAAAAGCTGGAAGCGGCTTTGAAGGAGTCTCCCCCAGAGCCTTCTGAGAGAACGCAGCCCTGCTTAGATCTGGATTTCAGACGTCTGACCTTCCCAACTGGGAGAATAAATTTGTTTTAAGCCAGAGAGTTTGTGGCAAATATGAAAACAGCTACACGAAACTATTACACTTTATTAACCATTTAGATTTCCTAGTCTTCGAATTTACCCATTCTGTTCAGGGACTGTTTGCCTTTCCATACAGAAGAGTTCTGTATGTATTTAAGCCTATGTGGATTATAGGCTTGTTGACTGCAATACCACCTGTTTTATTTTCTCCTTTGTTTTGTAAGATGAAATATTTCAGCTTTCAGCATTGTTTTTTCAATCACTTATGGTTTGTGCTTTCTTTGGCTTAAAAATCCTGTCATCCTTTCTTTCACTTACATTTTCCTCAAAGTCCTTGCTTTTTTGCATTTCTATATTTAATATGTTTAGCATTTGTGCAGAGGATGAGGACAGAATCCAGTATTATCTTTAACCCCGTGCAGGTATCATTTCTTCAAAAGTTCGTAATGCCACTTGTGAAATACATCAAGTTTATGTCTATACATGGATTTATGACCTATTATGACAATATTAACAGACAAGTAAATAAGCCATCTCAATTATAATGATGGGATCCTGGTGGGGCAAATCTCCCCATGCCATTTCTCCTTTTCCACATAATCATGGCTGCTCTTGATCCTTTGTTTTTCGACAGAAGTTTCAATACCAGCTTACTGAGTGATGTAAAAAAAAGTAAAATTCTGTTGGATGTTGGAATTTCAATGATTTCCTGACTATGCTGGGGTTATATTATAAGTAATGCCATCAAATATTCCCATTCAGAAACCCATTCTCTATCTACAATAATATTTCATAATATTTCTCACTGGGGCCTTGCAGTATTTGGTTGGATTTATATCTAATAGGTACTTTGACTTTTGAAGCTTTTGAGAATGAATTATTTTTTCCCATTGTCATTTTTTACGAGATTCTTTAATAAAAGTGCTACAGATTTCTGCAGGTTGGCCTAGTTCTCATCCGGCCATCTTGCTGAAGCCATTAGTTTTAGTAGTTTCTTTATCAGTCTTCTTGAAATGGTCTACATAAAAAACATAGCACCTGCAAATATGGATAGATGTCCAAGTTTAAAAATGCTTTTTCTTCTTTGTGCTGATTAGTAAGGGGTGACTAGTAAGGTCTTCTCTTTTGAAAACTTCAAAGTCTTCATTAGGATGCTTTGTGTAAATTTCTGATATTCAAGAAACTTCTTTCCAGTGCCCATTTTTATCTTGCACGTTTTTATCCTGAACACATGTTAAGTTGTATTAAAAGTCATGTTATATTAATATAATCATGATTTTTCTTAGCTCAATGTACACAATATTTTTTCTAATATTGGCCTATTCACCCACTCAGGATAGAAGATACTTGTTGATACACAGTACTGAAATTTAGTATTTTATTAAGGATTTTTGTATCTATGTAAAAAGGCTGATCGTTAGTTTTCTATTCTTGGATTTTCCAATTTAGTTTGTACAAAGATTTACCAGCCTCATCGAACAAACATTCCTTCTAATTTCCAGAACTGGTCTTAAAAATTATTTTTCCTTGAAGGTTTGGTAAAAGTATTTGAGCCCAGTGTCTTTGTAGAATAGACTTATCACTTCACTATCTTAAATGATTATAAATCACTCAGGTTTTTTCTTCAATTTTGTTTTCCAACAAAAATATCACTTCATAGAAGTTTCCAAACTCACTGGCCTAGCATCATTCAAAGTAGTTAAAACTCAAATGTAATTGTGCTATTTGGGCTTTTCATTAACCTGTGTAGCATCAGTCTCACAGGTCTACTATAACTAGACTTTAGGGTTCAGTTTCTTTACGTTTTTATCATGTTTACTACTTTCAAGTTCATTCTTGGTGGCCATAATTATCTACAGAATTAAGTACCCAGAGTCAACAATAAGTCAGTTACCTGAGGGAACAGTGTATGTAACAAAGACTAGAGCAAAGAAAAGTCAAAGGTTTTAAAAAAAAAAAAAAAAAAAAAAAAAAAGCCTTTTAGTGCTGCCAAGACACTCCTCAGTCCATGGCACATGTCCTGACACTATGAACTTACCCTGTGGGTGGTAGAAGAACGCGCCTCTGTAAACAACCTTCACTCTCAGAATGTCATTTGAGACACTGCTTCCTTCTTTGCAATGGTGAATGCCTGATATCAGGTTGAGGCTCTCGATCTCTTCTATCATATACAAAACCCTTTAGCTTGTATATACCGTTTACCCCTTTCCCTCCCATCCGGTACTGGGTGTTCTCTCAAGTGGCATGACATTATCCTTTAATAAGTGACTATTATTAGACGGTCAGTGTCACTAGTAAGGTTTGCTTAGGCCTTATACAATCCTGCTTCCTGGGGAAAATCTCTCCTCACAGCCAGACTGGTGGGATGGGCCTGGGTAGGGGTATGGAATCTAAGCCTATGGACAAACAGCATGAATCCCAATTTGGCTCCTCTGTAAGCCACACAACAGGATCTCTATGCCTTGCAATTAAAAATGAGCAGGTAACTATTTTGCTTATACCTAAAAGATGTGAAAAAGATTCTCTTCCACACACCTATGCCTGGGAAAACACCAGTGCTATTCTAAGTCGTGTACCAGGGCCACCTGTGTAGCCCACCCGCAGTTTAAACGGAGCCTGCGCTCCTTTGAGTGAGATCCAGAGTGTAAACACAGTACTGCCTCTAAGTGAAGAGCAGCTTTCTTTTCATATCTGGCATTATCTATCATGGACAAAACCAGCTATACTCCTCTGCCATGGCCAAAAAAACTCTCCATAGTATGAGGCTTAAAACTTTCACACAAGCTAGGACAAAAAGAAAACAAGTGATAAAATTGTAAAAACCAAACAATACACAACTCCAAATTAAAAACCCCAATCCTCTACCCTTAGTAAGGTGCCACTAGTACTTAGTCATCCACTGTGACAAAAACATTAACGACAACATGACTGTGTTCCTCTAGATTCTACTAAGGGCTACATCTTTTATACACATTTCAACATGAAATACTTTTTCTTTCTTTCCCTTCAGAAGTTTGCAATAAACTCATGTGGGGGCAAATCTGATCTAAAGTACTTTGAGTCTATTATAGTCACCCCACATCCAAAGAAAAGGAGTTTCTACATAGAATGTAAACATATCTTGCATTCTACTAGGACAGCATAGATGATCTAACATACATGTTCTATAGGATTTTTCAATATACCAACAAAATTCGCCACTGAAGGGAAATTTATAATGAACTAGATAGCAAAACAAGGATTTTGTTTTATAATGAACTAGATAGCAAAACAAAGATTTTGTTTAATCTTTCCGAGCATTAACCATTCTGTACATTTAATATTTTTGAATTCAAGACATCACAAATCCCTGCTTATTTTCATATTTGGCATTATCTTTTTTTTNTTTACCACTTCACACTAACTTTCCAAATAGCATGTCAAGAACCCAATTAAGAGGTTTTCTCCTCTTTTTGTTTGGTCCCACCAAATAAGCAAAGAGGACAGATATTTAGTAGAAATGCCTTAACCGTCTGGCAACTTCAAAAAAGTGTAAATTGAAGTTACAAAGACATTTAAAAAACACAGACCATAAATAGTTTTTGTAGGTGTTTAATTTTTGAATGGAAAACACTAAATGGGCAAGAACATGAAATTTTCTACAAAAATTATAAAGAACATGACTTAAAAAAGCAGCAGAAACTTTTTCTCCCAATGAAGGTTGACTAAAAATTGGCATATAGATAGTACTGCTTAGGCTTCCCATATGCAAGTTATCTTGAAAATCTGATTTTCATACCTCCAAGCTAATAGTAACAATGAAATAATAGGAAGTAAACAACATTCTACTGTAGAAGAGTCTTATACAACATTGAGCAGTTGAAATCTAGCTCTTCCATCGCATAGCTCGAGGGCCTTAAATTTAAGAATGTACCCTAGCGAAGACGAACATTTTCCTGAGATAGTAAAATTATGGGCAGAAAATAATGAAATACTATTTACCTCAGCCTAGTAGTATATCCACTTTTTTCCCCCAAATTCCACATTTAGAGTTTACTAAGGAAGAAACTTCGTGTAGTTTGTGACTGTCATTATGCAATTCAATCATTACGTCTTCATCTACTCCAAGAACTTCATATCCACGTTACCCATTATATTCCTATATATCAATATTTCAACATGGAAGAAATCATGTGGGAGGATCAAGGGAAGAGAGAAGGAGGGAAGGGAGTGGTGGAAAGAGAATGGGGAGGGTTACATACAGGATGTACGAAGGGCACTCTACTCAGTCTAACAGGAGAGGTAGTGTTCTCTGGATAGAGGAGAGTGAGAAAAGCTGTAGGATAATGAAAAGATGTGTATGTTATTTTCACGTAAACATGGCTTCTGCACCCTCACCCCATCGATGAATAATTAAATACATATAATGTAGTGAAACGAGGTCTATGATTTAAAAAGTTGGTATCCCCTCAAAATTCCTATACTGACATCCTAACACCCTGTGTCATGGTGAGACCTTTGACCTTCGGAAGATACTGAAGTCCTGAGGGTAGAGCCCTCATGAAGGAGATTACAGCTTTAAAAAAAAAAAAAAAAAGACTCCGTGGAGCCCCCCAGCTTGCTCCCCCACACAAGGAGGACACGGCAAGAAAGCACCTCCAGTACCCAGGACTTAGTTCCTTGCCTGCCACCTCACTCAATATTCCAGAACCAGATCTTGGGCTTTCCAGCCTCCAGAACTTTGAGAAAAAAGTTTGTTTATAAGTCACCCAGTGTATAGTGTTTTGTTACAGCAGAATAGACTAAAACGAAGATTCAAACTGGCAAGGAACTGATGAAATGGGTCCATGTGTAATCCAACTATCACAACAGAACACCCAAAAGAATGAGAACGTGCTGTAGAGCAAAGCAGTGAAACAAGAACCACGGACTACTTCTCAGAGACCATACGGGGAACCACAGACCGACCTGTCAGCTGGTTTGATACAGCAGTGAAGAGAAGCAAACCCATTTTCTCAAACAGAATATGGCCTCTTGTCTTTACCTCAAATCTGCTACGTTTACAACAATTACTGGCCACGGACTGTGTTTCAATAATAAACATTTCAGGGATGGGGCTCCCAGGTGGCTCAGTCAGTTAAGCGTCTGATATCAGCTCAGGTCATGATTTCACGGTTCGTGGGTTCAAGCCCCACATTGGGCTGTGTGCTGACAGCTCAGAGCCTGGAGACTGCTTCAGATTCTGTGTCTCCCTTCCTCTCCCCGACCCCCACCCCTCCCCTGCTCATACTATTTCAAAAATGAAGAAATGTTAACAAATTTTTAAAAAAACTTTCAGGGTCTGCTACCTGATGCCACCTTCAGTGTATCAATTTTGAAGGTGCTACATTAAAAAAAAAAAAGACAAGATGGAAATCCCTTCATGTTCTATGGATTCAGCATCCTCAGCATACTTGCCAATAGCCATGGGCAATCCTAGGTCTTCAAATATGGGGGAGGTGGGGCCAGCAGTCACTCGGTTTGGGATGGAAGGTGCTGACCATACTGAGAGCTCTTTAAATGAGATAAGGGGAAGAGGGAAAAGGAAGAAAAGACAAGGGAGTGAATACGGGCCAGCCTGATGGAGGTGTGGAGCTCTGTTTAGAGGGGAGCCAGCAGGAAGTCCCCCAACACAGCCCTTCCTCTCTGCTCCCTAGCTTGCTCAAAGCATCTAACTTTCTCCATGTTGCAAAAGGAATCAGGGTCGCCAAATTCATACCACACCTATCCTGGAGCAACTAACTAGAGCACACAATGAAATCAATTTTTAAAACCAAGACTACTAGGCACAGAAAGGGGGAGCGAAGCTGGTATCCATTTTTCTTCCCAATGTGCATGGAATGGAGATAAAGCACATTTAATGTCTTACCTCTTGAAGGACCCTTCATAATCCATCTATAATGATCATGACTTAACACCTATCCATGCTATACTATACATGCATACAATTTTATAAGAAAAGGAGAAGCCAAGCCAGGATGGGAATTAAATTCCCCTATGTGAGATAGAAATTTTCAGAAGTCTAGTCAAGCTAAAATCTCAGCAGTATATGAAGGATTAAATATAGTCCAAGGTGACTGAAAAAAAAAAAAAACATAAGTAGAAAATCGTCACTTACTGCTTCTTCAAAATCACTGAGATTAAAGGCCATTGGGGAAGGAAAATTTTCCCCTGCAACTATTTGTTGCAATTTAAACATTGAAAACATGTACATACCAACTCAGAATGGAAAAAGCTTATTCGAAAAGGAGTTCTTTGCAATAGAGAACCACAATTACTAAAATGTTTCCTAAACATTATGTTTGAATTCAATAGCTCACAATTTTCCCCTAATTTTGGAGTACAGTGCTACTCCAAATCCCCATGATCAATGGATGTCCAAATGTTGATCAAACTGAAATAAATCGCTGTGCCATGCTGATGACCTCATGAGTCCGCAGAGACTGTTTCTGAGATAAGAAACACCATTTCACTGCATTAATTTAAAGGTATTAATTTCTAAATGTGATTTGAGAGGACATGTCAAACATTTGGAAGATTAAGAACACATAAAAATAGTATTAACACTGTTAAAATTGTATATGCTTAAATATACCTTGACAGTAAATAAGCATAAAGTACATATGAAGGATTTTCATGAAGAACCTTTGGAATCTTCTAGTATGCCCCTAATAAGTTATCTCCCTCCAATCAGGTTCTTCAAAGTGAATCACATATGATTCTGACCAGTATCTAAACTTTCATAAGGTTTTTGACACAAAGGAGCACTTGGGTGGCTCAGCTGGTTAAGTGTCTGACTTCTGCTCAGGTCATGATCTCAGGCTTTGTGGGTTCAAGGCCTGCAGAAGGTTCTGTGCGGACAGTTCAGAGCCTGGAGCCTGCTTCAGATTGTGTCTCCCTCTCTCTCTCTCTACCCCTTTCCCACTCGTCCTGTCTCTCTCAAAAAGAAACCTTTAAAAAACACTGACACACAAAACCACTTATGGGAGATAGCAAAAAGAATTATTGAAGCTTTAAATACTATTAGATGTATCCATAGGAAGCGCTTTTGCTACATCAAAATCATATTGGCAGTTTCATATCGTTCATCTGAAAAGTTACCATTTCAAACTCAGTATGAGCACACACTGTGGTAAGTTAACATGCTTAATTTTCACAGCTTCACGAGAAACCCACTAAGTGTCAACTTCTATGTACATAAAACTTTCACGAAGACGTAGGTGCCAGCACATTCAAGTCTTGTTTGGTTTCCTCCATACAGAAGGGAGAACTTGTGGGAGTGATGTGGTTTCAGTCCTCCCTACCCCAGCCAGTAAAATGGCCCAAGGCGATTTTAATCAAGTGCTCATGTGTCAGTTTGTCCCAATAGACTGGATTCTTTGAGGTCAAAGGACCTTGCCTTATTCACCTTTGTATTTCCAGAGTATAAGACAGTACCTGATTAGCATTTCAATGTTTATTAGATGAGCTATTTCACTCGAAGTTGATTACTTTGTTTCTATGTTCAGTAGCATATAACCCATGGCTTCTCATTCTGAAAGAGTTTTAATTAAAAAAAAAAAAAAAAAAAAAAAAAAAAAAAAAAAAAAAAAAAAAAAAAAAAAAAAAAAAAAAAAAAAAAGGCAGGTACTTTTGGGAAAGCAATGCTCCAGGTAATACTAGCAATACTAGCTCACATCTAACACCTGCTTAGCAATTTAAATTCATTAACTGGTTTAATCATCAACAATCCTGGGAGGTAGATGCAGTATTACTGTTTTACAGATGAAGACCATGAACTAGCGAGGTTCAGGCTAGGAGTCATGCAGATAGAAGGTGCTAAATCTGCAATTCCAACACAGAGACAAAACAGTTTCTCTGCCTGCTTTCACCCCTTGTGCTTACAGTCTATTTCCTCTGTAATGAAGCCTTCTTAAGTCCTCTAAGATTCCTAACCATTTTGGTAATAGGAACTTTTCTGGCAGCCTGGTAAAGCCTATGAATCCCTTCTGAGGATAATGCTTTTAAACAAATTCACAGGATTACAAAGAAAAGCAGTTTTACTGAAATACAGTTATAAAAAATATTTTAAAAGCCAATGTGAGGTAGGCAATTTATATGCATCTTTAATAACTCGTAAGAAGATACGATAGGGATTTAAAGTACTATAGTTTCAGAACAGTTCATGAATGTAAGCAGTATTTCAAGAAAGCGGCAATAAAATATGTGATAGGAAAATACATGTATTTCGATTGGAGATAAAGGCACAGATACAGCCAGTACTACTATAGTTTGTTTTCTACATTCATAAGTAAATGCTAAATTTGAGTTACAGATTAGTGAAAATCAAGGCGTAATGTTTTTCCATCTGAGCTCAGATTCCCTGAATTCCATCCAGATTAAGAACTTCAACTGAAGGTGACTTAAGTCAGTTAAGCATCTAGCTTTGGCTCAGACCTGTTCATGGGTTCCAGCCCCGCGTCCAGCTTTGTGCTGACAACTCAGAGCCTGGACCCAGCTTCGGATTCCAGGTCTCCCTTTTCTCTGCCCCTCCCCCACTCACTAGCGCTCATGTGTGCGCTCTCTCAAATAAATGGATATTTATAAAGTTATTTTTAAAAAGATCCTGAGCTCTAAATTACAACTAATCAGTTTCTCTCTCACATCTTTCTCTTTTAGCATTTTTCATGGTTCTTCTCAGCACAACTAGGACTGCTGGGACACGGTCTTAACCCTTAATGGCATAGGCAGTCCTTTAGGAGCAAGGCAGAAGTCAAGCACCTGGAGGGTGCCTGCTAGCACCTCACACACAGAGAGCGCACGGCTGAGGTTTACAGGATTAAACACACACAACTTTCATATTATCCCTTTGGCTAAAAATAGTAGGCACTTGCAAAGCAGCTTGAAAATTTTTTTTCAAATAGCTATCCTTTATCAAGACACCAAATCTTCTTTCACCAGCTCAACTACTTTTAAATCAAACTCCCATCACAAACTTTGTATGCAAAAGAATGATCTTCTGTGAGCTTCTGAAAAGATCAGAAGTACCTATGAGTACTTTCATTGACACACTGAGGTTTTTTTCTTCTTTTAACTGTAAAGTGTTAAAGGGTAAGGACCAGGTCTTTAGTGTGTTTTGTGGAGTATCAAATGAAAACAGGCCTTTCAGTAAGTACTTTGAAAACAATTAACAAAGGATTAAAGTTATATGAGCTACAGTCAGTAAACATATGACTTCGGCCAGGTCATATCTCACAGTTTGTGGGTTCGAGCCCCGTGTTGGGCTCTGTGCTGACAGCTAGCTCAGAGCCTGGAGCCTGCTTCCGATTCTGCGTCTCCCTCCCTCTCTCTCTCTCCGCCCCTCCCCTGCTCACGCCCTCACGTGCTCTCACTGGTGCTCCGTGCTCTCGCGCACTCTCTCTCTCTCTCTCTCTCTCTCAGAAATAAACAAAAAAAAAGAAACAGATGATCAATTACGATCTTAGCTAGTCACTGTCTTGCATATTTAACCCGTTTAATACCTTATACTTTTCAAGAGCATAATCCACCCATTTTTTTTAGGATAGAGAAGAACTCAGACATACCAAGGTGAGACCAGCACCCACTGGGACTATGCTAACAAGGGTACATACGATTCCTCTCAAGATCTCAGCCCTGAAACCAGTGAAAAGAAAGCCTCAAAAATAGAAATTTAGGGGTGCCTGGGTGGCTCATTTAAGCGTCTGACTTTGGTTCAGGTCATGATCTCACGGGTTCGTGGATCAAGCCAGGCTCTGTGCAGACAGTGCATACAGCCTGAGGCCTGCTTTGGATTCTGGATCTCCCTCTCTCTCTGCCCCTCCCTCCCTCTCAAAAAACTAAACATTAAAAAAAAAAAAAATAGAAGTTAAATGCTAAAAAGCTCTGGTGAGTAAGCCTGACAAAAGATAAGCAGAGGAAATGCATTCGACTTGAGAGTGACATTTAAGTAACCACAAATGTCATGATGCCCTCAGGGTCATAAAGCATCAGGGAAAGGGATTCCTTACTTCTGAAACCTTTTAGATATTGAAAAATGCTTCAGGTAATCAAAGAAATTAACTGCAAAGTTAGGAAGAACTTTTTGATACCAAAAAGCAATCCAGGTAAGATTTAACTTGCCTGATTAGATAAATTAAAGCACAATAGTTTTTCAAAGATATGTTAACCTTAGGGTGACAATTTTAAATAAAGGAGACTCAACTTCAAGGAAGACACTTAAGAGTATTTCCCTAAAAAAATAAATTAAAAAAAAAAAAGTATTTCCCTTATAAAAGGTAATCTGTGACCCAACAGCTCATCCATCAGAAAAGAGAAGTACAACAGGTCAGATTCTCTAAGCACTGACACAGCATTTTCCCAGGAGGAGGATATGGTTTTGCTGACTTGCATTTTATTGAAAAAACCAAGTGCCTGATACAGCACATGAAAGTTGGACCAACATAGGTCTAAATTCTTCCTGAATCGTGTCAAGCCAAACTAGAACATGCCTGTGGTGTGGCTCAAATATAAGCACCCGAGAGGGCAAAGGGCAAAGGTCTACCTTTGCTGTGTGGTGACCCTAAATGGAGAACCATCACGCTGGGTTTGGGGATTAGAGAATGCCAGCCCAAAGAAAGCCCCAGGTGCTTCTATTCTTTGTGGCTACCTGGCTTGGATTAAATTTCCAAACCACCAAACTGGAAAGCTGCACTAGGTCTACTAACCCATAGCCATTGTAAAGACAGATCCTTGTCAGAGAATGTAGATCCAGAGCATTAAGAGTTAAGAGATCTAAGGTCTAACCATGCCCTCTGCTGCAAATACGTTATAGAAGCTTGAAAAACAGACAGTTTCTTCTAAAAATACGTGAAGAGGAAGAAAATGGTCAAACAAGACTCCCTTGGCTACCTTCAAATAACAAAATCATACAATCTATAGACTAACCCTTTTTCACCATGAAATGGATGCCATCAAGGAGGCAGGCAGGTCTACACAACTCACCGACAGGCAGCATCAAGCAAGCTTCCCTAAATAGAAATAGGGATCTCAGACACGAAAACACATTTTCCAGATTTTTACAGAATACTTAAATTCTAAGGATGGCATTTTCAATTAAGAAAATGTGATGGGAAATAAAACGGCTAATATCAGAAATAGCAAATGCAATGTGATCCCACAGAGCTCAATGCACATTTAAAACCTCACTTCTCATTACTGGTTACTGGATTTCACCTGTGAATGTGCTGACCTTTTTTTATACCCTCCTGCCACAGGCTGCCAATCCTGGTTTACTCAGCAATCGTCAATTCCCTGTGAAAAAAAAACGGGCCTTTTCCATGGCATTATTTCACATTTTAAAAGATTCCGACAGGTCAAGCATCCCTTGGAATAGGAAAAGTAAATCTTTCTATCCCAAAGTAAAATGATAAAGAAATTTTCATCAAAATATTTAAATGCAGACCTGCTCAGCCTCTCTCCTTCTAGTTGGCACCCACCCTAGACAAAGGAACACTCAGCTTGTACATGTTAGTTCTTAAAACAAAAAAAACCCAAAAAAAAAAAAAAAAACTAAAAATGCATCCAAAGGCTCGGTCTCCACAAACAAACCATTAAATATCTGTATTTTTAATATGTGACAATTTTAACATTAAGGTGAAACGGAGGGCGACAAGTATCAAGGTCAGAGATTGAGCTCTAGCCTCCTATTAGATCCCAGTCTTTCCACTGATCATCTCCAGGGCTCTCCTTCTAGCCCGTGGGTCACTGTCACCTTTCCCTGGAACACCACACCAGGACAATCCTTGAGGTCAACTTTTTTTTTTTTTAATTCTTTAAATGTTTTATCTATTTCTAGGAGAGAGAGAGAGACAGCATGAGCAAGGGAGGGTCACAGAGAGAGAGGGAGACACAGACTCTGAAATAGGCTCCAGGCTCTAAGCTGACAGTCAGCACAGAGCCCGACGTGGGGCTTGAACCCACGAACCGCGAGATCATGACCTAAGCGAAAATCGGACGCTTAACCGACTAAGCCACCCAGGCGCCCGAGGTCAACTTCTGAAAAAGCTCTAAGCACAATGTGGGGCTTGACCTCATAAATAACCCTGCAATGAAGCAGCCCATGCTCTACTGCCTGATCCAGCCAGGCACCTCTGCACTTGATTTTTAACTAGCTGCACCACATACCCAATCTTCACGGAAGCAGGCTGAAGTTCCTCAGTGTTCTGGACGAAGAAGCTAGTTTTGCTCTGTTTTAGTGTGTGTGTCTAAGAATTCAAAACCATGGCTCAGGGATTTGTCTGAGAACTATAGTATCAAGTCATGCTCCTCTATTAGTTCGTTCTGGAGATGAAAGAGCATACAGGACAAAGACAAGTAGCAAGACACAGATTACCCTTTCAGGGACTCGTGCAAGTAGCAGCAGTCTGAAACCATCTTCCCCTGGCAGGTACAGCAATGACAGGAGCGACGCCAATATTAGCTACTCACACAGCTACTAATCCGGGAAAGGCGGTGGCTGGAAGTATGATGGAAAGCACGGTCACAAATGATTTTTAAACAAGAAAACCCAAAGCTAACAAAATATGGTACAGTCTCTACTCAGAATGTGAACAGGTCTTTCATTCCTCCAGAACAGGAAATGAATGACTATTGGAAGTAAGGAAACGGTTTTGTTTTTTGGCAAAAGATAAGGGACCACAGCATAACAAAGGATTAATAGTCTTCTTGCTGTATAAACAAAAAACACTTATAAACTCAGTATTTGACAGAAGGCCCAAATGGAAAAATGGACAAAGGATATGAACAGGTAATTCAAGAAATATAAGTGACCAACAGGGACTGTCAAACTGCGCTCGTAGTCAAACAGAAATAAGTCAACCAAATAGTTGGCATTTATTTTACGGTAATACCAAGTGTGAAGGGAAAAAAATGGCACTCTAAGGGTGCCTGGGTGGCTCAGTCTGTTAGATGTCTGACTTCGGCTCAGGTTTGTGATCTCACAGTTCATCTGTTCAAGCCCCGCATTGGGCTCTGCACTGAGAGCTCAGAGTCTAGAACCTGCTTCAGATTTTGTGTCTCCCCCTCTGCCCCTCACCTGCTTGTGTACACTCTCCCAAAAATAAACATTTTTTAAAAAAAAATGGGGCTCTCATTGTTTTACCACAATAAGTTGTTACTACTTTTTCTGAGGGCAATTTACTAACTAGTATAAAGAGTAAATGATGGTCATTTCAGATCATCCCGTAATACCACCTGCAGAAATTTATCAAAAATAAATGAGTATGAATGACCATTTCAGGACTTCAATAATAGTTAAATAGTTAAAAATGGAAAAAGTTGGAACATCTAATAAGAAAACTGAAAGATACATGGGTTTTTATTTTTATTGTTTAGCAATGGGATATTATGCAGCTATTTAAAAACATGTTTATGGAGAACACTTGCTGTTAAAGAATGCTCATGACAGGGGCGCCTGTGTGGCTCAGTCAGTTAAGCATCCAACTCTCAGTTTCAGCTCAGGTCATGATCTCACAGTTCAGGAGTTCGAGCCCCGCAATGGGCTCCATGCTAACAGCATGGAGCCTGCTTGGGATCCTCTCTCCCCCTCTTTCTTTGTCCCTCCCGGCCTCCCATTCAAAATAAATAAACTTAAAAAATACTAATGACATAGTAGTACATAAGGAAATTCAAATGATTCGAGTTAGATATAAAAGAAACCCTAAACTGTTGAAAGGAGTTGTTTACAGGTTGTGCAATTATAGGTGATTTTTTCTTTTCAAAATAGTACTATATTTTTTACAACAGTTTTAGGATCACAAATTTTCCTGTTTAGTTTTTAATTCTCTAATATAAACATGTATTACCTCAACTTACAAGTGTTCTTTAATAAAGTGAACATTTTCTCAATCCCAGAATTTAAAATTTTTAAGTTAAAGTATGCAACATAAAGGGCCAAATTAGAGCTCAGTAATATTTTGAGATAAAAATAATTTTTCATTTTATATAAAACTTGAACACTGAAGAGAAATTTAAGCTAGTGAAAGAATTCTTAAAAAAAGAAAGAAAGTTGGGGCGCCTGGGTGGCTTAGCCGGTTAAGCGTCCGACTTTAGCTTAGGTCATGATCTCGCGGTTCGTGGGTTCGAGCCCCGCGTCGGGCTCTGTGCTGACTGCCAGCTCAGAGCCTGGAGCCTGTTTCAGAGTCTGTGTCTCCCTCTCTCTCTCTGACCCTCCCCTGCTCACGCTGTCTCTCTCTCTCCTAGGAATAAATAAAAAAATAAAAACATTTAAAAAAAAAAAAGAAAGAAAGAAAAAAGAATTCTTTTGTCTTATTAGCAAGTAGAAAACATGAAGAGCAAACGGCAGTGGTGGTGATGTTAGGGGCAGCACTAATGTCAATATATTTTTGGCAGTTTATTAAACACTAAACACCCCTCATCCATGTTTCAGAACCAGAAGAGAACATAAACAAGTGCAAGTAATAAGAAAAATCACACCCTTTCTGAAAAGTTGTGAACAAAGCCAATCCACAAAAAAAGAAAAACTTCTAATAGTTCTTTTTCCCCTTCTCCCACACTAACAGAACTTGAAAGCTTTGTTAGGCTGAAAGCAACTAGTAAGCAATTGTATATACTCTTTTGGAAATCTCCGAGAAAAGCCATTTACTTTCCCATATACCTGTTATAAATCACACGGTCATTGGTTATATTGGGATGAAGTCCACTTGATTTTTGTGAAATAAGCAGATATCTAATGGGAAAAATAAGTTGGAAAGTTATATGCTGTAATGAAACTTAAATTTCCCCATTCCCAGAATCAGCTGAAGTTTCCTAAGATTCTGAAGTTTCCTAAATTGAAAAGCAAAACAGACATACAAACAAAAGGCAAGAAAAAATACTTATAGAATTAATGTCCATTTATTCCTTCCTTCTGACAGCATGTTACCTGCAACAACAAAACAACTTGAAGAGAAGGTTTCAATTAAAAAAAGTACAGCAGAATCTAAGCCATTACTAATGATGAAATTATCACGAGGATAACTGCTAACTTATATTAAGTAGCTATGTATATTACCTGTCATTTCCTCTTCCTATTCTGGTCCCTCTGTACTGTATGGCTGCTTCCTTATGAGGTTTAGATGCTTGGATACATTTTTTCCCCCTAATTATGCTTAGCTTTATGGTGAGAAAGACTGGTAACATTTTAAAAACAGATTTACTCTTAGGAGTTTATAGGCCAGTATTTAAAATAAAACCTAACACATCTTATTAAAATGGATGTGATAAAAATTATGTTGTCCTTCATAATATATATTTGTGTAACATACGGAATAGTATTCATGGGATTTAAAAAAAAAAAAAAAAAAAAAAAAGACCTGAAAAAGCACACCTAAGAGGGCACCACATAAAATACCAAATTCCAATCTTGTCATGATGTAGTTGAAAGAAATTATCTTTTAAAGTAATGAATGTACCTTGAAGAAATGCTTTAGGTCAAACAGCATGAAGAAAGAGGGTATTCTGAATTGTATGTTAAGATCCCAGTCGTTAAAAAGTAAGGCAAATCAAGTACCTAACGTTACAACCAAATCAAAAACAGGCAGGTAATCCTGGTCTTTAAGGAAGACATACAACCAAGCTGGAAAAGACATCATAGAATCACTGAAGAAATAGCATTTATGGAACTAAAAACAAAAATCAGTAGCATACAGACTTTGGGAGAACTTTGGTTCCCAGAGTATGAAGACATAATGGTCAGTTTCATTGGTAATACACACTTACTAGAGTTTTTCATGCCTATCATCATACTTAGAAAGGGCCATTGCAGCTAAAGGCTAAAAGCTAAAACCTAATAACAAGAAAATTACTACTGATAAGATTACTAGTAAACACAGTTATATATAACAAAAAAGTATCTCTGAAAAAAGACCTCAAAGGATGTGAGAAGCCAAGAAAGATCCTAAAATACGAAGTTAAAAAGAGCATGAAAATTCAACCATACTTCTGAAGTATCTGCAATTTTTTTAATGGTTCATGAGAGAAAGAGCATGAGCAGAAGAGGGGCAGAGAGAAAGGGAGACCCAGAAACCAAAGCAGGCTCCAGGCTCTGAGCTATAAGCTAAGAGCCAGAAGAAGTGGGGCTCAAACTCAGAGACCATGAGATCATGACTGGAGCCAAAGTCAGAGGATCAACAAACTGAGCCACCCCGATGCCCAAGTAATCACAATCTCTGAAGAACAAACCATGAATGAGAACAGTTATAATCAAAACAAATTCCACTGCAATACTAAAACAATACTTTTAGAAAAATACTATTACGGAGGGAAATAAACAGTTTCTACATAGAGAAATAAGTGCTACATTTGTGTGCTACACACTGGGAAGACAGCACTGACCAGAACAAAAACGGCTCCTTCAGGAAACACATTCTGGTAGTTGTAAGATCTAGTACAACATGTTTCTCAAAGTACAGTGAATTAAAATCTACTTTTTTTTTTTTAATATTTTTATTTATTTCTAGGAGAGAGAGAGAGACAGCGTGAGCAGGGGAGGGTCATAGAGAGAGGGAGACACAGAATCCGAAACAGGCTCCAGGCTCTGAGCAGGCAGTCAGCACAGAACCCAACGCGGGGCTCGAACCCACGAACCGCGAGATCAAGACCTAAGCGAAAGTCGGACACTTAACCGACTAAGCCACCCAGGCGCCCCTTAAAATCTACTTCTAAAAAGCTTTATTGGAGGGGCGCCTGGGTGGTTCAGTCAGTTGTGCGTCCATCTTCAGCTCAAGTCATGAGCTCACAGGTTCATAGGTTTGAGTCCCAGGTAGGGCTCCGTACTGATAGCTTAGAGCCTGAAGCCTGCTTCAGATCCTATGTCTCCTTCTCACTCTGCCCCTCCCCCCCCTCCCTCTGCCTCTCTCTCAAAAGTAAACATTAAAAATTTTTAAGAAGAATCAGCATCAACATTCTCTCGATCAACTATGAATATGTACCTGTTCAATAGTCCTACCTTCTCTAATGGATTACTCGATTCTGATAGGAGATGCTTCTACACGTAAGTTTCAAGAACTCCTCTGGAAAACTTTGCTATTAATTGAAGTTGCATTATCACCTTTTCCATAAGTTATACATTTATTGAGAGAGGCAGCCACCGTGGCAGAGAAGTAGGGGGATCTGTACTTCCAGAGTCTCTCAAAGAAAGGCTGAAGCCAAAGGACATTGAACCTCAAGAATCTAGGGGGAAAAGAGACTGAGCCTACCAGGGAGAAACTGGGAAATTCGATGGGCCATAGGCGGGTGATTGCGAACTGGGGAAGATAAAATGGGCCATATAGACACAGAGGGGACAGATCCCCTTCTACAGAGAGACAACAGGAAGAAGAAGAGCAGCTGGGGAAGCGTAGGACTACATGTGGACAAGAGAAAAGACCTCAGCCTGGGGCGGAGAAGGGTCCCAACTCTAACTGCAAGGCTTTCTTCTGACTGGGGCCAGCTGCCCTGTTCGTGCACCTGGGGAGGAGGGGAGCCACCTCTGGGTTCAGTGGGAGGTCAGGCGTGCAGTCCTCAGCAGGAGAAATGGGTCCCCTCCCCTGAAGTGCTGCGTCACAGGACAAAACCAGCCAGGACCACATATCTGGCAGCATCACGAGGCGCTTCCCCAATTCTGGGGTGCGGGGAGGAGTTTAAATCTCAGCCAAGCGTGGGGACATGGGAGTCAGTGGACCAAGAAAGACCACTTCCTCTGCACCCGTGGCTCAGTGAGGACGGCTCCCAAGAAGGGATTTGGGACACTTGGTCCGTGAGGAAGGGACTAGGGTGTCACCCTTTTTCTCCCCACCACCACCAAGGTAAAGCCTCAAGGACTCGTCCACAGGGGCCACAGTGGAGGCAGGACCCGCCTACACCAAACCACCCCACCCCGCGCCTGGTAAGTGTATCTGCTGCAGCGGGACAGAACCAGGAGAACCAGAAGGCCCCCTCCTCCAAACCAGCACTGCAGCACTGCCTGCATTAATTCTAGGACAGTTCTTGATATTTCAATATATTCTCCCCTTTCTCCTCCCTAGCTCTTCCCTCTAGGCTGGTTACTCTGGTTATTGGTTTGTTTAAACAGACATGTTTAATCCATTCACTTGATACACATTCTATAACTGGGTAAGTTTATCTTCATTTCTTCCCCCCACCACCTCCTTCCTTCATTTCTCTCTCTCTCTCTCTCTCTGTCTGGTTTAAGCCTTTTAGTCTCTCTGCCTGGTCAATGTTTCTTATTTTTTTCCCCACCCCTGTCATTTCTCTCTTGGTTCGTTGTGCTCTTCCATCAGCACCACCTCTACCCTGTTCTTTACTTACAGCTGGTGTTTCTGGTTTGTGTTTCTGGTTTTTGTTTTCATTTGTTTGTGGGTTTGCGTGTTTTTGTTTCCCACTTGTCTGTTTTCCTTTCCAGGGCTACTTCAAGGAACAAATCAAAGCACACCTGGTGGAGGGCCCAAAACATCGCTAAGAGTAGGGAAATAAAATCACCAAAGTCACAACAACAGAGAGCAAGTAACATCTCCAAAAAACACCTCCTGAACAGCCAGGCCCTCGACAGTGTGTGAGTCCCCTTTAATATAGCAGTACTCACAAGTTCAGAGCACAAAACAAGCTTTTAAAACTCATAAGGGACAGAAAACTAGCCAAGATGACAAAATGGGTGAATTCTTCTCAAAAAAAAAAAAAACTCCAGGATGAAGGGACAGCTAAAGAATTGATCATAACAGATATAAGCAACATAACTGAACAAGAATTTCAAATAATAGTCATAAAATTAATCGCTGGGCTTGAAAAAAGCATAGAAGACAGCAGAGACTCTACTGTACAAAGATCAAGGACCTTAAAAATAGGATAAATTTAAAAATGCTATAAATAAGGTGCAAAATAAAATGGAGACGGTCACAGCATGGACTGAAGAGGTAGAAGGGAATAGGTGAATTAGAAGATAAAATTATGGAAAAAGAGGAAGCTGAGAGGAAAAAAGTTTAAAAAAAAAAATCCAGGATCACAAGGGGAGAATTCAAGAACTAAGTGATGCAATCAAATGAAACAATATCTGTATCATAGGAATTCCAGAAGGAGAGAGAGAAAGGGGCTGAAGGAGTACTTGAACAAATCCTAGCAGAGAACTTCCCCAACCAGGAGAAGGAAATAGACATTGAAATCTGAGAGGCACAGACAACTCTCCTCAGACATAACTAGACGTGATCTTCAGCACAACATATCATAGTGAAACTGGCAAAATACAGGGGTAAAGAGAATTCTGAATGCAGCTAGAGATAAACAGACCTTAACATACAAAGGTAGACACGTAAGGGCAGTAGCAGACCTATCTACCGACACTTGGAAGGGCAGAAAGGAATAGCCGGAAATCTTCAAGGAGATGAACAGGAAAAGTACGCAGCCAAGAATCCTTTATCCAGCAAGCCTATCATCCAGAATAGAAGGAGAGATAAAGGTTTTCCCCAAAAAACAAAAAACTGAAGGAATTTATTGCCACTACACCAGCCCTAGAAGAGATCCTAAGGGGAACTCTGAGGGAAATGTTGCAAGCCAACACAAAGTACCAGAGACATCACCACAAGCATGAAACCTACAGTTAACACAATGACTCTAAACCCGTATTTTTCAGTAATAACACTGAATGTAAATGGACTAAATGATCCAATCAAAAAACATAGGGTATCAGAATGGATTTAAAAAAAAAAAAAAAAAAGATGTATCTGCTCTCTATGAGAGGCCAATTTTAGATCTGATGACACCTTCAGATTGAAAGTGAGGGGATGAAGATCTATGTATCATTCTACTGGAAGTCAAAAGAATTATGGAGTAGCCATACTTCTATCAGAGAAACTGGACTTTAAATTAAAGGCTGTAACAAGAGATGAAGAAGGGCTTTATATAATAATTACAAGGTCTAGCCATCAGGAAGAGTGAACAATTATAAATGTCTATGCACCAAATTCAAGAGCACCCAAATACATAAAACGATCACAAACATAAGTAATCTTATTGATAAGAATGTAGTAATTGCAGGGGACTTTAATACTCCACTTACAGCAATGGATAGATCATGGAGACAGAGAATCAGTAAAGAAAACAATGGCCGCAAACGATACACTGGACCAGATGGACTTGACAGATGTATTTAAAACTCTACAACCCAAAACAGCAGAATATACTTCCTTCTTGAGTGCACATGGTACATTCTCCAAGATAGATCACATACTGGGTCACAAAACAGCCTTCAGTAAATATAAAAGAATTGAGATCAGACCATGCATGCTTTCAGATCACAATGCCACAAAACTTGAAATCAACCACAGAAAAGGTATGGAAAAATCTCCAAAAGCATGGAGGTTAAAGAGCATCCTACTAAAGAACAAATGGGTTAACCAGGCAATTAGAGAGGAAATTAAGAACTATATGGCAACAAATGAGAATACAACAATCCAAACCCTTTGGGATGCAGCAAAAGCAGTCCTAAGAGGAAAATACATTCTAATCCAGGGCTATCCCAAGAAAGTAGAAAAATCCCAAATACAAAATCTAACAGCATACCTAAAGGAACTAGAAGCAGACCATCAAAGACACCCCAAATGCAGAAGAGAGAAAATAAGGATTAGAGAATATAGAACTAAAACAAAAACAGAAACAAAAACAGTAGAACAGATCAATGAAATCAAGAGTTGGGTTTTTTTATTTTTAAATAAACAAAATTGATAAACCTCTCGCCAAGCTTCGAAAAAAGGATGCAAATAAATAAAATCACAAATGAAAATGGATTTGTTATAACCAATCCCTTAGAAATATAAGCAATTATCAGGGAATACTATGCAAAGTTATACACCAACAAACTGGATGGCCTAGAAGAAATGGACAAATTTCTAAACATACACACACTACCAAACCCAAATGGGAAGAGATAGAAAATCTGAACAGACCCATAACTAGTGAAGAAACTATCAGTTATCAAAAATCTCCCAACAAATAAGAGTCCTGGACCAGTTGGCTTCCCTGGGGAATTCTACTAACATTTAAAGCAGAGTTAATACCTATTCTTCTCAAACTGTTTCCAAAAAATTGAAATGGAAGAAAAACTTCCAGACTCATTCTATGAAGCCTGCATTACTTTGACTCCCAAACCAGACAGAGAGCCAGCCAAAAAAAAAAGAAAAAAACAACGCTATAGGACAATATTCCTGATAAATACGGTTTCAAAAGTTCTCAACAAGAAACTAGCAAACCAAATTCAACAGCATATAAAAGGAATTATTCACCATGATCGACTGGAATTCATTCCTCGGCTACAGGGCTGGTTCAATATTCAAAAATAAATGCAATACATCACATTAACAAAAGAAAAGAACCACATGATCCTATCAAAAGATCCAGAAAAAGCGTCCGACAAAATACAGCATCCTTTCTTCATAAAAACTCTCAAGAAAGTTGGGATAGAAGGAACATTACCTCAACATCATAAAAGCCATCTATGAAAAGCCCATAGGAAAAACTGAGCACTTTCTCCCTGAGATCAGTAACATGACAGGGATGTTCACTTTCACCACTGTTGTTTAGTATAGTGTTGGAAGTCCTAGCAACAGCAAACAAATTGAAAAGCCATCCAAATTGGAAAAGATGAAGTCAAACTTTCACTTTTCACAGATGACATGATACTGTATGTGGAAAACCCAACAGATACCACCAGAAGTCTGCTAGAACTGATCCATGAATTCAGCAAAGTCACAGGATACAAAATCAACATACAGAAATCGGTTGCATTTTTATACACCAGTAATGAAGCAATAGAAAGAGAAATCAAGAAACTGATCCCATTCACAACTGCACCAAGAACCATTAAATACTTAGGAATAAACCTAACCAAAATTATAAGAGATCTGTATGCTCAAAACTATAGAAAACTTACGAAGGAAATTGAAGACACAATGAAATGGAAAAACATTCCATGCTCATGGATTGAAAGAATAATGTTAAAATGTCAGTATTACCCAAAGCAATCTACACATTCAATGCAATCCCAATCAAAATTGCACCAGCATTCTTCTCAAAACTAGAACTATCCTAAAATTTGTATGGAACCACAAAAGACCCCAAATAGCCAAATAATATTGAAGAAAAAAACTAAAATGGGAGGCATCACCATCCCAGACTTCAGCCTCTTCTACAAAGCTGTCATCAAGACAGTAGTGGATTGGCACAAAAACAGACACATAGACCAATGGAATAGAGAATCCAGAATTGGACCCACAAATGTATGGCCAACTAATCTTTGACAAAGCAGGAAAGGGTATCCAATGGAAAAAAGACAGCCTCTTTGACAGATGGTGCTGGGAGAACTGGACAGCAACATGCAGAAGAATGAAACTAAACCACTTTCTTACACCATACATAAAAACAAACTCAAAATGGATGAAGGACCTGAATGTGAGACAGGAAGCCATCAAAATCCTAGAGGAGAAAGCAGGAAACAACCTCCTTGATCTCAACCGCAGCAGTTTCTTATTCGACGCATCCCCAAAGGCAAGGGAATCAAAAGTAAAATTGAACTACTAGATGCACATATTCCCTGCATGAGGCATGTTCTAACCATGTTCTACATTTTCCTTTTTTGCTACTATCGTATGTTTGCATGTTCTGCTTCTACAGCTAAAGATTAGACTATCTACACAATAAAAGAATGTATCCACCAACCTCCCCACCCCCCACCCCCACCCCAAGGACTCTGAAACGCTTAGGAGAAAAAGGGAGTTCTCTAAATTTAACATCTACTGGCAACTCACTGAAGCAGTTAATGACCATGTGTGAAAACTGGTGCTCACAGGAAATCCACAGAGAATTCCTGATGAATCACAAACTAAAATCAGAACAAATAAGCAAGGTGGTATTTGTAGTATTACTCTTCCAGGAAGAAAAGAGAATTCAATTTATCCTATTGAAATTAATACCAGCCTTAAATATAAAGCTTAGGGAACAAAATGGCATAAGATAGCAATTTACTATTAAAATCCTGATTATAAAGGATAATTCAGACATGTGGACTGAAAGATAGCTATACTGAGCTATATCAATCACTGCCAGAAGACTTTCTAAATAGTTTACTTCTCCTGAAAAGATGTGAATAATTTCCAATTCTGTTTATCTCTCCAGACCAGGTTGTGGAATTAGAATTTTTATTTGCAAAGTAAAATTGACAATGTTTTCAGGAAGGTTGCAAACTCAGTCTTCCTATCAAACCAGTGAGTTCCTTAAAACAGGAAAGCCATTTTTAAAAGTCTTTTTAAGAAGCATCAGAATATCAAACACAAAGCTCTTTAACCTTACCTCATAGTAACTCCGAACTGCATTGCAAAATGCTTCGTCAGCCACAATTTGAGTTTCTCCATTGAGGAAGGCCTGGAACCTTTCTTTCAGTAACTGCAATTGTTGCTTGTTAAGCTAGAAGAAAAAGAGAATTCAGTGAAAAAAAAAAAAAAAAAAAAAATCAGCCAGTCTGAGAAATCTAACAATTCTTAAAAATTTTAATAGCTAAAAGTTAGATCTGACACCTAGAATTAGCTTTATGTTAAAGAAAAAAAAAAAGCTAACAACTACTGCTTATACTATGGCTCAATTTTAAAACTTTTCCAGCTCACTTCCCATACTCTGGAATCCTAACATTGCAATGCAATACAAGTTTCTATGCCAGATGGAGCTCCTGTGTTTACTACCCTGGTCTCTTTGTAGAAACAGGTAAAATCTAAAATACGGATGAGAAACAAAGTGTTGTGCAAAATTGCCAGCTGTCCTGAGCGCACAGGGCAGACAGAACGAGGGTCCTTGGAGGTGAGTGAACAACAGCTGCCTTAGATGAAGGGTAACAGGAAGGAAAGCTGCAAAGGACAGAGAAACCCTGACAAAGAATCCTCTGGAAAGAACATCTTATGGATGCCAGAAGTTTGGATTCCATGAACATATCTCAATGCTTGAGAGGAGATAAAGAATTGACTGGAAGACAAATCCAGAAAACAGAGAGGGAACCAGCAGACAGAGAGTGCCTTACTAAGCATCCCAACTAAGAGCTATACATCAGGGAGGGGAGTTCAAGTTCACAACCAGACTTCCTCACCCCGGGTCAGGCTGCCCTAATTATTACGAAAGATGTGTGGGACATGAACCATGACTTACCAACTATGCCCTGTAGTCATCAGTGACCAGCAGTGTCAGCTATTTAATTTGTAGCGCTCAAGGCAATAGGAGACTCAGGAGCCCCTTATTAAAAACTGAAGGATTTCAAGACCGTAGTAACAGCACTTTCCACCAAGCACGGGCCCTTCGAAGCATGGAGACCTGGGCAACTGCCCCTAAAGCCAGCCCGGACTACAGGGCACAGACTTCACCAGACGTGACACACAATAGGTCCTGCGACAGCTGAAAATGCTTACTTGCTGAGAGAACATAGTCTTGCAGAAGAAAAAAAAGAAAAAAAAAAAAAAAAACCACACAATCCGAACATAAAGAAATGATCTTTCCATTTCATTCATTCCTCATCAGACTATTAAAGAACTCAGTCCAGTTCTGGATTCTACAGAGAGATGTGAAGCATTTGGAAATATGCTAAGAATAAAATGATTAAAGGATTAGGAAGGAAGGCTAAACAAACTGGTATGATTTGGCTTCCAACAGAAGGCTGATGTGACCTAAGTTTAAATCTGCTCAAAAGACTTATTAAAATGCCATTCCAATGGGAGAGATAAGCACTTTCAAAAGAAAGTGAGTCTTATTCAGGAATCTAACAAATAAGACAGTCTGTAGAGAAGATGCTGCTGGTAGGAAGTCTTACACAGCCCTATTGTACCCCCAGCGTAAGACACCTCTTGCCCTGAGCAGCAAAGAAGCAATGCCACTCTTTTATTTTTTTTTTTTTTTACCATTACCTACTTCATTTTAGGGAAAGCTAAACCAAGCTCAAATGCAGAACGATCACCATTTTATTACACTTCTCATTTTATAACGTAAGGAGAATAAAAGTAGGGAGCTTTTCTGTGTAAGTACTGGAAAGGGAAGTGGGGTCTGAGACTTCAGCTCTTGAAGCACGGCTCACACAAAAGGACCAGACGGAAACAGGACAGCAGTTGTCGAGAGCGCGTTAGCTGCCAAGCCCAGGAACAGCCAACCAGGGCTTTAACTCGCAACCCAAGTGTCTAGGTAACATAATGAACATGGAAAAGTGTGCAAGTGACAAGAGACTGGTAGGGAGCTTACTGAGCCTTTGCCCCATTCTCCCTCATTTGATTAAAAACAAACCAAAAAAAGGTAAATAGCTCTCAAAAACTGGGAACTTCATTCAATTTTCTTTCATCAGACGCACTTTCTTCTTTACAGTGTTTATTTTGCCATTCAACCAATGAGTTACTTCTTTGGGGGGGGGGATTATGGCATGGAATATTCATGAATACCCATCAAGTACCCAAGAGCTGAGAAAACTGTCTTCTTAGAAACTCCAACACTTGGTATAGTTCACAAACGGGCCAGAGGCACCTGGGCTAGATGTCCAACTTCAACGTTTTTATGAATAACAATTTCTGCAGGTACATGTAAGACCTACAATGACTGCCACTATTACAGTGATATATGAAAAGTCAATAAAGTACCTTTTTAGTATAGAAGTCTATATTTCCACAAAAGATATGAAGGAGAAAAAGGAAATTAAAATCTAGCAGTAGGGATAGCTGTTTAGGAAGCAGAGTTCCCTAAAATCTATTTGCATTATCAAAATAAATCCTATTACACATCAACAGAGACTACAGAATAAACCCAAGAATTAGATACAAACACACTCCCAACGTGTACGATAAAATACCTTTCTAGCACCTCAAGTCAGAAGTAAAAGATGGTCTATTTAATTAATGAGGTTGAAGTGGATAGCCAAGCAGAAAAAAATTAAATTGTATCACATACACTGTTACAGTCCAAATGAGTTAAAACTTTTAACATAAGAAACGTAGAGGTACAAGAAAAAAAATTCCTTTAAACGCAAGCATATCAAAGACCTTTCTAACTATGAATGCAAATCCACAAGTCATAAATTTAATTGCAAAAAACATTAAACATAAATTCTCCATAGCAAAAATCTCATAGGCAAAAAATCATTAGAAAAAAAGACCAGTGGGGCGGGGGAGGAGGAGGAATATATGTAACTATCTTACAGAGCTAATTTCCAGACACAGATCTCAGACACTAAGAATTTGTGAACAGAAAAATAGATATATTCATAGAAATGACTCTTAAGCTATGAAAGCATGCCTAACTTCATTCATAATAAGTAACATGCAAATTAGATCTACATGACAGAGAAAGGATTCTGGGAAGATGGTGGAGTAGGAAGCACCAGAAATCTCTCCCACCTAGACTACAATCGCATTGGCAGTTTCTGTCTGATGTATTTTGGAATTCTGGAGTCTACTGAGGGCTTGCAACTTACAGGGGACGGCTTGAATGTAAACTGCGGTTAATTTGGGCCAATTTTAGCTTCTAGCACAGTAGGAGCTAGTCATCCCCCATCCCTCCACTCAGTGGCAGCAAAAAAACAGAAAAAAAGCTAACAGCCTAAATTTTCATAAGTAGAGGGCTAATAAATGCTACATCCAAACAGTGTAATACTATTTGCTCTATAAAAAGAAGAAAGTTCTCTTATGTATGGATATGAAAAGATCTGCAAAATATCTTGGGGGAAGGAAGTTAGTTATAGAACAGGATATAAAAATAAGCCACCACTCCCATTGAAAACAGGCAAAATTAGAACACGTATGTGAGTAGGTTTCCACATGCAGATGGAAACTAAGGAAGGATGGCTATGGGTACTGGACAGATGGAAAATAAGTAAAAAAGACTTTAACCTATACTGCTGTATTTATTTTAGATTTTAAAATCTCAGGACTCTGCTAAAATTTTATTTTAGACTTAAAATAAGCTAGGAGAGCAACTCTGCACATGTTTTAGCACAGAACAATTGTGTTCCGTCGCATATAGTCTAGATCTCATCATCTTGCAGGGAGACTGGAAAACAGATGAACTGACTTATCAGTTCTACTTTCAAGTGAAAGATTTGAACTTGACAGTCCCACTTTGGGGGGGGGGGGGTAGTAACATCTCAAGGTTTAGAATTTCAAGGAAATTTGGGCCAGAAAAAAAAAAAGAACAAAACTGTAGCAATCAAATTTAATATTCTGATCAATGCATTAAAAACTTTACAAAATCCCTATGAAGTCATCTCTCAGCCTTCCTCTGAGCCTATTAAAGCTAACACACACCCTCACTGCCTCATAATGAAGCCTACACTAATTTTCAAGAATTGAAACTTGCTTCCCTCCCCCTAAGGCTTTCACACAATCCTAGTTCTAGCACGGAGACAAAACAGACTAAACGTTACTTTCTTTCAACATAGCCATTCAGGAACTGGAAGACAGGAGCTGGCTTCTTTGAGTCTTCGCCTTTCCAGGATAAAGTCTGCCAGTTCCCCAACATCTTAAAGGTTTATTTGTAAATTAAACATTTAATCTTTAAATAGAGGTTCATTACTGGTAATTGTGAAAAAACCACATTGAAAGATGTTAACGTACAAATGGAACTCATTACAACAGTCATGTTGTCTGTCCTAAAAAGTACTGGGTCAACTGGGCATGATTCTCCTAAGGCAACGTGGGCAACACCGAAGGGGGAGGGCCGCATCCCACATGCTAAGCACTCTTAATTCAAACAAAAAATGAACTCTTCTTGGCAGTCGAATCAACTGACTCACATCATTCTTATAAATAAAATTTCTAAAACATTCTTACATGTGTTTCAGTAAGTTAGGTTTCATCTTGCTAGATTTGGTCTACTATTGCAGTTGGTTGGTATTTTGTTAGATTTCTAATTCCTTCACCCAATGACCAAAGAACTCTCCTAGTTTTAAGTCCACTAACATACAGTGGTATCTGTAGTCTTCAACTGGGTCATTTTAAGAAAACTTCAGCTGAGGACTAAGAAACAGGAGACCTATTATTACAGGAATTCACCCAAATTTGACATAATCTATTGATTAACATTCTTTGGGGCAACTGATTTTATTAGAATTCATCCTGTATTTTAGTTTTGTCCATATACTGCCTTCACACGAGTAAATTTACCCATGAATGCATAATGTTTTTCAAATAGAGAAAAATTTGATGCAAAAATTATCCAATGGGAATTTTTAGAGAGCTTTTTATATAAAATTGCACAAACTAGAACATAAATATCCTTGCAAATATCTAAATACAGCCAAGAGATTAGGCTTATAAACAGAACACTCTGAATACTGACAGCAAAGCTACATTTTATGACTTCTGGCTGCCAGTGATAATTTATCCATAATAACTGCCACAGAAAAGACACTTAATTTTCAAAGTTCAAATATGTTTTATGTTTCTTAGGTGTTTTTTTTTTTTCCTTCATTTTCAAATTAGATTCTAGCATTTTCATTCTCAGTCATGATCAACTGAAGACTTAGGCCAGCATCTTGACTACAGTAGGAAAGCAGCCATTTATTTCAGTCAGGAACCTGGAAATCCAGCAAGCACTGCTGTGCAAACCCTGTCCTGGCCTGTGCTCCCCCATCAAGAAACTTCACGCTCATGGTGGGGGCTGTGTGACATCCACGTAAAAGTGATCAGATTCCAAAGCAAAGTGGCAGGTCACTAGTGGGTATGGTATCCCCCCTCTAGGATTGGAGGCTGGGTCATGGGGTATACCTCTAAGAGATACCAACAAATATTTTTCAAGAAAATCAAAGGATTTACTCCAGGCACTGATGGTCTCTGAAATACACAAGCATGGCTTTAATGCCTATTAATGAGATTACTAAAAGATTAACAGAGAAAGATGAAAGTAGAGATGCTATTTTCATTTTTCCCTCCCTACCAACATTCTGGCAGTCAAAAAGATGTACATAAAACCATTGGAGCAAGGCGCCTGGGGTGGTTCAGTCACATAAGCATCCCAATCTTCGTTTTGGCTCAGGTCATGGTCTCAGGTCCTGAGATCCACTGCAGTGTCAGGCTCCCAGCTGGGCATGCAGCCTGCAGGAGATTCAATCTCCCTGTTCCTCTGCCCTCCCCTACTCATGTGCACACTCACTCTCAAAACAAAACCAAACGAAACAAAACAAAAACACTATTAGGGCAAAAATAATCTGTGCCTTCCATGTTTCTGAAACCACAAACCTCTCCAAACTGCCTATCAGTAGAAAAACAGGGACCGTGGCCTCTTAAGTTATAAATCCTATAGAAGACATTGCTATTACTAGTTTCCTATCCAGGTAACTTTTCTTGCCCTCTTCTGTAAGCACAGGTATTTGGAACAGTGAATACCCCTAGGTAAGACTACAAATGACAGCCTCATCTAGTACTTCCAAGTTAAGGCCTAAGAGATGTAAGCAAAAGTGTGTGTGACTTGCAGGAAACCCTAAAGGGTAGCTATAAAGCCAACACTTTTTATCTGGCTTTCCTCTTCTACTGACTGGAATTTGAGGTGTTTGTAGGAACTCTCAGGTTGGCCCATAAAGATGGTGGAAGATAGAAAGAGCCTGATACCCTTTTTGACATGGAGGAGCCACTGTAACCCTGGACCATCTACCCCCCAATTTCCTTTACATAAAAGAGAAATAAGCCTCTCTTATTTGGAGTTCACTAGCAATACGGGACCAAACCAAATCCTAACTGACACAAATCCCGAGGAGATACCCAGGTGAACCAGGATGAAAATGCCATATTGTTACTACATCCCTTCCTGGTAAGGTTATCTTAGTTCTTAAATAGAATATTCCTTCCATGTTATTTTGTATATTAAAAACATCTTTATCTAGTAAACTTGACCCAATGAACAGTGAACCCTAGGGTTTAAGTGCCTGATGGAGACTAAAAACAAAGCTATCTGCCAGACTGAATTCTATTGTCCCACAGTACTGAAAGTGGGTATTAAGAAGCCCCAAATCTACAAACACTGCTTTAAAACATTTTATAATGAAATATATACAGTGATGAATAGAGAAAGCAAAATCCCACTGCATAATGGACAGGCTCCAGGCTCGTCTTAGCCACTAAGTGAACTACTTCTATCCCTATTCTCACTGGCCTCCTAAGTCAAATTCAAGCCTCAGCAAAATTACATCCCATTACGGGATTGAGGGGTGTTGGGGGATGCTAGTAAATACTGGAATCTGGAAAGTTAAATCCATGAATTCAATCAATTTTCTTGTTGCACTAAATACATTCCACACAAGTCTCATGAAGTCTCCCTTAGTCTCCTATAAAGTGTTCATCTTACACATGAGGAAATTAAGCTCAAAGAAGTTAAGCACTTTGCCTAACTGCACCATCTGATAAAGGGGCAGGGAAAGAATGTAAAGCATATCCTGGTCTAAAGCCTATACTCTCTCTAATCACCATACAACTAACTCTGTTTTGCTCACAGTCACTCTCCCCCCTGCCCACCAGTAAGAGGTTTTATCACCGTCTGTTGTGTCAGAGAGCTTGTAGGTTTTCTTTTGCTTATTAAAGTCTCCCCGCTAGAATAAAATCCACATCAAGATAAGACCACGATTTTAGCACAAAAAACGTGCTATATTTTTTTTTTTTAAGAATGAACAAAGAAACAAACACCAGCTGCTATGAAACTTCTTTACCAGGAGAGCTACATCTTCCATTGTCATGTTCACCTACCCCCACAAGAAAGCTGGCTTATCATGCAATCATAAAACCTCAAGACTATCTCAATCTACCACAATGGAGCAGACAAGAACTCATCAGATAGATTCACTGATTTCTTAACAAGGTTATATGTGACAAATGGGGCAGTAATAAAGAGCACAGGCTCCGGGTGTCAGACTGCCTTTTTTCCAGGATCCTCTACAATTTGTAGGCTCTTCAGGTCACTTATCTACACAAGGAACAAGGTCTCCCATTCCTTATCTAGTCAAGGGGGATGCTAGCAACATACAATAAGGCTGTTCTCAGTGATAGGGGAAAACCTGCTTAACAGGTTTTGTTAACATATTAAATGCTTTATAACGGTAACCTGTTATTTTAGAAATACATGGGGATTTCATTTCCACAGTTGCAAAGGCCAGAAACAAAAACTAATCTTAAAATAGATGCAGATGGACCATTAAAAATAGACTGCCCAGAGCTATGCTGTCCAGTACATAACCACACCTGGCCACCAAGCAATTGAAATGTGGCTGGTCCAGGTTGACATGTGGTCAAAGTCTAAAACACATACAAGATTTCAAATAGTACAATAAAAAATATGAAGCATCTTCCTAATACTTGTGTATTGGTTATACACTGAAAGACATTTTGTGTCTATGGAAAAATTTATTAAAATGACCTTCATCTGTTTTTAAAGGGCCACTGGAAATTTTTAAATTACTTACATGGCTCTGATTTTAGTTCAATCAGACAGCACTGGTATAGAGAAATGTGTGTGACGGTCAAATGTCCATGGAAGGCAGATGAACAAGTCCACGCTACATCCTGCCAAACACCTGTGACCTCACAGCAACGAGACCCAGAGTATATGGCTTGTGGCAAAGTCTTAGGGTACAACTGATTCAGAAGAACACAAGAGCCTAAAGGCAAAACTTAACTATTTGCCTAGTGTTTTTTCATTGTCAGACAGTGACACAGGTGTTATTAGTCATGTTTTAGATGAGAAAACAGCCTTAAAGTTGAAGGGGCAAAACCAGTTAGGTCACAGAACCAAGACCATAACCTGGGTATCCTGAATCCAGGTCAATGAGTTTTATTCTATCACTACATGCTGCCTATCCCACTAGCATGTTGTTATTTGACTCTAAGTCTTCAGTTTCATCTTACCAAAGACAGTCAAGTGTGCAGTCATTCAGTAAGACTTTTCTTGTTCCTGAACATGAATATTGGTTAAGAGAGCAAACTGCCAAATCTTGTTGGTCATTATCCTCCAACAATCTGCTTTAGGACCTTCTTTATGAGAGCATCAGTTTCACCCACTATTCAGAAGGAGATGGACCTACGGACACTTTTAATGGTCCCAACTAATAGAAGCTCATGAAAACCAAATCCAAACCAACTGTGAGTATTCTCCACTCCCCCACCACCACCTTCTGCCCACTTGACAGATGGTAAAATATGGTTTCTAGGTAGGTCTATGGAAGTGTCTCTGAAAGAGATGAGGACTTGACTCAGTAGATTGAATAAAGAGAGCCATCCTCACCAATATGAGCAGGCATCACCTAATTCATTGAGAGCCTGAATAGAAACAAGCTGATAAAAGGTGAATTCTCTCTTCTCCTTGAGCCGTGACATTCATCTTTTCCTGCTCTTGGACATCATAGCTCCTGGTGCTTGGGCCTCTGGACTCACTCAATATAGTAGCTTTCCTGATCCTCCAGCGTGCTGAGGGAAGATTGTGGGACTTCTCAGCCTTCCTAATTGTGTAGCAAATCTCAGATATATAGATATAGATATGCTATGGGCTCTATTTCTCTAGAGAACCCTGACTAATCTGCCAATTATCATAAAGAACAGCTTTACCAATCTGTTGCAATCAAGCAAGTCAGAGATGACTATGGGTATATAAACCTCGTGAACCATTCTGAGATGTTCCTACTGCAATGAAAATTCACCCTCTCCTCCATGAGGATCTGACAAGATCGGTAAGGCTTCCCAAAACAATCATCTTGGAGACGGACAAGGTTAAAAAGGCAGAAAACAGGAAGCAGTCCAGCACATGGTCAGCCACCTCACCACCTGCAAAGTTGCAGTCTGTCATAAGCAAAAGCTTCTAGTCCTGTCTTCCTACGAATAATTCTAGTAGACCATGTCAAGGGAGATAAGGGGATTGCCCTTTAGAAACAACAGGACTTCCCCTTGACCACCCTTAACAGACATGTAATTAATACCTAGTAATAGCTAATACTAACTGATCACTTACCACATAGTACACATATTTCTAACCTCTTTACAAGGGTTATTCTAAGCTCCCATGAGGTACGTTCCTCATGTCAAATATGAAGCTAAGATCCAGACAAGAAAGATCCAACTTACATAATACGAAGGCAGAGTCAAGTGCATCTGACTAGCACACTCTTAGCCATTGTCTACCCTTGGAATTTCTTCTTGAGCAAATCATTCTTCATACCAATCTCAAGATACAAGACCATCAGAGCCTGACAAAGCCATCACAGGATTTGATGAGCCTGGCAAGTTGAGGCAAAGCTCTTCTCTTTCCCTCCTTATCATCTGGCCATGCTTGCTCACCACACTCGGGCTAGTCCCCTGCCTAGATTTCCTTTCTTCCTTTAGAAAGTAACCCAAATGAAACCTCCAAGAAGAAATCTCCTTCCTCCTGCTCCCCTCAAATGAAGTCATCCCACCCTCTGTGTGCTGTGTGTGCACTTCATATGTGCCCTATCATTTGCATAGAATGGTTTTCTTCTCACTAGGGTACACATTCCTCAAACAGGGATGTCCGTCATCTATGTTTCCCACCAAGTATAATGCTTCCTGATAAAAAGTCATTTATAGCAGAAGAAAATCTAGAGTTGAAGAGTAGGTCATCGTGCACGATTTCTTTTCTGTGCATGTATCCTGTCATAAACATTGACAAAAGACACTAGCAGTGACATAACTGAATGAGGAGCAGTGAACAGTCTTAAAATTCCAGCACCGTGGGTTGTCCAAGTTCATGGTCAGACTCAGGGAGGCCTAAGAAACACCCAAGGATTTCTTTGCTGAGCAGCAGTGTGAGTAGTTCTGTTTTGCAGAGAATACTGTTCTCAGGCAGGCAGAACTTTGTGCCTTGGTACCATCTGGTATTTCATGGCAAAGTTCCGTATGCTGAAGAAACAGTGATTTTATATTCGTCACAAAGAATTTGGACAGACTTCGCAGCAGACAACTGTGTACTTGTCTAAAAGCTTAAACAAGCTGACCAGCTCCAAGCCACACACTGGCCTTTTCCAGGAGCTAATAAGTGCTCGGGGACAATTGCTTTTGAAAGAAACAGCATATAAATTTGCTTTCCCCAGAAACGTCTGAAGTTTTTGCTTTCCTTCTAAAGCAGATACATCATGGATGAGAAATGGCTCTCTGTAAGAGGGAAGAAAACAAGCTTTCAGTCTGCCATCTTTGCTGACCCATCGCTGACACACAGTGGGGGAGACTCCAGTGAGAGAGCAGCTGCTTTCCTCCTTTAATTTGGTTAGAGGGCATTCAACAGAGTTACAGAAGCTCCAACTCAAAGGGGCCTATTAAAATAGGGGTTTATTATCACGGATCTCAAGACAAGAAGGTGCCAGATCAGTTAACCAAGTCACTCAATGAAGTTGTCAAGGGTGCAAGCCTTTTACATCTAGGCGTATCCTTCCGTGTGCTGGGTGTCCTCCAGCTTCCCTGCTTCCAAAGAAACCCACATTAACTCTATCGAGGCATCTTCCCATCATGAAAACTAAAGATTAAAGAAACTATTTTTACTCTGAGGGGGTAGAGACAGCTTTCCCAGAATCAACACGTTCTTGCCTGTAGTATTTCTCCATACCTATTACTATCCAGAAAGGATTCATGGATCCATTCCTGAAATAAGGGAAGGGGGAGGATCATGACAGACTGATCAAGAGTCACCCTGGGAATTCACGAGGAATCCAGTCACCCCTGCACAGTGGGAGGTTGATATCTGAATAAAGCCAAAGGTCTGGCTGAGGAAGAACTACAGCTACAGAAGGACTGTTATGTAGGCAAACTAGCGCTGCTCTTCTGTCCTGACCTTTCCAACGAGGAGGCTTCAACTAGAAAACTGCAGCGAAGAGATAAGGCCCAATATGTTCAAATGTCTGGTTCATTTCCCTAACAAACAAAATTTTAGTCTGTACCTCAAACAGAAATCTTAGCAGCAACTTTAAGAATTTAAGTTAACTCATGTTGATTACCACAAAGATCACATTACCCCTTTAAAGAGAATGGTTTCTTATTGCCGTCTTTAACCTAACAAAATTTTAGCCAGCAAAACATGCTATGCTACCTCCACAACTTCATGGGCTAACATTGGTTATCAGTAAATTCAAGGATTTGAGAAAATTCAACAGATTTAAACCAAAAAAAAAAAAAACCCTCTTCAAGATTAACATTAAAAGAACTGAACATGTAGACTGGGATGATATAATATGTGCTTTAAATTTTTGGATTCTATTTTTTTAATGTTTATTTAATTTTGAGAGAGAGAAACAGAGCATGAATAGGGGAAGGGCAGAGAGAGAGAGGGAGACACAATCTGAAGAAGGCTCCAGGCTCCCAACTGTCAGCACAGAGCCCGACACGGGGCTCAAACTCACAGATCGCAAGATAGTGACTTAAGCCAAAGTCAGTGGCCCCCACCAACTGAGCCACCCAGGCACCCCTAAATTTTTAGATTCTAAGAGCAATTTTCAATTCATGTGCAGGCTACTGCTAGTAGGTGATAAAGGCAAATGGATAGTACACTTGTACACAGTGAGGTCAAACAAAATAAGAAAAAAAAAAAAACTATGTAACCCACTAACTTATTTCCCCACTAAGAAAAAGCAAATGGGGGCACCTGGATGATTCAGTTGGTTAAGCATCAGACCGTTGATAGCGACTCAGGGTCATCTCCAGGTTCATGAGATCAAGCTCCATGTGGGGCTCTGCCCTGACAGCACAGAGTGCACTCAGCATCCTCTCCCTCACTGTCTTTACCCCTCCCCAGCTTGAGCATGTGTGCACTCTCTCCCTCTCTCAAAACAAACATTTTTTTAAAAGGCAAATAGACGTTTATTCTGTCAAGTACAAAGCTAGCTTTCAAGTAACTCAAACCAACAAAATAAGGGATCTTAAAATAAGGCCTACTGCTAGAGCTAATTTCGTTGAATGGCTACTTTTGGCTATGCTGCTGAGTCTAAGCATTCACCATGTCCTCCTTTCCTACCAGTGTGCTTCTAGGTAAGGCTGCCAAATATAGGACATCCCAGTAAATTTGAATTTCAGATCCGCAATGGGTAATGATAAAATGCTTATACTAAACATGTATTTAGGGTAATTTTTAGTATAAGTATGTCCTATGAAATAATTGGGATAGACTTATGCTAAATGTTATCCACAGTTTACCTAAAATTCCAGTGGCCCTGGGTCTCCTATAGTTGTACTTGTATTCTACCTTCTGACTCACTGACGCTGTGATGAGATCTTCCCTTTGTTCTTTGGATCGCCTTGTATTCCTCTGCTTCTTAGGACCTGACAATGTGTCACTGTCACTGTAACTGTCACCTCCAACTTCTTTATCTCTTTGGTGCTATCTATAAAGGAGGCTCACAAGGAAATTTTTACAACACACCTCAATATGGTATGCAAGATGAAAACCGGACAAATAGAGGAGACACCACTAAGAGGCAGGTGTGAATGTTTGTAAACAACGAAAGACTGGGGAGTTTCTCAAACCTGGCTCATCACAATCTTTGGAAGCTTTTGCGGAAATGCAGACACTGAAGGCCTGCTATTTCAGACTTCAGAATACAGGGACCTGGAAAGCTACTCTAATTCCTGAGGGTCTGATATTCAGCTAGGTTTGAGGATTACGGGATCTGGTACCCATGACTTAAGACATCTACCCAACTAAACCAAATGGAGAGAGGCATCAGTGAATTAAGGTTTATTTACACAACATACTGCTTAGATTTAACTTGTAAATGTGTATTTTCAACTAACAAAATGGAAAAACGGGCATGCAGGATACACAGGCATACACAGGATAGGACTACAAGCCATTTTTAGATTTTTACTCATGACCAAAAAAATAGGAGTTTTATCTTCTGGATGTTAGCATAATTAGGAGTTATAGTTTAAGATACAGGAACTTCTTAAGTTGTAGATCTTGTCTACTTGGAAAGCATGTAATAAACAAATGCTTATAAATAAAGCAAATTTCTCATTAGGAACAATACAGGATATAATTTTCCAGGGCATGGGGAATTAACATACAGAACCTGAAGTTCATCCACATATCTTACCCAGGTAGAAGGCGGGCCACACACACTGTAGTAGAAATTAGGGCCGCCTGGGTGGTTCAGTTATGCATTCTACTCTTGGTTTTGGCTCAGGTCATTTTCTCCTGGGTCGGGAGTTTGAGTCCTGCTTTGGGCTCCACACTGACAGTGCTGAGCCTGCTTGGGATTCAAGCTCACCTCTTCCTCTGCCCATCCCCTCCCTTGCATTTTCTCTCAAAATGTACTTAAAAAAAAAAAAATCAAAAGCATGCTCTCCTTCACCCCATGCCCAGGAAAGTTAGCCTTCACACACACTCTAACCTTAATCTGCCTGAGTCTTAAAGAAGGTGACTTTGTATACCAAGCCTAAAAATTTTTAAACAAACAACGCCATATTGTAAAAAACTAAAGCAATTCAAATCAACATGGAAAGACTCTGGCCACACAAATTGAACCTCCAAATACAACCAAAACCACAGGCATGGAGAAGGGTCACTGCATAGCATCACTCACTCGTGACGAGATGTCTTAAATATCACCACATAATACATTGGTCTCAAGAGAAAACCTACGTTATACCAAATGCCTATAAATAAAGGCTCCTCAACAACGAAGTGCCATGTAATTCAGGCCACAGAATTTACATTTTGGTCCTAGAATTGTCTATTGGGGTGCCTTCGGCTCTACTCCATCTCCTGCCCACACCAAGACCTAGAGCCAAGCCAAGTAGAAGAGTCCTTATTTACTCTTCGTTAATGTTTAGGACTATTATCAGTTCCATTTTGCAGAGAAAATTTAGATTCACAAAACAGATGTCCAAGAAAACTCAAGACAACTCAAAAAGGATTCAAGATGCTAAAAACTGAAAGATAATCTAGGATGTGAATATATAGAACAGAAAAAGTTAAATATTTTGTGCTAAAGCACATCTGATTTTTTTCATATTGGAAGACATTCCAGTGTTTCTGTTGAATGTTTCTCACAAAAAATTCTATGAACAAACCCTACTTATCCCATAAAATATCTATTGACATTGTTAAATTACAATACAACCCACATTACTTTTGTAATAAAGAACAGCAAATTTTAATGCTCTCTGAAATAGCTTTCTGAAGTCCTGAGTATTATAAATAATCGAAGTGTTCCTGGATATCACTGTAAAACTTGGCTACAAAGACAGAATTATAAATATCAATATAGAAATTAATACACATTAACAGTTACAAATCTAATTTAGCACCACCATCATTAGGATACTGCAAAGAATTACATAAAAGCAGGGGCGCCTGGGTAGCTCAGTTGGTTAAGCGTCCAACTTCGGTTCAGGTCATGATCTCACAGTTTATGGGTTCGAGCCCCGCGTTGGGCTCTGTGCTGACAGCCAACTCAGAGCCTGGAGCCTATTTCAGATTCTGTGTCTCCCTCTCTCTCTGACCCTCCTCTGCTCATGCTTGCTTGCTCTGTTGGTCTCTATTAAATTTTTTTTTTAATTACATAAAGCACCTAAAATAAACACTGGAGAAATTTTATACAATTCAAAAGTCTTCCATGTGACAGTTTTATGATTTGTCACCTCCTCCTAAACATTACTCACATATCCTACATTTGTCCACCAAAATGTCTGGCTTTCTTTAATGAACAACTCTCTGGGTTATAGTTGTTTCTAGAACCCTTGCCTTGTTAAAAATTCCTACAGTGGGTTAGTATCTAAACCCATTAGTTCTTTAAAGTACGTGGCAGCTTAGCATTAGCTCACTAGGCCAGCAGGCTTCCCCTAAAACACAGGGCACCAATAATTTTCCCTCCTGGTTAGGAAATGAGTCAGTAGAGGAAAAAGAAAAGCAAGCAAGCAGACAGAAGGCTGTGAGGAGGAAGCAGATGAATAAAGAATAAGATACTGAGATTGGAACTTCTACTCCCCAAAAGGGAGTCATCCTGAGAAAAGTGTTCAATGGATGTTCTAGTAGTTGATAACTTCATTAATAGTCCTCAGGTAAAAGATTACTTGTCACTGCAAACCTAGAAATTAGTTTTAGTATACATCTTAAAAGCACATTTTTGAAATAAAACCTGACAAGATATAATTAAGTCAAAGGTAACTTCCCTAGGAAAGAGATGAACTTTACACTACATACACATAAAACAGAATAAAACCCATTTTCCTGTTATTCATAGTTTAAGCCAAACACCACACACATCCCTTCCCAATCACTGCATTGCCCTACAATTTTCTACATGCACACAGTCAACTTTAAAGCAATAACTGCCTCAACGTTTATTTAGAAAAGCTGTTAATAGTTAAGGTTTCTGCAAATACTCAGTAACTCAATTCAACAAATATCCGAGAACCTGTTACATACCAAGTACTGCAATGACAATAGGGGGCGGGGGAAAAAGTCCACCATCAGTGAGTTTAGTTAGTATTTGGGTGAAAATACATCCTCATTTTCCAATATTTTGTGTAACAAATTATGATGCTTTGAAATACAGTTGTGATTGAAGAAAGGAAGTTTCTTCCTTCCGGGATCTCATTTGTAGAGAGTCCATTTTAGCTAACAGCTATGGCTGCCAAACATAGGACTAACTTCGAGCACACTCCACTGTGTATGTATTAACACAGCAACGCATACGGGTACTTGCAGAACATGCATCTATACTCCCCCTACCCTTCCACTGGTTTGGGGGTGGCTGTTAACAAGCTCTACAGAGCAGGGCTTCCCAACTGTGGGCTGCACGTCACCAAAAGAATTAACCTCTTCAAAATATGATTCAAAAACTAAGCGGCTGAATCCTATTTGAACATAATTTACATGGCTCCTTCCACAAAGCTTCTTGGTTAGGCCATGGTCATTCTGACAGATAAGTCTCGATGCAGAGCACTCTCCACCCACCAGCAGCACCACAGGGTCCCCACAAACTGCAGCCCCCTGACCTCCCACTCAAGTAGGATAATTGTCCTCACAGTAGGTTTATAACCAAGGACTTCTGTTGAGTACCCACATGTAAAATGTTTAGAGTTCACTCCATTTAATTTGCAGCTTTGTGTTTCACAATTTTTCCTACTAACAAGAAAGTGGCACAGCTTATCACTACTACCACTACTACTACTGTTTTTCTGTTCACCTACTGTTGCTTTTAATACTTAACCAAAGTCTGATCTTGAAGGAATTTGATGATTTGGAAAAAAGTTTGCTTCTCAATTCATGAAATTTAATTAAAAGGACTAAAAGCCTTTAGAGCTTCTGAATAGATTTTTTTTCTAATGTTATTTTATGAGCATCTGTATTTATGTGAATTTCTAAGTTTTAATTTTTGAATATTGCAGGATATCTGTATCTCGGTATTTCCTAAACCTATTTAATTTTTGAGTAGTCTTAACACTCTTAAAACAGGCAACCTCGGGGTTTTGTTTATTTGTTTTGTTTTGGATCAAATTTCAAATTCATAATAGCTTGAATTTTTAAAAATCTCTTTCCCCTAAAATACACTTTTGCTTTTTCATTTAGAACACCTTCAGATAAGAGTGATAAGTAAGAAGGTTTGATACTAACTAGGCAGTATGAAGATTAGATCAGATCAGGATTTGTATATCTCAGTAATTCTTTTCTGCAGCCTAAATGTCTTATTTCATCATAAACATTATCAGGTTCAGCAAAGGAATTACACAAAAACGATGTTTTCCATAATACATTCATGTTAAAGAAGTGAGGAATTTTAAGACATTTTATGAGCTATGTTATAAATGTATCATACTGAACTCAAGAACTCAAAGTCATGCAATTAAAAGCTAATGCCCAAAACATCTCACCTAAACCAGGACATCGCTTATTTTAACACAGTTATTTTAACGGTTACAGATTATCAACATTAGACTGTATAAGGGACCAAAAGTGGCAGCTGTCACAATTCTCAGAGATAGATGTCAGATGACAGGCAATACTAATTCCAAACATTAAATCAAAAGCTTAATTTTCATTACAGGTAATGTATCTGAATGTTAAAATGGTCTCATTCCTTAACAACTAAAAGTCCAGAGAAGTCAGGCTTAGAACAACACTTTTTGCAGAGAAACACCTAACTACTAAGGATGAAATATCCTCTATGGCAGAAGAAAATCAAGAAACAAAGATGTTATATAAACAAGGCCTATGTTTATGCTCTGCATTGATAGGAATATGTAACGGCTTTGACATCAAGAGTTTATTCTGAGAACACTGCCATTTAATTAACCCGTCATTTCCCTTCCAAAGACCCTTCCGATAGAAGTTTGCCTGGATACTGTATTATGTTCACCAAATAGTGAATAGAATCCAAGCTGCTACCATCCCATCTGTTTTCAGCTTTTACAGGAGGCAACAGGAGCCAACCATCATTTGTTATGGTTTCCTACCACAGCACACTGATGACAAAAAGTATGTCTAAGGAGGAAACTAAAAGGGGATTTAGGGGGAAAAAATGAGAGAACTGTAATGTTTTATGCTCACCTTGCAGATTGGTTGGTGGATACTTATTGGCTGGCTTCAAAAGGTGGCAGACATTGGAGCACCAGAACTAACCGAAGATTTACAAGAACTGGATGAATATATATAAACATGTACTGACAAAGCTTAAAGACTGAAAACAATTCAACTTCAAAAAGCAAGGTTAGAACAAGTCACTAGCATGGTTGAGTTGGTGTTACCATTTGTATCCTAATACTGCAGGACATCATGTAATTATGCGTGAAGAATAAAATCATTTTACAAGTCCTCATACAAGAAAGTTCAATCTGAAATACACTTATATTTACAAAACTATCCCTACTGTTAAAAGAGATGCTACATCTGAAGATTATTTATGCCCTCAATAATCAAATTTTCAGATACTTAGAGGATTTCCCAGGTCAAAATCATTCTTCATTAAAAAAAAAAAAAAAAAAAGTCCGGAAATGTTTCAAAGCCTTACAGATATCCTAATACCTGCTATTATTTTGCATCCCGCGTTGTTGTAGTATACAGTACTGCTATCCCGTATAACTCCAGGGGGCCATCTTTTATGTTCAATAAACATGAATGGTACTTCCTAAAACTCTGCTAAAAAGGCAGCCCTTGGTCATACACATAATGACCACTGTTGGTGTATTCCAGCACATAAGTGAGAAAGCTCTGAAATAGAGCCAAAAGGCAATGTTTTGAAACACTGCTGAACAGCTTGTTACCACAAGTTGGGCATATTTTTCAAACTGCTCCATGCTACAATAAACTTGGCATCCCCGACCTCTATGCAGCAACAGAGAGGACGGTAATGCCTTTGGTTGAGGCACTCCTGACCACATTCAAAATCCTAGTTCTTGCTCTAGATGCCCAGTCGTCCTTAAGGTTACAAATGTAGGCAGTCCAGACATTCGTGTCCTGAACACTTGGCTGAAATTTGAAAAACTGAACAATCCTCCTTCTAAGACTCCTGCTTGGATTCAGATTGAAGTTGAATTATAAGACTGACTAGCAACAATTACATACTTGAGGATTAAAGAAAAATTATAATTTTATTTTAGACCAAAAAAAAAAAAAAGGAAGTGGTCATTACCTAATTGATACTGGTTACAGAGAGCTAAAAGCTTATCAACATCAAACCCCTGGCTGTCTTCCTGAATATATCCACATAGTTCAAAGAAAAAATTGAAGATCAGCAGAAGATAACCATACAAGTATAGCTACAGTTTCCCAAAATTATTAAATTCTTCCTACATAAAATGCTATTTAAAAAACTAACACTTGGACAGGAACATTCACAATCTAATACTTTCTTAGTAGACAGGCATCAAGTCTGTTAGACGCAAATGAAGCAAGCTTGCTTTCCATTTCCCTTTATGCTTTGTGAAAAACTTTCTTGCAGTTTTTACATCTTGCAGTAAATTATAATTACATACATGCACTCCCATTCCAGGTCTATGAAACTGAGTTCCTTTTGGTTGCAAATTGCCAACAAGTTAACCATCAGAAACAAGGAGGCCCGCTCTCATCCTTTTATTCAGCACAGTATTAGAAATCCTACCCACAGAAACTAGGCAAGAATAAAAAAAAAAAGTCCTAATTGTATAGAAAACTGTCACTAGTTGCAGATGACAGGATACTATGTGTAGAAAACCCTAGAGACTCCAAGAAAGTATTAGAATTCAGTGAAGTTGCAAGATACAAAACATACGAATCTGTTGTATTTCTATATGCTAAAAGCAATAAGAATTTTTTTTTTAAAAATCCCATTTACATTTCCATCAATACCCAGAAATAAATTTAACCGAGGAGGTTAAAATCCTGTACTCTAAAAACTGTAAAACAATGATGAAACAAACTGAAAATGACATTAAGTAAATGGAAAGACGAATTGTGCTGAGGAACTGGAATACATTGTTAAAATGTTGATACTACTCAAAGCCATCTATGCATTCAAAATAATCCCCATCAAAAAACAGACCAAGGGCATTTTATACCAAACTAGGTAATTCAAAACTTTGTGTGTAACCACAAAAGACTGCAAATAGCCAAAGCAATTTAAGAAGGAAGCTAGAGTATCATACTCCCTGATTTCAAACCATGCTACAAAGCTATATTTATCAATACAGTAGCATACTGCCTCCCTCTCTCTCTCTCTCTCTCTCTCTCTCTCTCTCTCACACTCACACACACACACACACACACACACACACACACACAAACAGATCTATGCAACAGACAAGAAAGCCCAGAAATAAACCCACATTTATGTGGTTAATTTAGCTATGATGAAGGAGGCGACAACACAATGGGAAAAAGGCAATCTTCAATAAATGGTCTTAGGAAAACTGTACCTACATGCAAACGAATGAACCAGACCATTTTATTACACCACACAGAAAAACAAACTCAAATGGATTAAAAAACTTAAGACCTAAAACCATAAAATTCAAAAAAAAAAAAAAAAAAAAAAAAAAAAAAAAAAAAAAAAAAAAAACAAACCGGCAATAGCTTTCTGACATTGGGTTTTATAACTTTTATTTTTTAATAGATCTCCTCAGGTAAGGGCAACAACAACAACAAAAAAACCACACACACACACACACACACACAAGATAGTATCACTGAAAAACTTTTTCACAGCAAAGGGAACCATCAGTAAAACAAAAGAGCAACCAACTTAATGGGAAAAGATACCTGCAAATAATACATCAGATAAGGGATTGAATCTTAAAATGTATAAAGAACTCAAAAGACCCGTAACAAAAAATAATGGGATTAAAAATGAGCAGAGGAAAAACTCAACATTTTTCCAAAGACATATGGATGGCCAATAGACACATGAAAAGATATTCAACATCACTCATCATCAGGGAAAAAATCCAGACCACAGGAAGGTATCCAGTCACACCAGTCAGAATAACTAGAATCAAAACTATGAGAAACAACAAGTATTGAGGAGAATGTGGAGAAAAGAGGAGCCCTTATGCACTGGAGGTGAAAAATCTAAACTGCTACAGCCACTGTGAGAAACAGCAGAGAGGTTCCTCACAACATTAAAAATAGAATGACCACATGATCCAGCAATTCTACGTTCAGATATTTATCGGACAAAAATGAAAATACTAATTCAGAAAGATATATGTGCCTCTATGTTCACTGTAACACTGTTAACAACAGCCAAGATATGGACACAACTTCAGTGGTCACTGGTAGATGAAGAGTGTGTGGTACGTATACACATTATAACATTACTCAGTCATAAAAAAATAAAATCTTGAGGTTTGTGACAGTAGGAGTGGACCCAGAGGGTATGACGCAAAGTGAAGTAAGTCAGGAAAAACAAACACCGTTTTACTTGTAGGTGGAATCTTAAACCACCACCACTGACAGAAACAGACTCACAGATTCAGAAATTCAGGAGGTGCTCCCAGGGAAGGGGTAGCAAGGGGTGAAGTGGAGGAGATAAAGAGTTACAAACTTCCAGTTATAAAAGAAGTTGCAGGGATAAAATGTACAGCATAGGGACTATAGTCCATAACATGGTAACAACTTTGGATGGGAACAACACAAGATGTCATGGGGATCCATCTTGAAATGTGTAAAAATACTAAACCACTACCGTGTACACCTGAAACCAGTAATGGTGTGGGTCAATTATAAATCAATAGTAGGAAAGAAAATTATCAGACCTTACAGCGATATTCTGTATAGGTTCTCACGATCATTTCTTGTTTTGATGTTTTATACCCAACCCCAGCACAGCAAGAAAATGGTCAGGCTGCAAATAAACCGAACTCTTCACTGTATTTTACTTCAACCTCTAACATCTTTGACCATTCACACTGAGACTCTTATGAACATTTTCATACATGTTGTCATGACCACAGAGGTGAGGCAAATGCAATCTTTCTCCGTATTTTGAAAGTCTCTACTGGATATAAAGTACAAGGAAAGTATAAACTATTTTGAGACTGATATTAAATGCCTGATTTTGGTACAAACAACATAAATCTTAGTACCTAGGATTCTTGAAAGATTTTCTATTCAACATATACTAAGTTGTTGCCACTTTTTAAACAGGCAAACATCAAATCACCAATCACTCAAAATTATATGAAATCAGACTGGCAGGGATGTGGGGCAAAAGCTACTTAAATGCAAAGAAAGATGTGATTTGCATGTGTTTACTGACCTTTCCCTAAGCAGTCCTCAGAGCTAATGCTAAGCCACCTTTCAGAATTAGAACTAAGTTCATTCAATTATTTCTTCTCCTGCCAAGAAATCTTTTGGCATTAAAAACAAAACAAAACAAAACAAAAAACAGAGATAGCTGTAAACCATCAAGGTTTCTTAATCTTTATCAGCAAAGTTCAAGGGGAAAATGACTAGGATAAGAAAGCACTAAGGTTAACACATTCAAAGCATGCATTTGTTTAGAAAGGAAAATTTTACTTAGCATAAGCTAAAAATAGTGTTGTAGGGCTCTCTTATTTCAGGGAAAAGAAAAAAAAAAAAATCAAAGCCCTTAAAGGAAAAAGAAGAGGCCAAGGAATCCATGTAGTCTCAAAGCAGTAAACTATATTTTTATGAAGCTGAATAGGACAAAAAATTCACTATTTCCTTGCTAAATAGTCATAGTCCTAGGAGTTATTCCCCAAACCAGTAAAATTATTATGCCTTTCTCTGTTTTTTATTGAAAAAGCATATACTCTGAAGGAGAAAGAAGCAAATGTCAGCAGACAAAAAGGATCCAAGACACACATTAAAAAAAAAAAAAGGATTCCTGACACATAACAAAGGATGAATTGAAATGCAAGGTTAAAGAAGAAATAAACTCCATTTTCATAAAGTTACATTTCTGAATTTTTCAAAGTACAGAAACAAATTACTACCTTGGTACATTTCATCATGCGTATCATCTTGTAATAAAACCCAGTACGGGTAGTGTTTCTGAATTCGGATTATGAATCAAAACACCTCACTGTAATAAAAAGATGAGGAGGGGCGCCTGGGTGGCTTAGTCGGTTAATGTCCGACTTTCGCTTAGGTCATGATCTCGCAGTTCGTGGGTTCGAGCCCCATGTCGGGCTCTGTGCTGACTGCCAGCTCAGAGCCTGGAGCCTGTTTCAGTCTGTGACTCCCTCTCTCTCTGACCCTCCACTGCTCATGCGCTCGCTCGCCCTCTCTCTCTCTCTCTTAGAAATAAAACATTAAAAAAAAAATAAAAAATAAATAAAAAGATGAGGAATTAGAAGGGCTTCAGACTCACCAAAACTAAGACCATGGAACAAAGGCTTTAAAAATTTGAGGAAAATGGACTTAAAATTCTTTACCTAGTCCAACTATCAACTGAACGGGTAAATTAAAAGTCTTTTCCAAAATTCAACAATAAATATTCCTCCCATGCACCACCATCTCTCAGGAAGTTACTGGAGGATGTGCTTCATCAAAATGAGCTGTTCTCCCAAGAAAGAGAACATCCTCCTAGAAAACAGAAGCTTTGACAAACTTAACAGAGGACCATGGGAGAGGGGAAGGGGGAAAATAGTTAAGGAGAGGGAGGGAGGCAAACCATGAGAGATTCTTGAATGCTGAGAACAAACTGAGGGCTGATGGGGATAGGGAGAGGGGTGATGGGCATGGAGGAGGGCACTTGTTGGGATGAACACTGGGTGTTACATGGAAACCAATTTGACAAACTATTAATAAAAAAATCCTTAATGACTTCAATTAGAAGGAGGAACTCTTTTATATGTACTTGAGCATATGACCTTTGCATTTTTATTATGCTGCTTTTTTCAATGCAGTAAATATGGAGGAGGGGAGGAGAGAGGAGAAAACAGAAGCTTTAACTAAGAAGGCAAGCAAATAGAACTCCCAAGATGGCAGAGATTTTAGGATGGTAAGCATGTGTCAGCCAAAGACAACCCTATCCAAATTGGAACTGTGACTCAAAAGGGAAATTTATGGGTTTTTTTTTTTTAATGTTTATGTATTAAGAGAGAAATGTGCAAAATAGGGTAAGGGCACAAAACGAGGAAAAGAGAGAGTCCCCAGCAGGCTCTGGGCTGTCAGCAGGGGGGCTTGATGTCATGAACCAGAAGATCAGAACCTGAGCCAAAATCAACAGTCGGAGGCTTCACCCACCGAGCCACACAGGAGACCCTCAAAAGGCAGATTTGTTGGGGCGCCTGAGTGGCTTAGTCGGTTAAGCGTCCGACTTTCGCTTAGGTCATGATCTCGCGGTTCGTGGGTTCGAGCCCCGCGTCGGGCTCTGTGCTGACTGCCAGCTCGGAGCCTGGAGCCTGTTTCAGTCTGTGACTCCCTCTCTCTCTGACCCTCCCCTGCTCACGCTGTCTCTCTCTCTCTCCTAGAAATAAATAAAACATTAAAAATGTAAAAAAAAAAAAAAAAAAAAAAAAAAAAAGGCAGATTTGTTAAGGGCTGTCATCACAGTGTACTTTGCTATTGTACCCTTTTTTTTTTTTTTAAACTTGAAGCTACTAAAGAACATGCTTGGCCCAAGCAAGAGAAAGGCCAAGAAAGTGATCTCGGTAAGAGAAAAGGTTTCAAAAGAAAAAGGGAATAGAGGAACCCCTGCGGTACACAAAACTCCTTTGTGGATCCCCATCCCTCCCGAAGAGCAGCTAAGGAGCCTGGAGTGCCAGAGCCATCTGTGGAAGGAGGAACCAAAAGGACTTGAAAAGCACATGCCTACACCAACTCTACCCAGGGAGCCGAAGGCAGCACAGGTGTTCTCTCTCAAGACTGAGAAAGTCAAACCTAGTGGATGGTGACGGATCTAAATTCTGAACCAACTCAAAAGACTAAAGTCCTCTTCAAAATAAGATTACGCATAAAAACTGAACTTCTGGAGCACAGTAAGGAAGAAGGAAAAGGGGAAGAGGGAGGATTGACTACACTGGACAATAACAGCTACAGCTGAGAAGTAATGAACATTTTCAAAGGGACACATGCTCTTGAGGTCCCCACAATTTTCACCATGCCCTGTTATGTATTAGTTGGTTTGTTCCCCAGTTATATTTCCTGTTTACATGTATAAGTCAGTGAACAAACCAGTTAATGAAAACTTATCAGAAAAGAGCAAGAAAGGATGGACAAAAAAACAGACTTCCCTGCTGTCTTCTAGAAGAGGAACACTTATATGCATACATGGGCAAAGCAAGCAATAAAAGGCTTCCACCAAGCTGTGCTCTAATAGAGAATCATCTGTATCTTGTCACTGGTGATCAAATGAAAGCATACCTTTCCCACCTGTGCCTTAACTTGCCAGAGAAGTTTCAACGTAGGACATACAACACATGTGGAAAAAATCAGCTAAGGACTGATTTACAAACTCACTACACATAAATTCTAAAATGTCACCAAAGCGATTTGGTTAAGCGTGCATGTATCGATTAGATGTCAATTTTGTTATGCATGTTTTTTAAATACAGATTTAAAACTCCTATCCTTTTAAACATCTTATTCCTTTTGCAAAAATAATTGCTCTTTTTCTAACTGTACCTAGTCCCTAAGAGGGAAATGATGACTACATCAAGATATGGGAGTTCTTCTTCAACCCAACTGGTAGACTTTTAAAAAAAAAAAAAAAATCTAGTACCTCAGAGCTTTGTGGGACTCCACACTGTCGCATGAACATCTGACATTACGGTCTTAGAAAGGAATATCCAGGATAACAGCAAAGGAAATTCCAGCAAAATCTAGAAGGCAGCCTACTTCGCAACCAGTAGACATGGTCAACAGAGATCACCACAGAGATGGGACCACCAAAAATCAGAGAAGAGATTCTCTTTCCTCAACATGACTAACTTATGGAGGGCTGTGTAGACAGTCTTTTGGATGGTGTGGGGAAAAATTGTAATTGGTAGTTATAACTAAGCAAATAAGTCTTCATTAGCTTCAAGAAAAATAAAATGAAGAAAATGCCATACTGCATAATTCCCAGTTATGAATAAAACTGCAGATGCACAATATGAACAAATAGTGACAGAAAAAAAAAAAGATTAACACAACCCTATACGAGTAAGGAGAGTGAAGGGAAGCAAAGGGGATAGTGGGTTAACAGCACTAAATCCTAAGCCATGATGACAGGAAGTCAGCAGACAATGACTAAAATGGGTCAATCACATCAGTATATGAACATTCTTTAAAAACATGGGCATGTGGGGGCACCTGGTGGCTCAGCTGGTTAAGTGCCCAAGCTCAGGAACTCATGGTTCTTGAGTTCAAGCTCCACATCAGGCTCCATGCTTACAGAGCAGAGCCTGCTTGGGATTCTTGGTCTCCCTCTCTCTTTGCCCCTGCCCCACTCATGTTCTCTCTCTCCCTCTCCCTCCCTCCAAATAAACTTCAAAAAATTATTTAAAAAGAAATATGGGCATGTGTAATTGTGAGAAAAAACAGAAGAGCAAAAATGGCGCTTTTTTGAATTATTTTTATTTACTTCTAGGAGAGAGAGAGGGAGAGACAGCTTGAGCAGGGGAGGGTCAGAGAAAGAGAGGGAGATACAGACTCTGAAACAGGCTCCAGGCTCTGAGCTGGCAGTCAGCACAGAGCCCGATGCGGGGCTCGAACCCACAAACCACGAGATCATGACCCAAGCGAAAGTCGGATGCTTAACCGACTAAGCCACCCAGGCGCCCCCAAAAATGGCTTTCTTAATGTTATACAAGTATCTGAAGAGATAACATTGTTGGTAATACCAAATATACATTCAAATGCATCACCAGATCACATTCAAAACGTAAACTATCCTTGAGTGTGAGGGTTCTGTCCATTTTCCATCACTGTGCCTGGCACAAAGGAGTTACTCTACAATGTTTATTACTGAATGAATAAAGCACTTTAGCAAAGTAAAAAAGCAGCAGCTCTGGAAGACTTTGCTAGGTAACCCCACAGGTGTTCTGTTTGTGACAACACTAACATCGAAGATACACATCAAAAGTCTAAGACTTTTCAAATCATTAAAATAGAACTTTTGCTATGTTTTTATGGAGTACAGGATTTTACATGCCAATATTATGAGTACTCATATTTGATTATTTCATCAGTCTATCTAAAGGTTTATAAATCTCAGCTCCTCTGTTCCTATAAGCATTTCTATTTGGAGCTGCCTTTGCCTGGTGTCCATCCCCCCAACACACACACACACACACTTCCATACTCCAGCTTCACTCAAGCTGTTTCTATGACTCATCTTATGTTATTATCACATTCTCAGGGCAACCTGTCTGATCTCTAAGCCTGGAGACCCTCCTGTGTGTTCCTATCAAGATCCCTATTGCAGAACAGAACACACACTCAATCAGTTTGGGCTCTCTTCCACTAGTAAACAGGATCTTGATAGAGTGACTATCCTATTTATAATTGTATCCTCAGCAACCAGTATAGTACTTGGTCACTGTAGACAGATAGATGGCTGATTAACAAGTTGGTTTCTTAAGTAATATTTAGCATCTACGATGTGGCCAGGCATTTCGTAGGCTTTGAGAATACAACTGTAAAGAGGACACATAGTTGGCCTTTGTGGAACTATATTCTAGACAGAGAGACCAAGATGCAAATATTTTTAACAGTGGGAGACAGTGCAGAGTGTTATAAAGCAAAATAAAGCCAGGTAAAGTGGTAGAGAGGAATGAGGAGGAATGCTGTTTTAGGTAAGATGGTGAGGGAGGGAAAACTAAGCATTTAAGGGGAAGTCTGGTCCAGGTAGAGGTAAGAGCCAAAGACCACAGCCCAGAGAAGGGTATGTTAGAGGCAGATTATGCCACTAACTGGTTATGTAAGTTTGCAGGAAATCATTTTACTTAAGTCTCATTTCCCCTCAACTACAGAATGTCAAGTTCATTACACTAAAAGCAAAATTTGCAGCCCAGGCATCTTACTACCTTGCCTCCCCTGCTCCTGTGCCCCCTACCGCCATGCAGCTGAGGGCAGATAGAGGGCCAGGTAGACTGGCTCTCACACATACCCCGGGTCACATTCCCTGACTCACACTCTCATGAATTCAATCCAGTTACAGGGGCTCATCTGACACTGTGATGGATTATACCAACTGAACTGTACATGTTCTGGCATGTCAGAGCCCAGGCGCTCTAAACATTGTCGTCGGCCAGATCAGAGCTTTGAAAGCTCACAACTCAAATTTACTCCAGTAGAAAGTCAGCACCCCAGTAACGGGGACATCAAAGAGGGTCTCAAGATCTCCAAGTCAAGAATTTTCAAGTTGAAGTCCAATAGTATATTTGATTCTTCTTCCTGGAAGACAACTGATTAAAATGACCATGGAGAATGCTGGTCAGTTTATATTGCTTACTGTTGACCTGTGAGGGGAAAATATCGATAAACTCAAACTCTGGAAGCTAAAGGTATAGAACCAGCAGCTCGAATAAGTTAAGAAATACATGGACCAACGACTGACCCATCAGTCACTGGGAGAGGACAGACAGAGTCAGGAACTCATCAATCCCTAGTCTGCAGATCTTCTACACCTCAAGGACCATCTCCATCAACTTCTTCCCAGCTCCAGAACTTCCCACAGCACCTACTTCACTAATAGCATCACAATGTCTGTTCAGAATAAAGTCGTCTGTATAACATTTCTAAACCTCAAGTGCACTCTTTGTTAGAAACATTATGTCCTCTTTGTAAAAATGTATCAACAAAAATCAGTTGAAGTAGCAGCTATCAATAATTGAAAACCTCATACATACTATGCTAGCTAAAATGTAAACCCATTTAATCATCTAAGCCAATCTACCCCTTTTAGTGTCTCTAATTTACAGTTGAGAAGCAATACTCCAGGACACGTAAGGTTCCCAAGAGCTAGCTGTTTGTGGAGCCATTATGCAAATCCTCAGACAGGTTTTTCAGTCATTTGAGCCATTATCATATAAATGTCATACAGACTGACTGTTAGCCAACTATATTTTCAGAAAAAATTCATTTAATATTTATTTTTCAGACAAAGAGAGACAGAGTACAAGCAGGGGACGGGCAGAGAGAGAGGAAAACACAGAAGCCGAAACAGGCTCCAGGCTCCAAGCTGTCAGCACAGAGTCCAATGCAGGGCTCGAACCCATGAACCACAAGTTCAGGATCTGAGCCGAAGTTGGATGCTTAACAAACTAAGCTACCCATGAGCCCCTAGAAATGTTTTTATACTGATTGAGAAATATTTGTACATCTGTGGTCATTTTACCCAGTTAGTTCACTCTCCTCAAACAAAATCAAAAGTTATTGCTACAGGTCCTAAAGACCATGTTCTATGAACCATGGTCAGGGAAAGGAGAGCTTTTCTCTTCCTTTGTGTTTCAACACACAGATTTGACTCAGAAAAACCTTTCAGCACCAAGATGACTTTGAAAAACTATCTTGCTGACACTTAAGACAAGGTTTATAGCCAGAGCAAGAGACCGTAAATCTCAAATACGTAAGGGCTAGTTCGAAAGCTTTTAAAAAGACTTTGTGCAACACAGAAGTGTAGAAGAATGTGTCAACAGGTGACGACATCCGAGCTAACAGGTAAGGAGTAACAGACACCCAACCACCCTGGCCCTGTTGATGGAGTTCAAGCTAACGCCAGCTCTACCACTAGCTGGTTACAGGGGAAGCAACTCCCTCTTTATGCCCCCATTTCTTATCTGTAAAGAGGGATAATAATAGTAATCTGCTTCACAGAACTGGCCTAAGAATGAGATGACTAACACATAGAAAATACTAAAGACAAGCATCTAACACTTATCAGCTACTTAATAAAAAGTCATTATTCCTTAGATAATGTAAGGAAAGGTTCAGGAGAAGGTCACTGCTAAATTGGGTTTTCAAGGCTATGGAAATGTAGAACACTCACGGGACGCCCGGCAGGTCAGTTGGCTGTGTCCAGCTCTTGGCTTTCGGTTCAAATCATGTTCTCACAGTTTGTAAGTTCGAGCCCTGCATCGGGCTCTGTGCCGACAGTGTGGAGTCTGCTGGGGATTCTCTCTGTCCCTCCCCTCCTGTCTTGCTTTTTCAAAAAAAATGAACAAATGAACGAATGAAAAAAAAAAAATCCATAGAATACTTCCAAGCAAACACTTTTCGAAACTTTAAGGTTTCTTTTTGAGAGAGACAGAGTGGGAGTGGGAGAGGGGCAGAGAAAGGAGGAGACACAGAATCCAAAGAAGGCTCCAGGCTCTGAGCTGTCAGAAGTCTGACACTTAACCAACTGAGCCACCCAAGTGCCTGTTAAGGAGTTTTTAAATGTGCATGTCATATCATTTTTATCTTTTCCTAGTTACAAGACCTTCCCTTATTGAATGCTTCCTAGGTTTTGGATAGTAAACTAATTCACTCTGAAGCAGAGGTTAGTATCTATCCCCATTTCATAGACAAGAAAATGTGGGCTCAGCAGTTAAGCAAAGTGCCAATGCCTTCAAGTAAGAGATAGGATTCCAAACCTGGGTATGTTAATTCCAAAGTCTACCTTTTTGAACACTGTGCCATCCTAACCCCGTATTTTCTCAGAACCCATAGGTGCCACCCACTATACTTCTCAAGAAACCTAAACTTCCCAGTTGGAGAGAAATTACTGATTATTTCTATAATGAAAAGTCAATAGAGGAGATGACATTTAGAAGCATACAGGGAGAGCCACAAAAGCTTTAATTCTACACAGCTGGCATACCCGTTGTGCCCCTTTCTTACTGCCTTCGCTTTACCCCCTCCGGTGTGGTGGTGTGCCAATAATTTTAGTAACTGTAAGTTAGTCACTTACTGACATTCCAAATACTTTAGCTACAAGCACTTTTAGTAAACTATGATGAAGGATACTATCTGACTGGAAGAACTCCCAGATTTTCAGTCATTTCATAAGACTGTAGTTAAAAAGGGTGAAGAAACTGTTCCATAATAGAACTTAGATCATCCATGTTGAAAAACTAGGCTTCTAGAATTCTGGTTTTCTTACTGTGACTGATCTACTTCTCATATGTTATTCCACATGAGAAAGCTTGCATTCCTTTTTGTGTTTACAATACTAGAAAAATAGACTGGGTGGCAGTTATAGCTAAAATGAGTTTGTGGTCTTATGCACACCTTTTATTAGAGTCTGCATCTGGGTGTCAATCAAAAATTAACAAAGGGAAATGTGATAATTACAGCCAAACTGTTAATAAAGGAAGGCTTACAGCAGGCACCTTCAAATGTCTAATCATCAGTTTGGCTGAGTGAGACAAGCACCTGATAGTCAGAAAAACCTGATACTGGCAAGCCCAAATCCAGGGTTATGACCTTCATTTCCTAGCTCCTACTCGAGTGGTTGGGTAGTAAGTGTGAAGGCAACATACAGCTTTAGTCAGTCTTAAAAGATATATACCAAATCGTAGAACATCCTATTAGAAAAATAGTTTCAAAAATATTCCTACTTTGTCCTAAAAATTTCAGATTCTTTTAAACCAAATATAGGAGGCAAGGGAGACCAGTATATCTTAGAGTCAAATAGAAGAAAACTGAAAGGTTTTTTTTTTTTTTTTTTTTTTTTTTTTTTTTTTTTTTTTACCTTTTTTTTTTTTTTTTTTTTTTTTTTTTTTTTTTTTTTTTTTTTTTTTAGGAAGGTCACCTTGCTTTTCCTTACCACTGGTCATTCGGTAGAGATCTTTAAAACACGGTCAGTCAGGGGCGCCTGGGTGGCTTAGTCAGTTAAGCGTCCGACTTTTGCTCAGGTCATGATCTCGCAGTTCGTGGGTTCGAGCCCCGCGTCGGGCTCTGTGCTGACTGCCAGCTCAGAGCCTGGAGCCTGTTTCAGTCTGTGACTCCCTCTCTCTCTGACCCTCCCCTGCTCATGCTGTCTCTGTCTCCTAGAAATAAATAAAACATTAAAAAAATAATAAAATAAAACACGGTCAGTCATAGATTAGGATTTGTTTTTCAAGACTGAAAACAAAAGGCCTGAAGAGAGCAGAAGAGGTCTTTAGTTTTGCAGAAGATGACGTATGCCATTTTTAAAGTGTCTGCGTAGACATGAGGAAAATCATACAGGGGATAATTATGTAATAACAGTTGCTTTGGAAGTGCTATGTTTAGACTTAAGTATTCCCCCTTTCAGGTTTTGTCTTCAAGTACCACGTAGCCCAAAGCTCCCATGTATACGAAGTTCTGAGAGAGCACGGAAAATACACTTTATTCTAAAAAGAATACCCAAATGAGGAATGACAACCACATCTCAAAGCACAGAGCCTATGATAGAAAATACAGATAACTTGAAAGATAGCATATGCTAAATGTCACTATAAAAAAAAAAAAAAGCAATAGCTGCCATAAGTATTTCTAGATCACAGCAAGGCTGCCACTCAAACTGCACTGTCAAATTTGGTCTGTGTTTAATGTGAGATCCATAACCCAAGTTTGAGACTCCAGTCTCTGAGAAAACTATAATCGGACTTCCTGCTTTTTTTTATTGTTGTTAGCACTGCCCTCATGACAACTCCGCTTAGTCTTACAATTACTGGATAAGACACTCAGCTCTTACACCTCTGCCAACACATGCTTTTAAAATTCAGAGCTAAAAATTAGAGTCCAAATCTCATTCTCTCCCTTTGGAAAGGGCCTTGACGGCATTTCTCCTTCCTCCAAATACCCAACATGGCGGAGCGATCTATTCTGTGGGAAGGCAGCACTTGTGTCCAGAGCCTGCCGCCAAGGACTTGGAGACCTCCAGGCCCCAATGATTCGTACTCCTCCCCAACTCCACTTCTGTTCAAGATCTGTCACCTTATGTTGCCAGGTCTTTACCCCCAGACCCTATCTCCCCTTAATTACTCCATATGTGCAGCACAATTTTCTGGTAAGGATGTCAATCACTCTGCTAAATGTCAATCTCCTCAGTGGTTCTCAGATCAAGTAAAAACTGCAAGCTTCCTAATTAAGGACTTCAAAAATACTTATCAGCGGTTTACAAACCTTCATCTTTCTTCAGTTATAGTATAAGGAAGAGTAGAAGCTTCAGACTGAGACAGACACGGGTTTAAATCTGTCAGCTGTTACATCACATGCCCTGAGGTTCTGCAGTTAACATCTCTAAAGCTGGTTTTCCTCCTTTAAAATGGAGCTAGTAAGAGAAATCTCAAATAGCTGCAGTAAGGGTTAGAATTATAGCTTTCACAGTTGTTAACTATAGCTAACATTTATTAAGCACTTCTATGTGTCAGGTATTCTTGTAAGCACTTTACATAGTTAATTCACGGAGTCCACACAACCACCCATGAGAGGACTGGGATCTGTTTTACAAATAGGGAAGCTGAGGCATGAAGGTTAAGTGGCTACCCAAGGACACCAGCTATACCTGATGGGATAAAAACTGAAATGCAGGTGTGGGTGTACACCACTCTTCACCTTCAGGACAGCTTACCTCTCTGAGTGAGCACATGGTAGTCTCTGCTTAAACAGCACCAGCCACACACTCTTTTTCCTACCCCATCTGCACAACACCCTCTATCATGTGGATTGTAAAATCCCTATCTTAAGTGAGAAAAACACTTTTATAAAAAGAAGTTTAAGGACATGAGGGATTAACAGGGTTCCCCAGATAAAGAACAAGAGTTCCCCTTAAAGAGTAGGACAGATCATTCTGGCAAGTGACAAAGTAACCCTCTCAAAGGTAAAGCTATATACACAGTGTCTGTAATGCAGGTTCCACTGGTCCTTTGTTAGAGAAAGTTTGGCCCCTCCCCTCAAAATTCCTGTTTTGAAATCCATATGATGATGATATCTGGAGGTCAGGCATTGGGGAGGTAACTAGGGTTAGATCAGGTGATGAGAGCAGGTCCTTCAAGATGGGATTAATGTCTGGATTTAAAAGGAAAAAAAAAAAAAAAAAAGGAGACAAAAGCTCCCGCTCTGGGCCACGTGAATACAGAGGACAGTGGTCTATATACCAAGGAGCATGCTCACAATACAATGTTTCTGTCTGCCTTTTGACCTTGGACTTCCCAGGCCTCCAGAACTGAGAAATGTTTGTTGTAGAAGTCACCCAGCTTCTCATACATTGTTACCACAATCTCAGCGAAGATATCCCACTAACTTAGAACACATTGGGCGAGAAGATAGCTTCACTTCTTTTGATCACCATTAAATAAGAAGACTGACAAAGACAAGAAAAGCTAAATAAGGGGGACTGACCAAGAAAAGCACTCCTTCAACCTCGTGCCCAATACAGGTTAGGCAGAGCAAACCCAGATATGTCAACTGCAGAGAGCTGTGGAAAGAACCATACACTAAGGGTGTGAAGTGTCTGCAGTGCGTAGTGCGGCATCCACGGGGCAGTCCCGACAACGACCTCACCAGACAACAGCCTCACCACACGGGCACTCGTGTGGGTCTGCAGACAACCAGGGCATCAAGGCCTTGAGGAGCTGGTGTCCAAACAACCAGGAAGAATTCTCAAGGCTCCATCAAGCCCTGACTCCAGTACTTCCGCATAAACCGAGGGACTTAACTGGTGGCTGCTGGAAACTCCCAAATTGTGAGCTGGGGAAATTTCACCTTGCTGCGTATTAGAATCCAGGGAGTTTTTAGAAAACACCCATGCTGAGGCCCAACCCCAGAAATTAGTGTAACTGGTCTGGGGCAGGGCAGAGGCATCCCCATGGTTTTCCAAAGGCCTCCCGAGGATTCTAACCTGTAGGCATTCAGAATCAAGTCTAGAGAAACACTGTTTCAAGTACTTTATCAGACTCATTAAAGGATTTACAACACTGTTCCAAAAGAATGAGATTTATCGTCTAGAAGGAACACGGGTAGCAGTGAGGCAGAAGAAAAGACCAGGGTCTACTATAATGCAGGCTCCAGGTAGTCTACTTTTCTATCCATTTACTCAAATATTTATCAAGCCTCTATTGTTCAGGAGACGCAGTAAGATGAATAAGGCCAAACGTACTTGCTCATAAATGTGTAGTGATGAAAAGGCAAGAAAATTAAAATACTGTGCGGTAAGCAGAATACAAACATGAAGGCTATAATGGGAGTAGACAGGAAAGACAGCTAAATTTAGTGTGCACAGCCAAACTATCATAAAACATTTCCAAGTCGAGTGGATCCTGAGTTTAAGAGGGAAGCTGCAGGAGCCACCAGGCAAACAAGGCAGTAGATCATTATAGGCTGGGAGAACCTCCTATCATGCTTCTATCACATAAAGTGAGGCACGAAGACTGGGATAAGGGCAGCTGTAGAGACCTCAAGGTAGTCAAAGCTCTAATAACTCCACTAAAGAGCTTCAGTTTCATTGCAAAAGCAATGCAACACCACTAATTGGCTTTAAAAACTGAACTGGCATGAAGAGATCTGTGTTTGGGAGCAGGAAGGAGGGATTATAGCAAGGCAACTGCTAGGTGGGGGGGTGCGGTGATTGCACTCATTTAGGGGTATAACTGTTACTAAATGTATCAATTCACTATGGAAGAGTGAAAAAACTTACAAGTTAGGGTAATAATCTGAAGCCACTAAGGAAGGAGAACAAAAGAGGCAGATGGGTAGTGTGAGGAACACATGAAAAGTTCCTGCAAAGTGTGATATTAAGTATTTGGGAAAATAAAAGTGGATCGATTCCAATCTTCTGTTAAAATAATCCATCAAGACTAGGTCAGGTTTCTTTGGGGAATGGTCTAATATGCAAATTTGACTAGATCACTTCAAGTCAAACTCTCAGACACCATTTAATGATCTTAATATATGCTAAGTATTTGTAGATTTGATCTTAATACAGGCCAAAAAGGTATTTGTATATTCAAATTCTATATGGATCCCTATTTTTAAAAATTAAGTAAATTTTGGGAATAACATTACAACCTACATTTCAGAACAACGAACAGCATTCTTAACGGGTAAAAAATTGAGAACAATCCCAAGCCAGAGTATCACTTTACTCTTATATACTACTTTCTATCTAGAAAACCTGAATTGAGTAGCTTCTAGTAAATAAGGGAGTTCAGTAAATTCCACAGATATAGGTCAATTTGTGAAAAAAAAATTTTTTTTTCTAGGAGTAGTAAAAGTGAATATAATAGAAAAATCCAGTGGCAAAAATCATCCCAAACTGAAATACAGGGAGAAGTATGGAAGATTCAGAGTCTGTACAAAAAAATATCTTTACTGAGGGATTTCAAGTAAGTAATTGGAGAAACCGGTTTCTGGATGGGAAGTTAGACATCAGTTCTTCCCAAATCCACATGCTCAATTAATGCAAATCCAGTAACTACAATACATTCTTTTACACCTAGATAAGATACTTAAACCATAAAACACTGCAAGAAAATGAAGGTGAAAAGGCTCTGGATATGAAAGGACTTTCCAGGCAAAGGAAATGACAAAGAATCCACAATATTAAAATCACAAAGCTTTTGGAAGTCACAGATCCCAAAGAAAACTAAAAAGCAACAAACTGGAAGAATATTCCCCCCATATGAAATGGGCAAAAGTTTATTAGATCTAAAGCAGAAGGGAGACAGGAGTAATTCACAGAACTTCAATACTTTTAAAATGTCCAATCGCTCTAGCAATGAAGAGAGCGCACAGAGTAAGATTTTGTTGATTAAAATGACTAATACCTTAAAGTTGTAATGCTCAGTGCTGGAAAGGACATGGTGATATGGGAAATTTTAAACCTAAATTATGCACAAAAATTGGCAGTTGGCATTTCTGAAATGCTAGTTGACCTAAGGCCTAAATATGGTTTGTTCTGCTTAAAGAAGCATCTCCTCTTATATAGTTAATCAATCCTAATAATCGACTCAAAAAAAATCAGTGTTCGTTTCCTGAGTGCTATTAACGATAGCACTAAATTGTTGGTATTAAAAAATTAATACTCTTCAAACTTCAATGCCGCCTACACTAATAGAGAAGATAAACAGCTTTACTACTGTGCATGAAACACCAAGAACGAAGAGGGTGCACCTTGGACACAAAAAGGAATAGAATCCAGCACAGAAAGGGGTTCCTGGGTGGCTCAGTCAGTTAACGGTCTGACTTCTGCTCAGCTCACGATCTCACACTTTATGGGTTCCAGCCCCTCATCAGGCTCTGTGCTGGAAGCCCAGAGCCTGGATCCTGTCTCAGATTCTGTCCCCCTCTTTCCCTCCCCTGATGGCACTCTGTCTCTCTCAAAAATAACAAACATTTAAAAAAGTTAAAAAGAGGGGAGCCTGGGTGGCTCAGTGGGTTAGGCGGCCAACTTCAGCTCAGGTCATGATCTCATGGTTCATGGGTTTGAGCCCCGCGTCGGGCTCTGTGCTGACAGCTAGCTCAGAGCCTGAAGCCTGCTTCGGATTCTGTGTCTCCCTCTCTCTCTGACCCTCCCCTTCTCATGCAGTCTCTCTCTCACTCTCAGAAATAAAAAACGTTAAAAAAAATTTTTTTAAAGTTAAAAAGAACCCAACCCAGAGACATGGAAAAGGCTTCACAAAAGAAACATAGGATTCATACTGACTTTGTTATGTTTACACATCCTAAATGTTCTAAAATGAACAAGTATTTTTCTGGCACTGCTTTCATATCAGAAAAAGGTTGGCATACAAAATACTTTTTTTCATCTTTACTACTGTAGCAAACTACTTTTCCGTGACAGCACTTCAAATTTTCAGTCCACTTCCCTTGTGAAGCTTTCCTTAAATCACCTTTTACATTTTAAAGGAATAAAGACAGATCTCCAGTTTGGCTCTCTGATGTTTGGCATTCATATTTTCCTTCACCTTGTTTGTTCTGCATGCTGTACAGATTATAACCTTATGCTTACTTCGTTCTGTCTTCTGCAAACTCTGCATATTATAGGTCAAATATTTTTTATTAACAGGCTGTTTAAAAAAATCAAATATCCAGAAATAAATGTAGTTCAGATACTGAATCAAAGTCTTGTAAGCATTTTAGCTTTTCTAAAAAAATAACTCTTCAATTTCATTTAAATTTCAAGCACTACATGTTGTCCTATGTATTCATCTCTAAAGGTAGATGTAAATTAGAAGTTGTTTTTGAATATAAAAAACTGCTAAGATTTATTCAAGTTTTTCTATAAAAATAAAAATACACACTCTGGAAACATACTGACAAAAAAGCCTCCTCAAGCCAATTTCTTTCAAAGCTAAAAAGCTCTTTTCTTTTCTAAAAATGGAACAATGTGTTAGCACAAGCTTATATTTAGCAGTGAGAACCAGAACCATTTCCAAGGAAAAGTTAGTGAAGACTCCCTAGTTTCTAGGTCTGAATTTCTCATTTATTTTCATATCCTTTTGTTTAATCAAAGCATAAGGTTATGAATTTTCTAGGAGCTATGGTTTAATCACTCAATATAACCTTCGCTATAGAGAAGGTCTTATTTCTGCAGTGTAGTTTCATATTGATATCCTCCTTGATCCTAAAATTATTTAGAAGAATGTTTCATTTCTGTTTGTAACCAAAAATTCCAACCTAATTTCTAGTTTTAAAGGAATTTAGGAAAGCAAATTAAGATTGAGTTGTTTCTACTTTTTTATATGAACTTTCATTTGAAGCCTACACTCTGTTTAACGGTTTCATGGGCACTTGATTTATATTACTTTTTAATATAATATGATATATGCGTATCCATAAATGTTTTATATACTCAAAACTTTTTGAGGGGGATAGTCAAACCTCTCCAGCTTTTTGTCTGTCAAGTTTTGAGAACACTATGTTAAAGCTTTTGAAATAAGGCTTTCAAAATGGAGGTGCCTGAGTGGCTCAGTTGGTTGAGCAACTGACTTCAGCTCAAGTCATGCTCTCACAGTTAGGGAGTTTGAGCCCCAAGTCAGGCTCTGTGCTGACAACTCAAAGCATGAAGCCTGTTTAGGATTCTGTGTCTCCCTCTTTCTGCTCCCTCTCCCGCTCACACACGCACGTGTGCACGCTCTCTCCCCCTCTTCCCCCCTTAAAAATAAACACTAGGGGCGCCTGGGTGGCTTAGTCGGTTAAGCGTCTGACTTTCGCTTAGGTCGTGATCTCATGGTTCGTGGGTTCGGGCCCCGCATCGGGCTCTGTGCTGACTGTCAGCTCAGAGCCTGGAGCCTGTTTCAGAGTCTGTGTCTCCCTCTCTCTCTGACCCTCCCCTGCTCAAGCTGTCTGTCTCTCCTAGAAATAAATAAAAATAAATAAAATAAAAAAAATAAACACTAAAATTTAAAAAAAAATTTCAAGATACAAAATAAACTTCCAGAAGTTTTATCATGTTCTTTGGCATTATAAAAGTTTAATGACAATTATCTTCATTCTCAGTATGCTGTACCTTTTATCCAGGGGTCATATGAAAAGTATTTAACAGTACAGCAGAACATCTGAAAAGTCAGAGATTTTACTCTTTGCAAGGTACTAAATTGGTCTGTCGTTTCATAGACCCTGGTGCTGGAGACAAAACTCTTGGATCAAAGATTAAAGGGAGATTATTTTTCATAAGACACGAGAGCATTAGCTTCATGTTCCATGGATTCTGCTTGCAAAGTCCCATAGAAGTGACACAAGGTAGCTCAATGGCTCGATGCAAGATGCTGCACACAGTGGGTTTGTGTCACAGCTACAAAACCCAGTGTTTCAGGAAATATCTTTTTTTTGTTTGTTTGTTTTTAAAGGAGCTACTAAACACATCTTTCCAAACTTTTCCCAGAGGGAGGAAAGGAAATATATTACCCTAGTTAGGAAACAAAGTCCCCCTCTGGCACCAAGGGCAGATTTTTTTTAAGTATTCCATTTCTTACCTTCAATTTAGCATATTTGCACCTATACTTGCTTACCCCCATTAACAATCAACCCTACATATGATCTTCCCCCTAGGGAATTTTAAACAGACCTAGGACTATAAACAAGCTTTTAATTTCCCTTCGCTGCCAGCCTCCTGAAATTTACAGAGCTTAGACTCCCGATACTTTTTTCAACAGAACAGACCTTGAATTTTGAAAATCCTTTCCTAACAACTGTATTAAGATTCATAGCCTTCCTACAAGCTATTATTTAAACTTAATCATAAATTTTACTAATTTCAGTTTCCACTGCTGATTCCTCCATTCCACTTCCATGTTCCTTAAGATTCCTTCTCCATTCGGATAGAGTACTTTTTCTCAAGTTCAAAATAAAATTCCTAGTAAAGTTAGAGGATCTTCTAGTTCTTTTACCTGTAAAATAGGTTTTTCTCCTCTACAAGTTGTCTCGTTCAGCTATTGCTATGTGTAACAACCAACCACAGCAGGTAAGCCCAGGACCAGCAGCCTTTCCTCTCTCTCTCTCTGCTCTTCAGCTGGTGTAGCTCTGCTTCCAGCCACTGGTGGACAAGGTGGCTGCTGGACTGGGGCCAGGCTCAGGAATAGAAGCTACGCCAAGACATGTCCTCTTAGGGTGGAAGTCAGTAGCTCTCAGGAGGCCAACCCCTAACAGGTATAATATTTCAAACCTCTGTTCATGTAATGTCCACAAAACACGGCTGAAATCAAAAAGCCAGTCTCAAAGTGAAGGGGGTAGGAAGTAAACTCTGCCCAGAGTAAGAAAAAAGAGCAAGCATTTGCTAGACAATCTAAGCCAGGACACTCATCCACAATACACAGCAGAGTGTAGACTCCTTAGTTCACAGTCCCCCCTCTCCACCAGCCAATAAATAAACCTTCGAGGTATTTAAGAACCTAGTGTTGGGAGCCTGGGTAGCTCAGTCGGTTAAGCATCTGACTTGGGCTCAGGTCATGATCTGATGGTCCAGAAGTTCAAGCCTCACATCGGGCTCTGTCAGCACAGAATCCGCTTCCGATCCTCTCTCCCTGTCTCACTCTGCCCCTCGCCTGCTCACATTCTCTCAGAAATAAACATTAAAAAAGGGGGGGGGGGGAGTGTTTGGGAGCCCTTGGGTAGCTCAGTCAGTGAAGGATACGGGCTCATTTGATTTTAGCTCAAGTCATGATCTCACAGATGGGGCAATCTTAGCCCCTATGCAATGACAGCACAAAATCTGCTTGAAATTCCCTCTCTTGGCCCATCCCCTGCTCACTTGCTCTCACAATGAATAAATTTTTTAAAAAAAGCAATAAAAGAATTGAGTGTCCCCTGCAAACAAAACCCACTGCAGCAGAGGTCCCATTTATTTTGGGAACAGACTTCAGTTACAAAGTCAGGAGTCACACACAGAGAATTGATGCATGTTCAAAAGGGCCTCCATCTTGTCACCCCGTGTACCACTCCATCACCTTTCACTACCCTGCCCTCCTGAAACTACAGCCTTACTAAAGCCTTCTGAGTAAAACCACCTCTCCTGATGAGCCACTTCCCAGGCAGGTCCTCTATTCTACGGAGGGCCAGTCACCATTACTGGACTTTTCTCCTTCTATGATGCTGTCTGCTGCAGAGCTGCTGGAAATTCCTCAACGCTGCAGGTTACCCAGCGGCCATCCTTCCATCTTCTAGCACTTTCACTCAAGCTTTAGTTTCGTTTGTTGGTCCTTCCCAGACTTTAAGAGAGCACCTACGTTGTTTTCCGTTTTATATCACTGCAAACAATGCACCAATAACCATCTTTTCACACATATCCTTACTTAAGGTGCCTTTATTCTACAGAGTAGTCCCACATGTGAAAATACTCAAATGATGTATTTACTTTTAGTAGATTGAGAGATCACTTCCGTAAGCTAGAAGAATATCTTTCCTGTCATATCCATGATGTAGTGTCATTTTAAAATTATCAGTCTAATAAAAATCAGTCTAATAAAAATCAACATTTTAATTTGCATCTTATAATTTTTTTAATTTTTTAATATTTCTAAGAGAGAGAGAGAGGCAGCGTGAGCAGGGGAGGATCAGAGAGAGAGGGAGACACAGAATCTGAAGCAGGCTTCAGGCTCCGAGCTGTCAGCAAAGAGCTCGATGCGGGGCTCAAACCTACAACCGTGAGATCATGACCCGAGCTGAAGTCGGACGCTCAACCGACTGAGCCACCCAAGTGCCCCTGCGTCTTATAAATTTGCTAATCACTTTGATTTGCTCTATTCTGAATTATTTCCTTACACATTACCCTTTTGTCTTTTCCTGATTACCAGGTCTTTCCATATAGTAACTGCTATAAATACATCATTTGTATGATATTTGGGGGGGAGGGGACGCACCTGACTCTTTATAGTCTCTTCTATTCAGAAGAGTTATTTAAAAGAATTTTTTAGTTTGCATTTCTAGTCTTTGTTATGTGTTACTCTCCTACCTCTAGACTTTTATATTTATCTCATCTGTTATTTTATCTGAATATAAAAGAATTCACTTTTCCTTCAACAGTATCAGTACCACTCAGTAAACATCCTTTCCTAGTCTATCCTTTTAATAAATTATCGCTGTGTTAGATTTTCTACAGAAATAGATTTTTAATCTATTTTTGTTCTACTCACCTATTTAACTGTCCTTAGCACAATACTATATTGATTATATTGAGTTTATAGTAATTTAGAGAATACTCCAATTTGAGTAGTGAAAGCCCCCCTCAGTAGAATTTCTATCCGAGCACTTATTCTTCCCCATAGACTTTCTTTAAATAACCATGTTGACATCTGAAATGGAAAAATCTGTATATTGAATGACTTAAATATTTACTACAATCTAATCTTCCAGTTGTTCTTTTTTTCTTTTGAGAGAGACAGGCAGACAGAGCATGAGTAAGGGAGAGGCAGAGAGGAATATACAGAACCCACAGCAGGTCCCAGGCTTCAAGCTGTCAGCACAGAGCCCAATGCAGGGCTCGAACTCATGAACCATGAGATCATGACCTGAGTCAAAAATGGTCGCTAACCAACTAAGCTGCCCAGGTGTCTCTTGAATCTTCCATCTTAAGTGAAGTTCATTTGTTTAGATTTCATTTTCTATCAGGAAAACTTTGGTTTAGTCACATAGATCTTATGCTCCTTGAGTTTATCACTATATGGTTTTGTCTCTATTCTAAATTGATTGCATTTTTATCTTAGGTGCTTAGCCTACAGACTTGATTTTTATGTATCTTATATCTAGCAACATTTTCGAATTCTTTTACTAGACTAAGTTTTCTAGGCATAAAATTACATCTCTTGGTAACAGGGACAATAATGTTTCAATGTCTTTGCTACTTTACTATTCTCTTTACTAAAAACTTCTAGTTGTTAAAAATAGCACAACTAGATAACTTGGTGGTTACTGAATCTATTATACTAGTAACTATTTGTTCTAAAATTTTATTTTATTTTTATTTTTATTTTTATTTATTTCTAGGAGAGAGAGAGAGAGAGACAGCGTGAGCAGGGGAGGGTCAGAGAGAGAGGGAGTCACAGACTGAAACAGGCTCCAGGCTCTGAGCTGGCAGTCAACACAGAGCCCGACGCGGGGCTCGAACCCGCGAACTGCGAGATCATGACCTAAGCGAAAGTCGGACTTTCCACCAGGCGCCCCTTGTTCTAAAATTTTAAAGATTTTAAGTTTCTTCCTATTTATATTATCAATGGAAAAGACATCAGTACATGCTAAGTATCTGGTCATCTATACCAAATGTGATTACATAATGGATTATGTGTATGGATATTGTTTGATTCATATTTTGCTTTACAGTTTAACTGATGTTTGGTGCTTTTCTGTTTTTAACCAGTCATTTCCTAGTATTTTAATGCATCTCTTTCAAATGTTCTCATAAACACTAACAAATGGCAATAAGCAAACAGAACTTGGTTTACTCAGTCTTGTATCTGGCTTTTAATTTTCTAATTACTCTGTTTATATTTAATTCAGTGACTGTATTTTAGACTTTTCCTTCTTTTGGTCATTTTATTTTGCAATTTTTATTTGAAAGACTAGTTTGTTATTTACTGCCCCCCTCATTAATTTGGAAGTTCTTTCATTAGTCACCTTCCTTAGGCTCTATTCTTTGCAACAAAGATTACAACTACTTCCATTAACTGAGTTTTCCCACCATGACCTTCTCTTTACTCTTTCATACCACCCTAGTAAGCGGTTTAATTTCCCCTCCTTCAACCCTCTTATGATCTTTTTAGAAAGGATCCACTTCTCTGTCTACCACTTTCTCAGGTTGTCTGAAACAGAAGAGTTTTAGGTTTTCTAGAAGACTTAAGGGGTCCTTATTTTGTGCGTAAGGTACAAATCCCCAGGTTTAATTTCTAATTATCAATGCACAAATGTGTTAAGGTTTATGATCAGTATTTAGTCTATCTTTTCCAATCTTGAAGTCCCGTTCAGATTCATTTCATATTTGGTTAGCACCTATTGTTACAACAGGTTATGTACTGCTGACTCTCTGAATTCGTGCATATCCTCAAACATCTTTCATGTAGGCAGGTAAGTTACATAAATTGGATACAGGATTCTTGGATTGTGGTCCACTTCTCTCAGTAACGTGTAGATATCCCCATCTCCTCTCTGACTTGCAGATGAGAAAGCCAATGCCAGGCTGGTTCCCACCTCCCACTGTTTTCTAAAGTTGGGTTTCTTCTTCTTCTCCCTGGAACCATCTTTAGCCTTACAGAACATAATGTTACCAGAATAGGTCTAGACCATAAGTCTTTCTCATCAGGTGAGCCTAGACCTTAGTGAGCTATTTCAACTCGCTGGCCTAGATCTTTCCAATGCTCAGGTCAGAGGGACTCTTTACTATTAGAAAATTCTTACCCCACCCATTTTTTACATCACTATATTTGTTACTTTCATTCCAGACCTCTAGGATCTACTCTCCCATTCTTCTATTTTCCTCTCAGGATTTTTATCTTATTTTTATAATTCTGTACTTTGAGACTTTTGTACTTGATCTTCCAAGGACACCAACTCAGGTCTCAGCAGTGATCAACCTCCCTCTTACTCATGAACTGAGTTGTTCAACTGACAATCATGTTTAAGATTTTTAGGTGTTTTTCTATTTTTGAGTGTTTACTGTGTCCCATCCAAGAAATACTTCATGTCAAATTGGTTTTGATTTTCCTTTTTCTGACTGCAGGTTGTCTCATGTAGATTGCTATCTTTGTTGGTTCCAGTCTGGTGGGTCTCTGATCTGGCTACACATTAGATTCAATTGGGTGATCAGGGAATTTACGATTTCTAAAGCCTAAGGCCTATTAAAGAAGAATCCATGGAGTAGGTTACTCAGGCATTAGTACTTATGTAAATTCCCCAAGTTTGAGAACCTGAACTCTAACCTGATTTTAAACTGCACCCCTGTGAGCTCTGAAGAGGCTATCAGTCCTGGCAAAGAACAGAGAGAAGCCTCTGCTCGCAGGTTCAAGAGCATGGATGACCCAGTCTAGCCAGTCAGCTTCCTCTTGGACTCTTAGGGCATCAGACATCCAAGCACACTTCCACATGCCTACTCCCAGGCATCTGCAGATCTCCAAATACCAGTCTTTTTCCAGGATCTCTTTATCTTGTGGTTCCACCACTGTTCTCCCAGCAAGGCTCAGACCATTCAGGGAAAGCCCCCACCCTTTTGTTTCCCTGAAGCCCGACCCCTTAAACCTGCTACCTGTAGGTCCCTGTGGCTTAGAAGAGCCAGGTAAGCAGGTCCTAAGAGAAATAAAACATACCCGCATCTTCAGCCTATCGCCTCCCTAGGTGGGAATCACATGGACTTTCATTTTTGACATTCCCCATGTTATAGTCAACATAGAAATAGTTACTGTTCATTTAAGTGGCAAATGAGCAACATGGCGCACGGGCGGGGCGGGGGGGTGGGGGGGTGGGGTTTGGAATGAGTGAGAGGCCAGTCAGCTAATAAGAAGCATTAAAATGCCAACAGCAAATTTCGAAGGGGAAGGAGGAGAATTAAGCAGACAAACTGGGAGGAAAAGGACCAACCATACAATGCCTGAAGCAAAGTCAAAGTGATTTACAAAACAGATAAGCTGCACATTTATAGATGAGATGTATATAAGGATGTTTAGCTGGAAGTCGGTGAATAGGGAGTGACATACTCTCTCTTCTAATGTCTCTCAACATTGTTAAAGTCTCACAAAATTTCCCAGTTTTGATGTATGGCCCAAGTTCTGTGAACAATTTTTCCTTCCAATCTTCAATTGTAAATGCTTTTACTAATGGTGGGAGTCCCAGGTTTAAGACAGGACTGCAACCAGTATTTTTAGAACTCTTTACATGAGAAGTAAAGGGCAATAAACCATCATCAGATGCGTCTTTCTTGTATAAAAGTGGTTTTCCAATTGATTTTGGCCACCCTTTATTCAAAAGAAAACTGAAATGAAAGCTTAGCCAGACAACAGAAAACAAACAAACAAACAAACCAGAATCAAGACTGCTTGAGACTCCATCCTCCCGGCCCAAAGCACTGTCCCCTGCTGGAAGTCAGGTTCCAGGGGAATGAAGCACGGGTACTTCCCACAGCCTCGCCCCCAGCACTAGCAGATGCCAGGCATACAGGCGGGCCTCACCTATTCATTTAGGAAAAGAATCCCCTAGGAATACATAGGCCTATTCGGAAACAACTGCCGATTCCTTCATCTGAACATTCTCTAGAGTAGTCCAAAAATGATAATAAAATTAAACACCAGGAACAGCTCATGCTCTCACCAGCTGAGTGATTGAAGACCAGATATTTAACCTCCCTCTCAGGAGGGTTTCACAAAGTGTCTCCCTCCTCAAAAGGAAAAGCTGAACATTTAGTCACTTATTTGTCATGCCATTTGACAGCCATGTGCAGTACCATGAACTTACACATATGCTTTCTCAGGGCACCGCAGAAGGGTCTATGCAAACCACAGGCCCACAAGTTATTATCAAACTTCTGGATGATGCACGCTCATCTGTAAATGGACTCTGAGCCCAGATATGTTCCAATGTAGGGCCCAAATCCCAATTAATTGAAGTTATTAAAGTTCAAATGGAAATGGGCACTTCATCAACACCAACTCTGTCTCCAACAGGTGATCTTTAACATTCTCTCTAATACACTGCAACGATCTGCTTCCGTATCCATCTCTCCCAACAGAGCTCCTGAAAGACAGAACTACCTTGTATTAACCTTAAGTGCCTCTTGCATTAAGAGCCCATTGCAAGTTCCCAGTTAAGTGTCTGGGGCAGGGAAAAGGGAGTCAATTCCAACCTGACAGGGTAGCTGCATTCCAGGATGTCTGGCAATAGAGGGTCCTTCGGGAGCTTTCACCATGCACAGAAATTCATGTTAGGGGGCGAGGCAAAGCAGTACTAAGTGTGTGATCACTAACTCACTCGACACCTCTCAAGATCCAACCACCAGCCTAAAACCGGAAGGTATTGTGCACTTATGGTCCTAAAAGAGAACAATGAGTCCCTTACAAACCATACCCAGACTAGATGACAAATGTCTTTTGAGGCTGAGTGCCCACTACTGGAAAAAGAAAAAGTATAAATTACCTTAAAGTCAAAATCTGCCCAGCCATTCATCAGGCTGGAACAACAGATATGGATCGAGCCACATTCCAGGTTGGTAGAAAGCAGCATTCTCCAAGGACTCTTGCAGCTATAATGTACCATAATAACCCCCTTTGTGTGTCCATTATCTTACTCATGAAGAAAGTGTAGTTCACTAAAATCATAGACCATCGGAAACTCTTGTTTGAAATCCTCATGAGGAGGATGAAGCATTTCACTTTAACCTGGAGGCTATAAGGCACTTGGCCAAAGAAGTGAACGTGACTTACAAACCCAGGAAGAGCTTCAGAAAGGTTTATGGCTATGACATTTCTCACTCAGCTTTGCAGTTTCCAAGGAAACAGGACCATGGTCCACTCTGCAGTGATATTAACCTCTTTTCACAAAGTCCTGCTCCAAACCTGTCAAGAAGTCTATTTAAATTTCACCCAAACCCCACCCTTCTCCAAAATCCTGTAATAACTATCTTCTTTTTATTGATGAGAGGTTGAGTGGATCTGCTGTGTGGTCTCCCTCGTTGCAAAGAATCAACATGACTTTGTAAAACTACAGCTTTGTCCCTGATGGTCTCAGGCTGATTCGGCTACGGCCAAGACCCTCGGCAATCTTCAGGTACCCACCCTTTCCATGACTCAGTGTAGACTCCAGCAAAGCCTTAGGCACGAAGTTGGATCTCTCTGGGGTCACAGGGCTCCGCTTTTGTCACTTGTGTTCAGCCAGGCTTAGGTGGACTTGTCCTCCCTCCCCCAGGGTGTAAGCTCTCAAAGAGTCACCACAATTTAGCCCTTATTCTCAAGGCACCAAGCACCCTGGCGGCCATCAGATGCTGCCCACAAAGGAGTACTTGCCTGCCATCTCCAACTCTCAGTCCCAGGCTTGAAGATATTCCCAGCCCACAGGTCCTCAGAGATGGAAAGTGTCAGGTGGTAAAGACAAGGATAAGGTGATCTTCCTGGTCCTCAGCTTAGCTGCCCTGGACCCACGTGGGACATATATAGGAGGAGGAGGGGATGAAAGGAAGGTCCTCAGAGGAGAAGGTTTCAGTATTAGGGTGTCATTTGGGCTGGAAGGATGCAGAATACCAGCTGCAGCATCCAGAGTCTACTCAAGACTTCACGTTTTTATAACCACTTTCTGTCAGAAGGGCTGGCTTACTGCTTTACTAGACCCATGTTCCCTAAGGCCAATACATGTCAAGGAAGGGTTAGCCTCTAATTGGTTCATTTACTCCAAAGGCCCAGTAATTAGTAGTGCGATCTCTTATTTAATTGCCTCAACCACTTTATCTTGTTTTAGAAAGCACTCACAAGCAAGAAGTCTTCCAGGGGATAACTGCTAAGGAATACAAAAAGCTCAGCCATCTGCTACAGAAGCATTACGACCTAACCCCAAAATGTACTTCATTCCCAAACCCAGAGGACATCAATACCAATTCTCTCAGTTCCAGGGGCACCTGAGAGTGGCTCAGTTGGTTAACTGTCTGACTTCTTGATTTCGGCTCGGGTCATGATCTCATGGTCATGGGGTCAAGCCCCACGTTGGGCTCCATGCTGGTCATAGAGCCTGCTTGAGATGTTCTCTCTGCTTCACTCCTGCTCATATTCTTTCTCTTTCCTTCTCTCTCAAAATAAACTTTAAAATCCTCTCACTTCCAGAGCAGAAAAAATGCTTTAACATAAAGCTAAGATTTCCCTAGATAAGGTTACAGTCAATATAAAGCTTCTCAAAAGTCATTTGTACACAAAACCCAGAGCAGAGGCCAAACGGAAAACCTAGATAATTTGACTACATAAGGTTTTAAAACTTGTGCAGGAAAACAGAGCAAAAAATAAACACTATTTAGAAAGGCAAAACTATATGTGGGAAAATATCTGCAATGCTAAGAGACAGAGCGGGTTTCCTTAAAAGAACAGAGACTTGCATACACAGCTTGAAGAAAATAAAAATGGCACTTAACCCATTTTTTTACAAAAACAAACTAATTAAAGGTAAGGTGCTGAAGGAAGTACATACTCTATGTTGACATAAGAATAAAGAATCCCATCAGGCAGGTTTGGGTTTATTTGTGTTTTAAGACAAGAAACACAGGTCCCTGTAGCTAAGTTTGCAATAAGGTTGTGGATCAAAAACAGAACGGTCTGAGTGGATGAGTTTCTCCTTAAATGCAATTAAAGTTCTTATAGATTTTAAGAAAAGGCTCCTAATCTTCCCCCTTCCAATTTAGTTTTTTTAAAATAAACACTACAGAAATGAACTAAAAACTCAGGAAATACAGGATTTTAAACTATCAAGGCATATAAAGATCACAATAACTCTTATGAAACATCAACTTAATACATATGAAACTGATTTTTTAAGAAAGCATCTTGGGGCACCTGGGTGGCTTAGTTGGTTAAGTGTCCGACTTCGGCTCAGGTCGTGATCTCATGGTTTGTGGGTTCGAGCCTCATGTCAGGGTCTGTGCTGACAGCCAGCTCAGAGCCTGGAGCCTGCTTCGAATTCTGCATCTCCCTGTCTCTTTCTGACTCTCCCTAGCTCATGCTCTCTCTCTCAAAAATAAAACAAAAAAATTTTTTAATGAAGGATCTAAATCTAGTACTCTATATCCTTCATTCTTGAAACTACAATTCATGAACACCACTCTACGTCTGAAATCTCTTTCAAGATAGCTCTTAAAGATACTCTAATGCAGGACTATTTCTGACTAATTGAGCTGCTACTTGAAAATTCTCAGGCATAAGATCCCAACCTTATGTAGAACTAAAGTTCCCCCAGAGTTCATCTTTGTAACTTTTCCTGGATATCAAGTCTTAACATTGAAGGATTTAGGAATCTCAAGTATGAGCAAGTACAAAAGAAAACGGTAACACCTAAAATAAAGCAAAGGGAAAAAGGGAAAAAATGATTTAATTCAGAGCTCCATATGCAGCATGCCCAAAAGGAATGCAAAGGTGCCTCAATTCTACCAGTTGTCTGAATTACTGTGCTTCAACACTGCAGACTGCACTGACCAGGGCAAAACTAAATATGCTGTAGGAGACTGCGCTGGTGGTTAAGAGTACTGACTGTACTTGCAATGTACAAGAGTAATGTAAAAGAATAATGACTGGCTTGCAATGTAGGAGTTTCAGATGCTGAAGTTTTTACTTTAACACCACAGTTTCCAGAAGAAATTATCTTTCCACTATGGTATACAATATTGTCTAACTTTCGGAGCACCTTAGGTGGCTCAGTTAAACATCTGACTCTTGATTTCCACTTAAGTCATGATCTTACCATTCGTGGGCTAGAGCCCCACATTGGGCTCTGTGCTGAGAGCACGGAACCTGCTGGGATTCTCTCTCTCCAGCCCTTACCCACTCACACTCCTTAAGAACTTAAATACATTGCCTAACTTTTAAATTTTGTACCAAACACCACACAACGGGGAAACCAGAAAACGGGCTGAAATGGTGTCCTTTTCTGAGATACAAACACAAAAATAAGTTTTAAACCATGCTGTCCTTGGTTCTTCTTTTGAACATTCCCTATCATCCTTGGGTTGATAGTCAATTTCAACTAAATCTTGAGTTCATTCTGAATTGGGCCAAGGTTAAGAGTGAAACTCGCAGTAAGATCTACCAGCATAGCAACTAATAGCAAACTGCCAGATTAACAGTTTTTCAAACACATCTGGAGAAAGATTACACATGATGCCATTACCAAGTACATTGTGGCTTAGCAACTTTGTCAACATTTTATTGCTATTTAGTTCTAAGAAAAGCAAGACAGGACAAAAGAATTTTTTTTATAAAAACAGCCTATCTTGGAAGGTTTTCAATTTCAGGATAAATTTTAAAATTAAAAAATATAAACTCCATCTAATAATAAACCACAATCTAAAATGTCTGTTCAGAATTGGAGGCAGTTAAGTTTTATAAGTTACTAAATGGGTTGATTAAATCAAAAATAAATGTATCTTTATCTCAAGGTTATTAAATTAAATGATTTATATGCATCTAATTACTTCTCAAAATCTCTGGTGAAGAAAATACATTTTATATTAGTGTTTGATGTCTTATGGGAGCTAAATCAAATGGCTCAGTCTGTAAACAGACCAAATCCCACATATCATATTGGCTTTCTTGTGTTGACTATTAAAAAGAAATGAACCTAAAAACAAAAGGCAGACTCTGTCCACCAAATCACAAGCAAAATATACCAAGCAAAATGTATTTCCAAGCACATGCTGTAGTGAACAGATCACCATTACTCTGGTGATAAACTGAAGAGAAAGGTAATCCAAGAAACCGATAATTTCAAACTACCATGAGTAAAAATTCAATATCCTTTAAAGAAGCACCCATAAGATTCTCAAAGGTATTTAGTAGCATGAAATTATGGATTTCAAGTAATTTTTTTAATGTTTATTTTTGTTTCTGAGAGAAAGGGTGATCAGGGGAGGGTCAGAGAGAGAGAAGGAGACAGATTCTGAAACAGGCTCCAGGTTCTGAGCTGTCAGCACAGAGCCTGACGCGGGACTTGAACCCATGAACTGTGAGATAACCTGAGCTGAAGTCGGACGCCTAACAGACTGAGCCACCCAGGCACCCTGGCTTTGAATTATAATATGTTCCATTTAAACATAAAATGGAGTGAATAAAAGCTAGATCGTTCACCCCAAGCCAAGAAAGAATCTAAGTCTCTCAAGATCAACTGTTCATCCTAACAGCGCTTGGTTTATCTTCTGTCAACTTCAAGTCAACACACCATGGATAAGAGGTGTACAATTCTAATGGGATTCCTGACTGCATGTCTGAACATTCCAGTGTGAATCCTTGAGTTCAGGCAAAGACTACACAGTGCAAGTGAAGAAACATGAAAGTTGTACCTTTCACCATTCCATATACATACATAACACTAAGGTAAAAACCGTACAGATTTAGGGTGTCAAGTGTGTAAGAAGATTACTGAAGGCCTTTTATGATATCACAAGATTTCCCTCATTTCTGCCCACTTCCACTGTGGACTCCTTGGTCCACCCCTCCAACCCCTGATCTTTGAACATTATTCTCTAATGTGAGACATGGAATCCTAATCTTCACAGTATCTTCAAGAACTCTAACTCCATGGTAAAGCTCTAACAAGTTCTTTCCTTCCCTAACTCATTATAACTATCAAAAGGAAAAAAAAAAATCTGGAAGGCAGGCTATGAACCTCCCTAAATACACCATCCTCCTCCATTCAGCCATCATTGCTCGCTCAAGGCTGCAGCTCACTCAGCCCCTGGAGCAGCGAATATGCGACTCTCCTTGATGAAAAGCCAAAGCAAGCATGTTAACGCTACCTGGAGGATATTTACAGCCTCGGTCTCTACATCAACCTATATACAGATCCTTTATTATCCCAAATACTGCAAAAGCAAACAAAGGTCAGTCTTCACAAAGCTTTGGTCAACGCAAAACATTACAAGATAACCTTTTGAACAAAAGGCTTGATGGGAGTTTCTTAGCAAGATCATAAGAAATTCTACCATGGCCTCCATCACAAGTTTTGTAGACCCAACTGTACTGAAACTCTAGAGAATTTCATTTTTCATGTTTTTAGGTTTATTTTCACACACACACACACACACACACACACACACACACACACAGTGTGAGTGGGACGGGCAGAGAGAGAGAATCCCAAGCATGCTCTAAGCTGCCAGTACAGAGCTCAATGTAGGGTTTCAACTCACAAGCTGCAGGTTCATGACCTGAGCCAAAACAAAAGTCAGACACTTAACCAACTGAACCACCCAGGAGCCCCACTTCCCTTTTAAACTACTTCATGGAACACTTGTTCCAGGAAGAAAATAAGAGAGCTACCTTATGGGAGGAATGTTTGAGGTTTCCGGGGCTCATAGAAGATATACAAACTTTTTTTACCTGCTGCATGAGTTTTTGCAAGACAGGAAGAGGAAGAGAAGTGTCCCTTTGCAGGAAGCACTTAACAGTTACTCTGGACAGCTAGGTGGGAACCCACAGAAAGGCCTCTGTGCAAGGCATACTGGTGAAATCATCTGTCCAGGTATAACCCACATTTAGAAAACTGATCTTCCATTGCTAAAATGCTGGTCACATTTTCAGTCACATGATTTATCTAATGGCTTTGTAAACAAAATCAGATTCAGGTTTATAATCTTCCTGCCTTTCAATAATATAGCACTTTTCTTTAAATACCAACCCTGAGATACTGCCAATTTATATGAAAACATTAATTATACAACAGTTACCAAATAATGTAAGAAACACAAAACAGTTTTTTATGTTATGAGAAGATGGAAGTATATTTTTAGTGAGTATAGTTCGTTAAGCAAATACACAGCATGTAATTAACCTAAAGAATTAAAATGGAACCAAATTCAACAAATCTCTATCTTCTTGTTAAAGCCTTTGGATCAAAACATTAACTTCAGCACTCCAATTAGTCAACATATACTTAACAATTAAAACTCTTTAAAATATTCAATTGTTGGGGCGCCTGGGTGGCTCGATCGGTTAAGCGTCCAACTTCGGCTCAGGTCATGATCTCCTGGTTCGTGGGTTCGAGCCCCACGTTGGGCTCTGTACTAACAGCTAGCTCAGAGCCTGGAGCCTGCTCCAGATTCTGTATCTCCCTCTCTGACCCTACCCTGCTCATGCTGTCTCTCTCAGAAATTTAAAAGATAATAATAAAGAAGAAAACACATTTTTAAAAAATTCAATTGTTCACTTTCTCTCCTACAGGGTTAGGTTCAATGCCTTAGATTTATACTTTTTACCCCAGTTAATAGCTTGATCGGTGTGGGAGAAAAGTCACTGAACCTCAGGACAGGAGGAGATAAATCTACATCTCCTGGCCCCATGGCCTACAAGCTAATGAACTTCAGAAAAGCTGCTTGTGGTTTCTCAGCAGGAAACACACAACACCCAAAACCCCATTCTCCTGGGATGTAAACAATATATGCAAACCTGTATTGTGCCCCAAAAATATCATTTACACATAAGCGATTTTCTCGGTCTACAGTCTAGCTCAATACTTGGGATATATTACATCTTCAATAGATAGATATATCCAGAGTCAAAACACTAGTTTCTATTCTTATTTCATATCTGATCCACATTACAAGAAATATTTTGATACATGTAGTCATGTTAGAGAATTTAATGTCTCCAATTTCTTTAAGCACAGTGTACAATCTAATTGTCAAAATAAAAGAAATTTCTACCTCACAGATTAATACTGTTAAAACACGTATGTACCCTTAACCAACACTGATCAAGTTCCAGGACAGAGATTCTTAAGCTTTAAATTCATGTGAGTCACCTGGGAGTCTTCTTAAAATTCAGATTCTGGTGGAGCAGGTATGACCTGAGGAACTTCATTTCTCATAAGCTCCTAGATAATAATGTGCCTAAACCCATGAAGGTTTATGCCAGGAATGTATAGATGGTCCAGTATGGAAGAAATATCCTAATGAAATCTGTTGCATTGACAGATTAAAGAAAAAATGTCATGTGATCATATTAAGGCTTAAAAGGATCTAAGTTAATTCATCACCCTTTGCTAACAAAATGCATTTAGCAAGGGACAGTATTCAAGGGTCTTCATTTAGCAAAGGGTTCCAAAATATATCCAGCACAAATCCCCCACACAGTGATTAACCATAAAATATTAGGTATGCTCCCATTTGAACTAGGAAAAAGACCAAGATACCTAGTACCGCTGCTACTACTTATATCCTGGGGTTTCAGTCAATGCAAGAAAATGCTAATCAGAAATACACATTTTTAAAAAGGAAAATTTTAACTGGCCTTTACTGGAAATCATAGGTCTATATGAAAAGCCAAGATTATTTTTAAACCCTAAGACTTAAGAATTTGAAGACCTACAGCTAGCCGTATTTGAAAATCTTATAGCAGAAAAAACTTAAAGTGTTTAAAAGGCGTTAATATGGGTAAAATCTTAAAAGCTCAAAGATCTAACACAAATAACCTGAATAGAGCATTTATGTTTCTATTATGTGGCTAATACGGTGGATAACACTAAACTATAGATGCCAAATGTCCCCTGAAATTACTCTATGTAGACCAAAACAAAGAGTGTCCAACTTTTAACACTGAACCCATATTTCATTTTCAAAGCAGGAGAAATAGATGCTCAAAGATCTCTTTTACAACAGGTTGAGGCCACTGCTGCCTCAGGGACTTTGTACTTCCTATTCTTTTGGCCTCAACTGCTCTAACTCAGTCTTCTGTAACAGCTTGCCCAGTCTCACTGCTGGTACCTCAGCTCAAAATTTTCTTTCCTAAATACTTTAATGTAGATACGCACACAAATGCCTTTACACAACCTAGGTATAAGTCTATCCCATTATAAATGTCGAACCGTAAGTACCTTGTTTCTATCCACCTGCATACTACTTAGCACTCCCATCAGAACATAAGCTCTATCGGTGAAGAAATTACATCTGTCATCTCTAACACCTGGCATAATGCCTGGCACACAGGCTTGCTTAAAAAGGTTCTTCAAATCTGGCCATGTGTAGCAACATGGATGGACCTTGAGGGTGTTATGCTGAGCGAAGTAAGTCAGGCAGAGAAGGACAAATATCATATGTATGCACGTATAGGAGGATTAGGAGGAACTTGACGGAGGAACAAGGGGGAGAAGAAGGGCGGAAATGGTGGGGGAAAGGGAGAGAGGCAAACCGTGAGAGACTCTTGAATGCTGACAAAAACTGAGGACTGATGGATGTGGGGGGGAGGGGGGATGGACAGGGAGGAGGGCACTTGTGGGGATGAGCACTGGGTGTTATGTGGAAACTAATTTGACAATAAACTATTTGTAAAAAAATAAATAAAATAAAAAGGTTCTTCAAAACTCCATTTTTAAAAAATATTAACCAACGCCAAAAAGTGGTTGGCTGGTTGAACAGTTACACATGCACACAATGCCATAAACCATTAAAAGGTTATCCCTGAAAAGCAGTTGAGGGGAGCTGGTAAAGTGTGGAGGACAATGCAGGCCATCCCCCCTTTTGTGATTAAATCCATGTATACAAAAGGATATCGTTCTTACAAGGACTACCTTTATTAACAAGTGATTTTTTGTATTTTTATTTTCCTGTTATTTTCATTTTTACATTTTTAAAAAATGGTTTTTAATTAAAAAATATGGGTGATTATATGCCTGTATTTGAAGGATATAGGCCTCTTCACTTCCAACTCCTTTAATGCCTTGTCATACTGTGAACTCAAAACGCTTAAAAATTAAATTGGTGAATGCAAATCATGCAACTCCGTGCTGTTTGTAGAAATCCACTTAATCTTGCCTTGCTGCTTAAAAAAAAAAATGTAAATCTTAAGTGAAAAAGTACATATTGCTAGTATTCTGTAATGAGTAGTTACCGTCTGGAAAGGCTCATTTCTTCCTTTGCAAGGTAGAAACAACCACCTGCCTAAACCCTCGCCCTGGTAAGATAAAGAGTAGGGAAGAAAACATTTTATTATGGAGTTCACTTTGGGATCTCAGAGAATGTTGGGTTGCTACCACTGTGACACAGAGCTGGTCACTCTCCGATGTCTTCTGGTCAGAATCTTGTACATACGTGACAAACCCTTACTCACAGTAACCTTTAACCACTAGATGGTGATCTTGTGGCTTCATAGCTCAGGCCTCTGACATCACTGGTCTCTTCAGTGGAAAGAAGTTTAAAAGTAAGGAGATCCTCGGGGCGCCTGGGTGGCTTAGTCGGTTAAGAGTCCGACTTTCGCTTAGGTCATGATCTCGCGGTTCGTGGGTTCGGGCCCCGCGTCGGGCTCTGTGCTGACTGCCAGCTCAGAGCCTGGAGCCTGTTTCAGTCTGTGACTCCCTCTCTCTCTGACCCTCCCCTGCTCATGCTGTCTCTCTCTCTCTCCTAGAAATAAATAAAAATATTAAAAAAAAAAAAAAAAAAGTAAGGAGATCCTCAATTCACCTTTAAAAATTGTTTCAATTAAGAAAACAAGCCATTGTCACTGAGTGCCATATACTTCAGAGCTGTCAACCTTCTTTTAAATACCAAGCTGAATACCTGGCTCTTCCAGTTTTAACTGAGGTGGGGGGAGGATTCTTGAACGGGAAGAATCACTACCATGCTTGCACTGACCCTTTTGCTTTAAGCAACCAACAGCTATACTCACTCGGGCCAAATGGTGGGAAATGGCCATCAATGCACTGTGGTCAGCGTTCCCAGGCACCTCAATGCTCTCCGTCTGTCCTTGACGGAGGATAGGACTGAAACTGAACTCTAAGCTTAGAAAAGTCTAAGGCAAAGCTTATTTCTCTAGAAGAGAAAACAAGTTATTTTCCTTAAGTTTTTAAACATTCTTTGAGATTACTTTTTATAAAATAACTTCTCATAAGCCGAAACAAGGCAATCTATAAATATCTACCATACGTTGGAATATCAACATTCACAACCACTGAAGACCATGATGCGTTTTGACAACCACAGACAGACAGCATTAGGTTTTCTTTCAGTACAGTATTTTTAATGTAATAAATTATCTGCTCTCTGAAATCCTATGCAACTGAATGGTTGACAGTTCTAGTTGAAGCCAAGAGATCAATTTACCATTTTTGTAGAATATTTATTCAATGGCATTTTAAGGAAATGGCAAGGAGTTTTGGTTTAACTAGAGTATGTGGTATTAAGTCAATGAAGCAGAAAATACTTCTTTCTTCTGAATTACTGTGATTGGACATTACTACTCTAGATTATAACATAGGTCCTAAGGATACCATGTACCACGGAGGGTCAGTTTCCCTATAGTTAATGACTAGACTGAAGTGCCTCAAATTCTTATACACCTGATAGGATTTTCCGGTCTTGCTTTGAGGTCAACTATCCTTTTTCTCTATAATCTCTTTGCTTCCTCTAGAAGTTATCACCTGCTTGCTATTTCTAATACCATACACTTCAACTAGATAGGTTAGAACCATATGGGAAACAGTAAGTAAACTCTAGGGATTGGTAGGGAGCATTCTTAATCAGAATATATTTCAGCAGGACAATTTTTATATTTATCATTATCCACTTAATATTAGTTCCAGTTAATAATGGAAAACACATGCACAAGTTTCAGAGCAACACTCACAGGCTTTCTCCTTTCATTTCTACAGCTTACCCCCAGCATGGGTGAGAAGCATAGGAGAGTTCTTTCAGGTTTTTTGTTTTTTTTTTTTTTTTTAATTCTGTATGTTCAATAGCAAAACATAATTTATCTCGACCTAAACTAATTTTAATGGTAGAACCAAAGATCAAAACCTTCCATACTTATTCATTTACAAGCCAAGCGTAGTCCTCCCAAATTGTTTATCCTGACAGGTCACAACCATCTTTCCTGGTAAGGATTCAAGTAATTAGATGACCAGAACAGGGATCAGAAGTCACAAAAATAGGGTCTCAGAACTATCAAGGGCTGGTGAACAACTGCCCAGGGGCAACATTACACACTGCCTAGTTGCTAGGAAATATGCACCTGTCAGGTCCCAGAAGAGCCCTTTTGCAAACAGTAAGAGGAAAAGGAAAATAAAGTGTGCATGGACACTCCCCATTTGCCACAGCCTGTCCCATGCTTAAACTAAAGGACACCGGCACAATGACCTATAACACAGACTCTTAGTAGACGTTTTATAGCATTTTGAAACAGGACCTCTCCAACAAAGTACCTTGCCATTTAAGTAGGAGTCATGCCTTTTTATGCGTGTTGGTATGTACATGAGAGCACTGGATCCGCAACCCTTTGTCATAGTAGCTCTTAATTATAGTTGGAGATGATACTAACTCCAGTTACTTGAGGTTTTGGGATATTCTTATCGTGGCAGAGCCACTACATAGGAGCAGACTTGCATGGTCAGCAGCTCTTCATAATGTAGTTTAGAAGATTATAAAGTTATAATAGTTTATCCTGCATAAAGGTTTCTGAGGATGTAGATTTTCCTTTTTGAGTGAAAAACTTCCTTTTCTGATGATCTCCATTCTACCTTGAAATTTACTTAGAACTGGCAATAAAAATGTCACCGGTCATTTCTTTTCCTACCACCGCACCCAAACTCAAAGAAAACACAGCAACAAAGAAAATAAAAGAAAAACAAAGAAAATAAAGTGTTCTGATTGAAAAATAAGGGCCTGAATCTAGAATTTATTGCCTAATTAACTCCCTCTAGTAACTTCACCATACTGGTGAGGACAGTTAATGGATTTATAACATAAATGCTGTTCTAACACGGACTTAAATAACTTCAATGTGTCTAAACAAACACACTGAAGTTGTTCATCCAGAATCCTGTCGTCTATTAAAAGCAACCCTAATGATTTGGTCTTCCTCTTGAAGCTTACTGTAGTCGGCGAAACACTCTTATAGCAATCTCCCTGAACAGAATACAGATAAGGAACTACAGTTAGCACTAAGAATTTTTGCCAAAACTACCACTTCCAGAAGCTTTACCTATACAGTTATAACTACCCTCAAGTCTAGCAATTTGTTTAACCTATTCTCTAAAGGTGGGTAATTTTACTAAAATTTTAATTCTAGTGTAGTTAACCTACAGTGTTGTTTCAGGTGTACAGTATAGGGACTCAACAACTATGCATTACTCCACGCTCACCAGGATAAGCGTATCCTTAAAACCCCTTCACCTATTTCACCCATCCTCTCCCCCCAAGCTCTCCCTCTGGTAACCCTCGGTTTCCTCTCTGTAGAGAAGAGTTTTTTTGGCTTAAGCAGGGGCAATATTAAAAGCAAAATAAGTCCATTGGAAATTTAATTCCCAAACATTGAAGACTGTTCATTTATGGGAAAGAGGGCGAACACTTAGGACAACAAACCTTCTACTGCCTCTTGGCTCCAGATCCACCCTGTTTTGCCTCCTCTTGAGAAGAGAAGTGACCACTCAGAAGTATTCCTCCCTTTGCAGTTAATGTTGTATTGAACTATCAGCAGAGGATGCCAGCAGGACACTGCAGGAGGAAGGGACACTATTTCCTAGTTCCAAGGTGCCAGTGTTCACTCTCTCTTGGTCCTATTACCAGCTATAAGCAGTGCAGAGACCGGGGACACAGTGCTGCACGCCAGGCGCATGCCCCAAACCACTGACTTCAGTGAGTCCCTAGCCCCAAACCTCAGCCCAGTCAACACGGCACTACAGCCTCCTGCTGTAGATACTGCACACCTTGGGCCTTGCTGCACTTGGCCAGTGTACAAGCACATTTCCATTGTAGAATCTTTCTGCCTCCTCCCACCATCTGGGCCCACCTGAACCCCCGAGAGGCATTCCCTGCCTACCAGACTCAAGCCACCTCTTATCTGGAGGAATATCCTGCTTGCCTGGCAATCACGGATAAGCCTGGAAACCTCAAACGTCTGCTATACCATGGGCTGCATGGGATCTATAAGGAGACCTGAATCCTGGCCTTGGAGAGGTGGCTCCCTTCCCAAGTTTATTCCTTCCTTGGTTTATAGTTCATTCGGGGCGGCCACAGCAATACCATAAGTTAGGTGCTTTGAACAACAGAAATTTGTTTTCTTCTACTTCGAGAGGCTGAAGTCCAAGGTCAAGGTGTCGGCAGGTTCAGTTTCATCTGAGGCCTCTTCTCCTTGCCTTACGGATGGCTGCCTCTTGTTGGGTCCTCACACAGTCTTCCTTCCACGCACATGAATCCCTCTGTCTTGTCCGGAAGTCCTCCCTTCTACTTGTAAAGACACTCATCAGATTGGATTAGGGCCCACTATAGCAGCCTCATTTTAACTCATCTTTAAAGACCTTATCTCCAAATACGGGGATATTCTGATGTACTGCGCTGTTAGGATTACAACATGAGAATTTTGAGGGGACACAATTCAGCCCAGAACTTGGATGCTCTGATCTATCCCATTAAGACATCACTGAAATTTCTGTTTCCTCTTTTTATGATAAATCGTTAAGTCTTGCTTGTTCAAGTTACTTTGCAGTTTGACTCCAGACTGAACTTTGACACAGAGACGGTATAGTCGTGTTTGAATTAGAATCCCCACCTTCTATGTTCATGCTTCATGCAACTTCACCATTCCTAGTTACATGTGCCTTTCTGATTTAGAATCAAGAACTATACGTATAGTTTTACTGAATTATAGCCCAGTTCTGTTGAATTCTCTGCCACTCACTCCTAACCTCCATGACAGCTTTACCGGATCAAGAACAGGAGGCCCTGGTGTACAACAGGACCACCCGGGCAGCAGCAGCTCTCCCCACTGCTGAAGTGACAAAGCCAAACCACTTCCCTGATACCGGACAATACCAACACAGACCCCGGAGCGTGGGGTCTTGAGGCATACTGAGTTCAAGGTCCATTTCTTAGATATAAACTGAGGTTTTCATTATAAATGTAAAACAAACCAAATTCACAGAGCTCTGAACACAGGCATACTCCCCCACCTGACATTTTCTAAAGCCCTAGCATTTGCCACAATTTCTACACTTAAGATACTGGACAGATTTACGAAAAGCGGTATATCAAGGGCTCAGTCTTGGCATTAGGAATGCTCATTACCAGACTGTTTTCTAGGTATTTTCAATAGAAAGTAAAAGCTAGAAAATTTGGATTTCTTTAACCTTTAATTTTATAGAGAGAGACAGGATTGTGATGTCCAAGTATGCATTTATACGTATGGAGATTCATACTGATAATTCTAATTTAAATTTAGGACCACAAGGGGCTGGTGTTCTTTGAGAGAACACCGGAAGACTTCTGGAGGACTTGGCAAAGCTCTATACCACCTTGTCACCAAAACAAGGCTGTGCCCAGTTAACAACTCCTTAAGCTCTCTACCAGTTTCATGTGGTTTTCTGCATGTATGCCATTGTTTCAGATCACAAAAATATTTTACTAAAAACTTAGAAGATGGCAAGGGTCTTTGGAAAAAAATGCTTCTTCACATCTTATATGAATCAACTTTTTACGTAGCACCTGGGTGTCGCAGTCGATTAAGCATCTGACTTCAGCTCATGATCTCCTGGTGTATGGGTCCAAGTCCTGTGTTATGCTCTGTGCTGACAAGCTCAGAGCCTGGAGCCTGCTTTGATATGGTCTCCCTCTCTACCCCTCCCTTGTGCTCTCAAAAAAAAAAAAACACACTTTGTAATGTTTTTTAAAATACCCACAAATATCAACTACCAAACCTTGAAAAGACAGAAATCTTAAATGCCTGTTGGTGGTTTTTTAATATATGGAAATAAAATGTCCTTGGAAAATGTTGTTTTATTACATTACCCACTGCTAAGCAAGACTAATTAGGGAGATAATTTGCTAAACTGAGCAAACACATCTTTTATTATTTATTCAATCATTTAAACCATTTACTGTTGCTTATTCCCCTTTTAAAGATTCTAGTATTCTGAGTCCTCAGCTAATTGAGAGTTTCACTAATTTCTTCTCCTCCTGTAGGTTTCCTTTCATGAAATTTGGCACACTAAAACTCCAATGGACTAAATACTCTACTTGTCTCAACACCTATTCAGTGATTGCTGGGATCAGTTCCCCATCTGCGTGATGGTACACACATCCACGAAGGTTATATAGGTTGATGAGTTATTCTAAAGGATTTTTATGATCTACTGACAGAAAATATAACTTCAAAGAACAGAAATAGCCTTACCTTCTACCTAACTATAGACCTAAAACTCTGAACAAATGCTAAAGATTGGTAAATGCTATAGGAAACAAAAAAAAAACATTAAACAACTTTTTAACATGGGAATTGCAATTATTAAAAACGGTCAATGGGAATGGGTGGGGTTGTCATCTTTGTGATAGGTGCAAAGCCTTTTTTTTTTTTTAAATCTTTATATAGTATCCAGCACATACTTTTTATTCATCCTAGGTTTCAGCCCAAACTATCTTCCAGTTATTACAGATTAGATGTAAAAAGATCTAGTTTCATTACTAATACTATGGTTTCTAATACCAATACTATTGAAAAATTAGGGTCATTTTCAATTAAATATAGTACCCTATGAACTTCCTCTAAATAACCAACACCACTGTTAGTACACACTGAAAACCTAGTGGTTATTTCTGGCTGGCTCTCAATGTGCTATTTGTCAGCTGCTCCTTGGACCTCCTAAAGCTAGGAATTCAATCTTGTGGTATTCTATCCTATATGGAACACTGCAGGAAAAGCTATGAAAAAAAAATAAAGAGACCAAGGTCCTACCACATTCCATTCTTCTTCCACTCAGATTTTAAAAGCAGCATTGGTAGAAAGATTTTTTCCAAAGTCAACATTACCTTAGAGAGAAATACAAGTAATTATGTCTTTATCTATACCAAGCCCCTTTTGACCCGATCCTGCAAGATGTAAATCAATACCTGCATTTATAGGGTTTTTTTCTTCTCTTCCTACTCGCAGTCAAGAAACAAAGAATAATCGTGAATAAGGACACTTTCATTTTCCATACAAGTCCAAGCTCCAAATTATATCAACAGGCTATTATATTCCTTAATTATGCTAATTTGTGATACTTTTTGCTAAAATGTTGTGATGTTATATAACTCATCATTTCTAGCTGTTTGTTAACCATAAATGGAGTGTTCATAGTTCCCTAGTCAAAAAAATACTCAAAACCACTATCACTTGTAAATTACCTTATTTATGTGAAGAACCTTTGAGGTACAGATAGTCTCGTAAAAACCAAACTTTAACATCAAGAAGCTGGACTTCGGTAGGGCCTAGAAACGCGTGTAGTCTGAGAATAGCACTGCCTTAGAACTGAACAGTCTGTGTTAACAGCTTTGTCTCAATTACGTTTCAGGACTTTATTTGTTAACACCATTCTTAGCATTGCCAATAGAACTAGGTATTGGGAAATACTTTTTAATAAAGAATTTTTCTTTAAGTTACAGATGTACTAGCTTTCCCCTAGTAAAGGCCTTCCCCTTTAAATAGGTCACCTAAAAATGTTAACCAGGGGAAAATAAAAAAAAAACCTTTAAGTCAGACTTTTTTTTTTTTTTTTAATGTTTAGACAGAGAGAGAGAGAGAGAGAGAGAGAACAAGCAAGCAAGGAGGGACACAGAGGGACGGAGACACAGAATCCAAAGCAGGCTCCAGGCTCCAAGCACTCAGCACAGAGCCTGATGTGGGGCTTAAACTCTCGAACTCTCATTACTCAAGCCATCCAGGTGCCCCTTTAGTTTTAAAGGTAATGTTATCCATGCGAGCTTTTAATTAGAAGTATTTTTAGGGTAGTTACGTTACTAAAATGAAGGGCAGGGTACAGAGATTTCCCATAGAAATCCCCCTACCCTAACAAATGCACAGCCGCCCCATTACCAGAATCTTCCAGAATAGTGGATTTGCTACAGTTGATAAACCTACATTGACATCACAATCCCCTAAAGGCTATAGTTTACCTGAGGCTTCACCCGTAGTATTCATTCTATGGTTTTGGACAAAGTATACGAATGACATGTACCTGTCGTTACGGTATCCATATTTTCACTGCCCTAAACATCCTGTGCTCTGCCTATTAATCCCTCCCTATCCCTCAACCACCATTTATCTATTCACTTTCTAATTCTGCCTTTTCTGGACATCATAGTTGGAATCCTATAGAAGTCTTTTCAAATAAGTTCCTCCACTTAGTAATAAGCATTTAAGTTTCCTGCACATCTTTTTTGGCTTCCTTTAAGTACTGAATAACATTTCACTGTCTGGATATACCAGCTTATTTATCCGCTCACCTGAGTAACATCTTGCTTGCTTCCAAGTTTAGGAAATTATGAATAAAGCTGCCATAAACATCTATGTGCGAATTTCTGTGTGAACTTAAGTTTAAATACTTTGGGCAAATACTAAGGAGCATAATGGCTGCAGTGTATGGTAAGAGTATGTTCTTTTTGTAAGAGGCCATCAAACAAACCATCATCATACCAGCTGTACCATTTATAGTCTCACCAGCAATGAGAGTTCTTCTTGTTCCACATCAGCATCTGGTGTTGAGATTTCAAGTTTGGGGCAACCTAATAGGTATGCAGTAGGAGCTCATTGTTTTAATTTGCATTTCCCCCAGGCTCTAAAGTTTATTTTGAAAGAGAGTACACACAGCATGCATGAACCACAGGGGAGGACAGAGAGAGAGAGAGAGAGAGAGGGAGAGAATCCCAAGTAGACCCTGCACTGCAAGCACAGAGCCCAACATAGGGCTCTGACCTCACAAATGCAAGGTCATGACCTGAGCAGAAATCAAGAGTCAGACACCTAACCAACAGGGCCATCCAGGCACCCTTCCTCCAGCTTTTTAAAAGTTATTTCATTCATGGGGGGGGGGGGGGGGGCAAAACTAGCCCTATTATTCCCATCTTAAAGCTGAGTAAAAAGAGGCTGAGGAAAAGTAAGTGGGCTCAAATCACAAAGCCAGTGTGTGGAACCTGATGACCAAGCCTAACTACATCGAGCTATTCTGCCTTCCACCTGATATCTTGCTAAGTATTCTGAAGCACGAAAGTCAAGCAGAGAGTATTCTGGGAGGTAACATTAACAAAATCCTACAGAAAGAGGAGATACTCTTAAAGCAGACTACATAAGCAAAATGATATGAAATCTTCTCAATTCAGCGAAACCTGAAGCAAATGTAGAATTCCGAAGAATCAACTGAAATACTCTAAGAAGCATCTTAACTGCACCACCATACTATAACGGTGTCAAAAGACCATACAATCTATGTTATGGGGGCCTAGCATACTTTCTAATCGTATTCTCATATTTAAATGTTTTTTGTTAAATCAAGTAGATTATTCACAACATACCAAAGTTCTATGAAGTTAAAACTTGCCTCCACAATTTTGCTGTGACCCAGCCATGCCGATTCATTTGCACACTAGGGCTACTTTTGCTCTATCAGAGTGGATACAGAGACACAATGGCCTATCAAACCTAAAGTGCTTAGTATGTGTATGTACACCAATATATACAAATTCAATCTACTATTTGTTGTATGATTTTACAGTCAGCATTTCACTCCTTCTATTACAAGCTCCTATGAATCAAGAAACTATTATGTTCACATACAGTTGTCATGTTATTAAATTGATTTTGGTTAATGGAAATCTTAGACACTTTTGATTCAGGGTCCCTGTACCCTTAACAGGCTGAGTGGGAATTTTTCCTAGATCGGTCCCCCAGAGCTTTTGCACAAAGCATGAAGGAAAATAATACTGAAGCAGGGAGTTTTACAGACAAAAGCCAAGATGTATTTAAGAGATAAAGCAAGCTAAAAACAAAAAACTTCTCCATGCTTAGATTTTGCAGCATAGCTACAATAAAATGGTTTGAATTCATTCCTCCAATAACTCACTAAACTATCACTCCACACATAATGTATGCTTTCCTTAGTCACAATTGTTCAGAGGATCTCCAAAGCACACCTACCTAGGGAGGGATGTACTGCTCAACTAACCCAGAATGCCAATTTGCTTCTAGAAAAACTGTACTCAAGGTCCAACATAATGTTCAAGAATAGACTTCAAATGATTATGCTTTAACCTCACATCTGGAAAAACTGATTTCAAAAGCTGTGTACAAGTTTGTCTACAATTTTTAACAAAAGATCAAAACATTACCTCTCATTTAGAACTCAGTTAAAATATATAATTCTCGAAGTTATTCCCCGGCTGGCATAGAAGCAAGAAATGTTCTAAGCAGGTGAAACCATAGAGAAATACAATAGAAATAGACCCAAAACAGGAAGGAGCAGCCATGGCTAATAATGAACAAAAACTTACAGTATATTCCAGAGAATTGTTAAACCTTGACAAGGGAAGTACAGAATAAACCCACCAGCTCCTTCATGATTATATGACGATCAATTATGCCACCTCTAACCTCGCAGTCACTGATAGCCAAGTTTCCTTTCAACTCTCAGCAGCTATAAATGCAATCATTCTGCTTAGGAATTAACCTAGCTATTGTTAGAAGAAAAGATGAACTTTACTTTCTCAAATTCAAGTGCTATTTCCTAATTTTTTTTAATTTTTAGCTTTTAAAGAAATCATTTTGTGTCAAGGTGTGTGCTCCAAAATATTAAATCCTTATCAGTAGAGAAATGCCTGATGCTCACCTCACAATGTCTTAATTGCACAATGCTTTTCAATGGGGGGGGGGGTGGAGGTAGACGTAGGAAGATTCCCTTGCCTCAGTCTCCTCCACTGAAAAAATGGGTAGACCAGAACTCTTAACCTTGAAGTATTAGATGACAATAGTATACCTTGTTTAACCACAGTCTTAGCATATAAGTGATTAATAAGTTAATGTGTGGCACCTTGGTGGCTCAGTCACTTAAGGGTCCAACTTCAGCTCAGGTCATGATCTCATGGTTCATGGGTTCGAGCCCCGCATTAGGCTCTGTGCTGAACATCTGCTCAGAACCTGGAGCCTGCTTTAGATTCTGTCTCCTCTCTGCCCCTCCTCCGCTCGCACTTTGTCTTACTCGGTCTCTCAAAATTAAAGGTAAAAAATAATTTTTTAAAATAAGTTACAATGTGTCCATAAAGTACCAATATTTGGAATGAAAAAGGAAGCTAATTAGGTAATAAAAAATTATGAATATAGTCTCTCTCCTCTCCTAGATAGCTTTCCTAGAAGAGTCAAGTACACAGTGCTTCTGATTTTGAAATATGCATACAGATCCCCTGGAGATCGTGCTGAAATGCAGTCTAATTCATTAGGCTTGGGGTGGGGCTGGAGATTTTGATTCTTCTGAAGGGAACTGCCCTATCTGTCCACAGTCGACTAGCGGGGCTCTGTAACTACAGATGAAAATCAGCTCCAAGTCAAAAGGTTATTTTTGTTTCAAGATACAGACTCCATTGGGGGTGTTCACTCAGGAATTTTAACAAAGTAGAACTTGAAACAGACCTCACTTTGGAGCTGGGGCGCTGAAAGAGTCTCGTGCCCACTCTGTACCAGTTTCTGTCCTCTTTTCTCTACCTGGGTCCCTCACGGCTTACTCTGGTAGCGGAGCATCAGATCACCGGATGGGTAAAAGCAGATCTGCTTTTTCAAAAAGAAAGCACCATGGGGTTCTGCTGTACCTCCCCCCCTCACAGAGCTCCACGCCTGACCTCCCCAAACCTGGTGACTTGCAGACACAAGGCATTGGCTTGCACTTGCCCCACTCAACCCCCAAGTACCCGCCAGTAACCCTAGATCTCCAGCTTAACAATTAGTCTAGCAATCATTTGACAATTAGGAAACAGGAGGATAGAAGTAATGAGGGGGGAGGAACACCATGATGTCTTCATTTAATAGATCATTTAGTTCTTACCAAAAAAAAAAAAAAAAAAGATCACCTAAGTATTTTTACATCCTTCTTCCACTGACAAGATGACAAACTTAGGGAAGTCAAGAAATCTGTGCGAGGTCGTGCAGCTAACAAGAGTCGTTACAACGTCAGGAGCATAGGGTCCATGCTCTTCACCGCACCCTCAACAAACTTCTGCACGAGCACTGAATCTGAACTCACAAGGTCAGCATGATGCTTTTTCTCAATACTTTGCCAGCAAAAAAATAAGCTTGTAGGATTTTGCCACTCTGATCCAGAAAAAAGGATTGCTCATTGTTTTAACTGCTTTTATACTTTCCTATTTTTTTGTTTTGTTTTGTTGGAGAGCACGTGCACACAAGCAGGGGAGCTGCTAAGGGAGCTAGGTGGGAGAGTCCCAAGCAGGCTCCACAACCAGCCCAGAGCCTGATCTCAACCATGAAACCATGAGCAGAGCCCAATCAAAAGTCAGACCCTTAACCGACAGAGCCGCCTAGACACCCTACACTTTCCTGTTTAAGAGCCGTTTACATATATTCTTCTACCTTTTTGTTACTCTTCCATTTTTTAGTAGCTCCTTACAAAAATCAAGATCAGTCTTCGTTCTAGGTCTGTGATGTGTAGCAACCATTTGCAGTTTGTCTGATCATTTCAACTTTGCTTCTGATTTTTGGCAAATGTATTAACGTCTTAATTGCTCCTGGGTTTTGAAACTTGGATAGGAATGTTTTCTCTATTCCTAAAGGCTTTTGCTATTTTTTTTTGTATTTGGAATTTATTCTGGATTTGAAATTCTTGTGTATTAACAAGGAACAAATCTAATTTTACTTTTCCACATGACTATCCACTTGTTTCAAAACTATTAAGTCCATTTTTTCTTCACTGATTTGACAAGCCCTCCTTTTCATATACAGTACTAAGCTTTATGACCAACGAAACAATGTAGACATGCAAACAAGACCCCAACAATCCAGATGCTGGTTCAACTGTTCATTGAAAAGTTGAAGGTAGAAAAATACTAAGAACAGCCAGAAAAAGCACAATAATCAGGTGAATGGGATTATCCAACCCTAGTATTAAATATATTACAAATTCTCTAGAATTAAAAATTCTCTCAAAATTTCAAATGTTTACACTTAATCCAGAAATCCCATCTCTATTATTCCAAAATACACTCCTAAAAATACAAAATAACCACAGTATTAAAAGAGTATCGTTTTTTATAAGAGCAAATGAACTATGTTTCACCCATGCAATAATGGGTGAAAGCCAGTCTATATGGAGTGACCAAGGCAAACTTCATTATCAAATGAAAAAGCAGGATCTACAATGTTTCAAAAGTATTCTTTAAGTGGGCACATCAAGGAAACAAAGTTAAAAAGGATATAAACTATTGCCCAAAGTCAATGATTTTTTAAAAAAAACAAGGACAAAAACAAAAAACATGGTTACTTAGCAAAAAGAGTGAATATCCCTGAAAACAAGACTGCTGTGAATATACCTTACCCTATAGTTTTAGTTTTGGAAACAGTTTTGTATTTTGGAATTCATTAATTTATTTCCAATTAAGGTATTTACTGAGATAACTGCATAATCACACACAGTCCTAGTAGAGAGATCCAATGTCCGGTTTGATCCATGGTAACAATTTGCAAAACCAGAGTATGATACTGAAACCAGTATATGGACATGGACACAATCCATCTATCTTAGATCTCCCCAGCTTCTGCATATCCCTTGTGTATGCACATTGGGTTGTAAATAATGTGGTCACCAGCAAAGGTTCCTCTAATCCAACATCGTGGGCACAAAACCACCAGGATTCTTCACGGTGCCCGTATGGATCACCCACACCTCCCTACCACAGCCCTACCTGGTCCCTCACCTCTGGTCAAAACTCCTCTGTCTTGGATTTCTAACACTTTGTCATGTAAGAAGTGCTGTATGGTACTTTTGCTTCTGGGACAACTGAGAAGATGCCATTTTCCCTATTCCTCCCATTAAGTACCACAGAAGATCTTGGATATTATAAAACAAGGATAAGAATATTAAAGAGAAAAAGGCAGACAAGCTGGGAGCCAAGAAATAACACGGATTTTGCCTCATAGATTCCAGATTTGGAGCTCAAGATTTAGGACACCTAGAAACACCAACTGGCCCAACCCAGAAAAGGCCCCGACAAAAGGCTTCTCTAGCTAACCAAAATGCTAGCAAACAAGCAACTCGAAGAGAGAAAACACTTGGAATACAGTGGCTATGGCCTACAGGCACACACACTCCGATACCAACCGACCATAAAATACAAACAAAAACCCACCAAACCTACCTCCTTATCCCCACCACTCACGCCAACAAAAGCGGAGAGTTGTACCTGCTCCAGAGACTTGAACCCTTGAAACACTCCTGCCGCCTGGGTTGTGCCGGAGACCACCCGGTAGTGAGGGAAGTGGCGACTAAGGACTAAGGCCTGCTGGGTAATAATGAACACCCTTCTCCTAGGTCACTCACTAGAGGCACCACGGTAAGCCCGGACTTCAGCCCCTGCATGAGGGGACATCCCTCCCACTCAGGTGGGGACACAGAAGGCCTAGTGCAGGCCAAAGACTTTCACCATCAACCAGCGGAAACACCATGGGGTCCGCAGAGAAAAGGAAAGGCAAAAATTCCACCCATCCAGCATTTCAGAACCCGCAGGTCAACTGAGGCTGAATGAGGAACCTAGACTTCTGCCTCCCCCTGCTAGTAATGAGCCAGTACCTCCCGCTCCCTGCCAGCAGCAAACACAAGCATTTAAAGTTTAAACATCACCCAGAGTCTTTCATGATACAAATATCCAGGTTTCAATAGAAAAATAGTCCTCATCACTAGTAATATTGGAAAATGAAGGGACAGTCAATAGATAGCAACACTGAAACGACAGATGTTAGATTTACCTGACAAAGGTTTTAAAGCAGCCATCATAAAAATACTTCAAAGAACTATAAATATGTTTAAAACCCATCCAAAAAAAAAAAAAAAGCCTCAGAGAAAGTCTCAGGAAGGAAAAAATGGCAATTTTATAAATGAAATATAGAAAGAACCTAAATTTAAAATTCAGCGAATGAATTCAATGACAGAGTGGAGAGAACAGAGGCAAGAATATGAGCTAGAAAGAATAGGAAATATCCAATCTGAAAACAAAAAATCAGAGCCTCAGCAACCTATGGGATTGTAATAATCTAGCTTTTCTGTCAATGGAATCACAGAAAAGGAGAAACAAGGGGGAGTCTGAAAAAGTACTGAATAATGGCTGAAAACTTTCCAAATTTTCCATGGAGACACAGCCTACAGATTCAAGAAACAAAAACCCAAACACTGGTTAACCTCAAAGAAGTCTATGCCAAGACCCATCATAATTAAACTTCCGAAATAAAATCTTTAAAGCAGCTAAGAAAGATTACGCACTTTATTGAAAATAGGTTTCTTATTAGCAACCATGGAGGCCAGAGTGGAATGTTCCACAAAAGCAGAAATAAACAGGCAACCTACAATCCTAAATCCAACAATATGGCCTCAGGAAATAGAAGGGAAATCCAGACTTTCTCAGGTAAAGAAAAGCTAGGACTTTTCAGAAGCAAACCTACTTTTAGAACAATTGAAGTGTTTTCTAAGCAGAAAAAAAAAATCCTCAAACATCAGGAAGATAGAAAAACCAAATACACCAAAACACAGGCAAATATAAGCTTTCATCATTTTCAGAGTTCTAAATTATGCTTGATGATTAAAGCAAAACACGTTTTCTATCATTCCAATATTAAGTATAAAAATATTTAATTGTTTCATCCATTTTTTGTTTCGTTTTTCAGTATAGTTGACATAGTGTTACATGAGTTGCAGGTGTATAGCGATTCACCTTCTCTATATATGCTATGCTCACAAGTGGCTGCCATCTTGTCACCACACAAAACTATTCCAGGATCGCTGATGGCTTTCCCTCTTCTGTGCATCCTTTTCCATCACTTTTATTCATTCCTTACCTGGCAGACCATCTCCCACTCCCTTTCACCTATTAGCCCTTCAGGCAACCAGTTTGTTCTCTGGATTTATAGGTCTGATTCTTTTGTTTGTTTTTAGACTCCACATGGGTGAAATCCTATGGTATTTGTCTTTCTCAGTCTGACTTAGCATAATACCCTCTAGGTCCATCAGTGTTGTCACAATTAACAAAAGCTCATCCCTTTCATGGCTGTGTAACCTACTCTATACAGAAAGCCCTAATGACTTCACGAAAAACTAAGATTCAGTAAAGCAGCAGGATACAAAATTAAAACCCAGAAATCAGTATCCACTAATAAAGCAAAAGAAATCAAGAAAATAATTCCATTCAGAATAATACCAAGAAAAAAGAAATAGGACACTGAGGAATAAATGTAACCAAGGAGGTAAAAGACCTGTACCCTGAGAACCCTAACACTGATGAAAGACAGTAAAGAGGACACAAATGGAAAGATATTCCATGCTCATGGAATGGAAGAATATTGTTAAAACGTCCATGTGACCCAAAGCAATCCACAGATTTAATGCAACCTTCTCCGAGTATCTACAGCATTTTTCAGAGAACACTAAAATTTGTATGAAAGCGCAAAATCTCCGTTCCAGATTTCCTCATCTACCACAAAGCTCTAGTAATCAAAACAGTCTGGATCTGGCACAGAACCGAAACACTGATCAACAGAACAGAATATAGAGCCCAAAAATAAACCTGGCTTATATGGTCAATTAATCTATGGCAAAGGAGGCAGGATTATACAAATGGGAAAAAGTCTCAATAAATGGTGCTGGAAAAAACAGCTACATGTAAATAAAATCCAACTAGACTACTTCCTAACACCCTATACAAAGATAAACTCCAAATGGATAAGAGACCTAGATGTCAGATATGAAACCCCAAAACTGGAAAACACAAGCAGCAATTTCTCGGACATCAGCCACAGTACATTTTTCTAGATAGGTCTCCTAAGGCAAGGGAAACAAAAACAAAACTAATGTACTGGGACTATATCCAAATAAAAACCTTTTGCACAATGAAGGAAAACCATCAACACAAAACAACCTACTGAACAGGAAAAGATATCTGCACAGGGTAGGTGTGATAAGGAGTTAATATCCAAAATATATAAAGATCTTACAGAACAGCAAAAAGAAAACAAAATCCATCCAATTCAACAGGCAGAGGACTTGAATAGACATTTCTTCCAAAGACAACATTCAGATGGCTAGACACAGGAAAAGATACTCCACGGAGAATTGCAAGTCCAAACCAAAATGAGATCTTACACCTGTGAGGACAGCTAAAATTAAAAAGGAACGGCATGTGTTCACAACGACGTGACAAGGGGAAGGAGCCCTTGTGTATTGGTGGTGGGAATTCAAGCAAACTGGTACAGCCACTGTGAAAAACAGTATGGAAGTTCCTCAAAAACTTACAAATAGAAATACCCTATGATCCAATAATCCCATTACTGGGTATGTATCTAAAGAACACAAAAACACTAATTCAAGAAGTACATGCAAATAATGCTGCAATAAACATAGGGGTGCAACAGCCAACATATTGAAGCAACCTAAGTACCCACTGACAAATGAATGGATCCAGATGTGATGTATAGATGTATGTGTGTGTGTCACACACACACACACACACACACAGGAAAACAACTGTTTTAAAATATTCAAAGAGTCTGTATTTCAATAGGGTTAGTAAAAAGGGGATACCAGTAGATTGTAATTATGTGTACTTAGGTAATACCTAGAGCAACCTCTTAGAAGGTAATACAGATATACTCATTGTAGATATATCATAACTTTAACCTGTATTAAAGTAACCCTCAGGAAGTCAGGACTAAGTGAAAATGAGGAAACAAAATGAAATGACAGACTTATGCCCTAACAGATCAATGGTTAAATTAACTATAAATAGCTTAAATACACTAAAGACAGATTGACAAGTTTAAAAACCCTGACCAAACTATATACTTCATACAATAAACTCACTTTCAAATAGGACATAGGCAATTGAAAGAGTTAGGGTTAGGGAAAAAAAAATATCCTGCAAACATTGGTGAAAGGTAATTGGGACTACCAGATAAAATAGACTTCAGATCAAACAGAATTAGTATACAGAGGGATATTACAGAATGGGAAAAACTCAATCCACCAAGATGGCCTTGGCAACCTAAATGTGCATGCACCAGAAAACAAGGCTGCAAAACATGTAAAGCAAAACTAAAACTCAAAAATACACAAGTCTACCATTACAGTTGGAGATTAGCAATAAGTTACTAGAAAAGATAACCAAGGTCACAAGATTCAAGATCTTCAACTACTAGAATCTAATGTTAATACTCTGCCCAACAGAATACACATTCAGGTGCCCTCAGAGCACATATCAAGATAAATCATATCCTGGGCCACAAACTTCAAAAAAAATTTAGAAGAATTGAGGATATCATACAGACTATTTTATTTGACCACAATAGGACCAAACCAGAAATCAGTAGTAAAGACAACAAGACGACTTCCAAGCAGCTGAAAACTAAGCAATACATTTCTAAAGAAATGGGTCAAAGAGGGTCTCAAAATTAAAACAGAACACACCACACACCACAAAACACAACATGAGGGCCAGGGCACCTGGGTGCTCAGTTGGTTAAGCATCTGACTTTGTCTCAGGTCATGATCTACAGTCTGATATTGAGCCCCACATTGGGCTCTGTGCTGACAGCTCAGAGCCTGGAGCCTGCTTCGGATTCTGTGTCTCCCCCTCTCTAATCCCTCCCCCTGCTCATGCTAGGTGTCTCTCAATAATAAATATACATTTTAAAAAATTAAGGGAAAAAAACATGAGGGGCATGTGGTTAGCTCTGTCAGTTGAGAATCTGACCCTTGATTTCAGCTCAGGTCATGATCAGGGTGGTGATATCAAGCTGTGTGCTGAGTGTGAGACCTGCTTAGAATGGTCTCTCTCCCCCTCTGCCCCCTCCCCAACTTGTGCACCTTTCTGAATACATTTTTATTCAGTGTAACGTTGATTTTTTCAAAATTAGTATACAATATACCTAGATTTATGGGACACAACCAAAGCACTGCTGAGACAAAATTTATAGCACTAGATGTATAGATTTTAGAAGCCTTCATTTAAGCTCTCAGCTCAAGAATCTAGAAAGAACAAAATAAACACAATCTAAGCAGAAGGAAACAAACAAAAGGTAATGAAATTGGAAATAGGAAATCAGAGAAAAAAAAATTAATGGAAAAGCTGATGAAGGACGGGGGAAATAAGTTTAACTAGCAGCAGCCATAAAAACAGAAAAAGACACACATCACTGATACCCAGAATGAAATACAAGATGACACTATAGATCCTGCACCCCTTAATGATGGAATATTATGAATTTTATGGGAGTGTTTGGACTGAAGTCTGCCATCAGAACACCTAAGTATTCTTTTTGGTCAAGGAGCACTGTTCTCCACTGTCCAACCCCACCAATTCTACCCATGTCTTAAAGTGATTATAATGTATATACGACTTGCACTAGGCTAATGGGTTCTTGTTTTCCTTCAGCAAAAGAGTGAAGCAGAGAATCGAGAAGCCAAACTTAGAAATTTTCCTTAGCACTTTGAAGGAATACTAGACCAATTTTGTTAAATGTGTTTTCCAAGAAGAAAGAAGCCTTGTGAACGGCATTACAAGGCCAACCTCCCACATTCCTACCCTTGCATGCAAAAGCCACACTATTTTTTCAATTACACTACAAAGAGTCATGTGAAACTGGTAGATGGATTCAGCTACCTTTCTTCTGGATCATGTGAAGTATTAGTCTAGAAGTTTTACAGGAAAGCCTTACAATATAGTTCATAAACCTAAATTGTTTATATAAATATAGTATATACTTTATATACATAAATTGTATATTTCACTCTTAAGTAACCTTAAGCCTTTAGCTTCTATCATTTCAAGAATTAAATGTATTTTTAAGCACTTCTAAAAATATAACTTGAAGTCTCAACCCTGCAGAAAAGATGCAACTGTTTTTACAAAACTTTAAAAATCTTCAACAAAAATCTTATCTTTAATATCTCTGAAGTTGGCAATAAGATTATAATTCATTTAGGCCAAGCTCATTCAAAGCAGCCCAAGAGCAGATACCTTTTCAAGTATTGTGACACACAGGAAAACAAGTACTTACGAATCCACAGAATGAGGCATACAACTATCCACTCTACTTAACAGTGATCACTGTATACTAAAGTACAGGAAAGAACTATTCTCCCCATTTCAAGGTGAGAATACTTTAGACATAGAAAGGTTAACTAGCGTGCCCAAGGCCACACTGAGGCAGAATCATCATTCAAACTTCAGTCTGTCTCCGTAGTCCCTACCACTAACCCATCACTACACTGCCGACTCCAGCCTAGAAAAATCATGAGTAGGTCTATTTCAAGATTAAAAGGCTAAGCGTAAGATCTATAGAATAAAGATTCTATTTTAAGTGAGGATTTAAAAAACAGCATCCCATTCACTGACAGTGCTATAGAAATAGCATAAAATCAAACCTTATTAGCATCAGGATACTAAAAAAAATAAATCCAATGATGCAAACCCCACCATTTCAAAAGGTCTTCAGACAAACTGGTCTGAATATGTGATAATTTAAAAATAAGCAATAAGTACCAAAATAATAAATTTAACTGCTCCCCTATATAGTGCATAAGAGGAACAAGAGAAGAAACAGCCTCAGTAGATATTTTTTCCAGTCATTTGTATTCTTCAATACAATGTATTGTAATACATTGTAATACAAATTTGTAATAACTGCAAAAAAGAACAGTTTATGGACACTAGAAGATCTTTAATTTCTACTTAGGAAGTTCTTCAAAAAACACCAAAGCAAAAAGATCTTAAAGCAAGCAATTCATGGACTGTAAAAGGTGGCTAAAGATAGTTCCAATAATTATATATCACCTTCAGCTATATAAATAAATTCATTCTATCTTCTTAAAAAAAAAGTTTCATGTTTTCCATTTATAAATTCCAACTATAACACCAGGAAATTCAAAAGAAAGTACTTATAAAATGTCATTGAAAGAATATAATCAGGACTTTCAGTGAACAGAGCTTATGATGAAAAACAAAGAACTACCAAGGAATGGAAGTGGAAATCACCAAAAAAAAATCTGATACTGAGTTTTTCCTAAGTAGGCTCCACAGCCAACATGGGGTTTGAACTCACAACCCTGAGGATTGAGTCACATGCTCTAAGCCAGTCAGTGATCTACTAGAAACGGGCCTCCTCCTCTCCTTCTTCCCCCTGAGGTGATCCATTGAGCTATTCAGATCTTCTCCTTGTTACAAAAGGAAAACCAAGTCCAACATTACAGGATTAAGGACATATAAGGGACTCTGACCTATATTATATCATCACTTTAAGCAACAAAACATCACACTGTAACTGGTGTTATTTGGGGGTTGCCAGTAAAACAGCAAATAACCCTTGATTACTTCTACAAGAAACATTAATACATTCCAGTCTTCAAAAACCATCAGTATCTTCAATTACGGATTTTTATTAGAACCTGTGTGTATATTTTAATGAGAATCATATAGATAAAACTTTAAGAGGACTGAAGACCTAGGAGTTATTTCCCAAATGGAGAAATACGTCAATTCCTGTTGGGAATTATTGGGGGGGGGGGGAGGAGATGACAGTTTACATGAAGTCCCTGAAATTACTGCCAATAAAATTTCAATCACATAAACTTTACTAACTCCCCACCTTAGTAGGGACCAAAAGGCTGAACTCAAACTCCTCAACCCCAGGCAATTTTGCCAGACTACCAGAGCCCTTTCCACTGTTAGTTAGCACTTTAGGAAGTTGATAAGACCCCACCACACACACACACACACACACACACACACACACACACACACACACAGCATACATTGCCACTGTATGCTCTACTTTCATATATAACAGACTGAAGCTTGTAATAAGTTATCTTTCCCTTTGAAAAATGAAAATCTGTCTAGAAAAAGGGATACCAATATAGTATGTAAGGAAAAGTCTAAGTCAGCATTCCATAAAGTAATGGTCCCATTCTGGCTACAGACCATAAAAGCAACATAAATCATGCTATAAAATACTGTCACTTTATGTGTATAGATGGATTTATAGAGAAGTATGTATTTCACTCTAAAACCATTCAAAAATGTTTATGTGCCTAGCGTTGTTAAAATGTGTACGTAAAATAACAGTCCTGGGGTGCCTGTGTGTCTCAGTTGGTTAAGCGTCCGACGTCGGCTCAGGTCATTAGCTCATGGCTCATGGGTTCGAGCCCACATCAGGCTGACCGCTCAGAACCTGAAGCATGCTTTGGATTCGGTCTTTCTCCGCCCCTCTACCGTTCATGCTCTCAAAAATAAAAACTAAAATAATTAACAGGGAGGTCTTTGGGGATCTCTATTCCGGTGGTGAATGACATGTAAACAAATAATATAATTCTCTCAAAACATCAGGTTTCCTTAAGTCTGCATTTGCAAGATCATGGACTTAAAACAGTTAATTATAAAAAGCATGTGTTGAACCACACGTGTCCACAGGTGTATACTAAATGAGAAGTTTGAACTTGAGTCCTCACAGTGTATAGAAACCTAGTTTTGTATGTGGTCCTTTGCTAATACTTCAAGAGAAACGTAGCATACAGATTTCCAAAGTCTATTTATGCCTGATCAGAAATGTGGAAATCTTATCTTCCTGGGTCTGACATTCCATCTGAATTAAGAAATGGAACATAAACAGACCTCCTCTGCCTGTGTTACCAGAAACCTACCAGGGTAACCGTGGGAACAGATGGCAATACTGTGGTCTGGTTCTACCTACCACTGCAAAGCAACTGAAGTGAACCTCACAGATGAAACACTGAATAGATGTTCAAATGCTGCTATACAAATTAGTAATTCAAAACCACAGCAGGCTATACTCAGAAAAGCCAAGAAATCACAGTACAATATGGAAACTGCCATAACACAGATCTACACAAGCATTACCCAAATCCTCCTTGGTCAGGAAAGTCATTCCAATACAGAGAATGAGAGAGTGCTAGATTATAAAAGACAATTTTAGCAGTGAAACTACTAAGTGTGATACCAAAACGGTGAATACATATTGTACATTTGTTCAAACCTGTAGAATGTACAAGAGTGAACCCTAAAATTAACTATGGGTTTTGGGTGATTACATGTTGATGCAGGTTCAGTGGTAACAAATGTACTAATCTGATGAGGGATGTAGACAGTGGGGAAGTTATGCATGTGTAGGAGCAATCTCTGTATGTCCCCTCAGTTTTGTACACCTAACATTGCTCTAAAAAGTTCAAGTCTTGATTTTTAATTAGTTTCATGATGAAATAAAGGCATTTCTCTTTTGTTTTCCTTAGCTCAGGTGAATACACTCCTCTTTAACTACAAAGAGGAAATAGATGTCCAAGTACCAGATGGCCAAGCAAAAAAACTGGGGAAATAACCCAAAGAGGCAAAAGAGTTGTGCATGGACAGAGAGACCAATAACATTTTCATAATGTCTTCTAGCCTTTGTTCTGGCCATATTTCTATTTCCATTTTACCTAATTGTGATAGAATTCTTTTAAGTTTATTTTGAGAAAGAGGGAACATGGGAGGGGCAAACATGGGGCGGGAGTTGGGGGGGGTGTGCAAAAGAATTCTAAGCAGGCTCTACATGGTCAATGCAGAGCCTGATACAGGGCTCAGCCTCAAAAGTTGTGGGATCATGATCTGAGCCAAAATTCAAGAGTCAGATGCGGAGTTGGACTCGGCCAACATAGGTGTCCCTATAGGAGATAGTATTTTAATATCCTAAGATAGACCATTATAGGATTCAAAATCTTTGCTTAATAAATGAAAGAGGTGTCTAGTGGTTTGCACTGTTTTAATTCCTACTGAAATGGACCATTTTTTCACCTTATTAAAATGTTGTAATCAGTTCAAGAAACAAGAGGTTTATGTATCATGCTTTATGTTTAAATACTGAACTTGAAGAAATGGTTTTAAGAATTCAAATGTTAAACATTAAGTTGAAATACACTTAATGTGTACCCAAGAAGATATTTCCTTTAAAATTTTCATTTCAACAGTAATAGGGTTTTTTAAAAATTCATTCAAGTTAATAGAAGCCCTTAACTTATGGACTTTATAATACCAATTCAAGAAACATCAGACTGGGGCACCTGGGTGGCTCAGTCAGTTAAGCGTCCAACTTCGACTCAAGTCATCTCAGGGTTTGTGGGTTCAAGCCCCGTGTTGGGCTCTGTGTTGACAGTTAGCTCAGAGCCTAGAGCCTGGAGCCTGTTTCAGATTCTAGATCTCCCTCTCTCTCTGAACCTCCCCTGCTCTTGCTCACACTCTCTCAGAAACAAACAAAAAATGTAGGAAAAAAACAAGTATCAGACTGAGTGCTTGGAGGAGGTTTCAGATGAGAAAGATTTGAGCTTGTTCTTAAATAAGGTATGATTGGATATGGGGGGGGGGTACTGCCAGGAACCAGGGACTACCTTAAACACATTTGGCTAAAATAAACTTATAAACTGTTCAGAAAGGAGTGCCAAAGATAATGACCCAAGATAGGCCTAGAAGGGCAGAGCTGATAACATCATGGGAACAGGTGAAAAAGTTAAGGTAGAAAAACTAAATGGGTAGTAACTGAAAATCAAGGTCTAACCCTTGGGAAATTACCCTGAAAGAGTTGAAAATCTCAGGTGCAAGAAAACAGAAGAACTATCAAAACATTACAAACCTATGGATGGGCAAAATTATCAAAGTTCAGTGAGGAGACTTTTAACAAGCAGGGCAATTATTCCATGCTATAAAAGGGTAGGAAAACATCAGCTGAAGAGGCCAGTAGATTGAGTGGTACAGACATTCAAGAATTTCTGACAGGAAGAAGCAGAGATCTTGCATATTGTGCAGTGTACTTTTTCCACAAAGACCAGCAAAAACTCAAGTTCCATTATTAGCTAGGTTGGTAGTATATAGGGAAACCGAAAATCCAATCCATTTTTCAAAGAACGGTCAGGTTGGTCTCAGGAAAGGTCATACCTAATCTCTGGGAAAGAACATTTCAGACTAGAGGAAACAGCACGGAGAACATGCCTAGCATGTAGAAGGCAGCACAAGGAAGCCTAGTGGGGAGTTACAGACTAGTGAAGCAAGGACAGACAGGTAAAGCCATGAAGTCAAAGGATGACAGGGCAGATCTTGCAGGGGATTGAAGACCTCTGGCTTAAGTGAATCAGGGAGCTACTAGGGTTTCGAGCAGAAGAGTTAAAAACCACCTGGGTCAGAATTGTTAAATGTGTTAGAACAAAACCAAATGAGCCGAGCTGTTCCTACAGTGCTTTCACAGTAAGAGTATTCAAGAATGTATTCATTGTGCTGCCAAAATTTCTAAGGAGCTCAACACGGAACCTCCATGGCACGTGGGCCACAGACCAGGAACAAGGCTGGGCCCAGGGCAGCCAGAAGCACCTGGTCTCATCAACTCCAAATGAAGGAAGCCTTATCCCAGTTACCAGGAAATACTATACAAATCATCACGTACGTAAGTGTGACAGGACATGGAAACCATTAGGTGGTACTCTGCTAGAGGTAGGCAAGCATTAGTTATGTAAGCAAGTTAATTATGATTTTAAAGAGTCCAAAATAAAATCAAGTTACATTTTTATAAATCCTTTATAGGGAAACAAAACCCTTGAGCATTGGAATTCAAGTTGCCTTTGGCTTTGCACTCTGGCAAAACAAGAAATGAAGATAAAGACAACCAACTGAAGGCTTGGATCCTGTACTCAGATCTACTTATAAGCATAACTGGAAATTTCTTGGTGCCTCCATTCCATATTTGTTCAAATGAACCTTCCAGTAATCATTTTAGTAATTGTTGTATGGGAAAGTAACTTTATATGATACATTCTTATATAGCATTACCTTATATTTAGTATTAGAATTTACTTTCTAATACAGAAGATTCTACTTTCCAAGGTTACTGAACTCAGTTGTATATAAAGATTCAAAGCATCCAAGCCCATAAAGAATTTTAGTTTAAATCAGTTTTATTGATTTGCAAGATTACAACACTGTCAGATATATACTTTATCATGTGTATATACAAGTATACATGTACCATGCAGGTCTCATTTGTGTAATACATTTACTTTAGAGCTCTAGATCCACTTTCCAATTACAATGTTGACCAGTACCCCACACAATCACCATACTTAATGGTTTAAACTTCAGTACAAGCATTAAAAGGAATTTTTTTTATCCTGGATAGAAGACTGCTAAATCATGCCCATAGATCGCTGCATGTAACATCTATATGGCATTCTACAAAGCAGCATGGAGAAGAAAATAAGTATACCATCAAATTCTAGACTCCTGGCTTTCTTGCTTTATCATTTCTGTACCACTATATACCAGAGCAGAGAGCAGGCTCCGGAATAGCAGTCACCTCAAACTTCCTTAGGGGAGATACTGGTACACAGCACAGATGCTCAGCATAGCCCGAGAGCCTACTGCCACCATACATAAAACTAATGGAAAAATTAGCCAAAAAACAGCCATATACCACAAACTGAGAAATACATAGTGGCAGCCTCCAACTTATGAGGGGGTCTGTTACTATAACAAGTATGGGGGGGGGGAGGAGTCATAAAAACGATTTTCCATTTTTCGGAGTTAAAACATTTTAGAAGTAGCCAAAATTGATAAACAGGATAAAATGTATCACACTAAACAAAAAGTCACCACATGCTTCAAGGGCAGAGTGGGGAACTTCTCTTCAAACAGATTAAAAGAAAAAAAAGAAGCCTACCACCATTAATGCCCCTCTGGAAATTCTTAATACTAGGATAGGAAATAGCACCATAAATATTATAGGAGATTGATATACTGGCAGATCTATAGAAAACATGATCTTTACTAAAGAAGCCATGTATATAATAAAATTTACATGCCGATATACCAACAAAGTAGAAAATTTATGTAATTTATGTAACATTACTGTAATTAATATTACTTTATAAAAAAAGACTGCAAAAATGTCGATTCTTTGTGATTAATATTCCAGAAGATAAAGGACCAGTCTATTAGTATCAGCCTTATCAGTGTTTGGTAGAATGCCATGCTAGAAATTATATGCAGTAATCTACGGGCATCACTCAGCAATTAAAAAAAATCCTTTCAATGCTTATACTGGAGTTTAAACTTTTGGGTTTTTTTTTTTTTTTTTTTTTTTTAAATAGGTCTCATGCACAGCACAGAGTCTGAACACCCAGCTCTGAGCTGAGATCGAGTGAAGATGCTTAGGAGACAGAGCCACCCAGGCACCCGAGTTTGAACTGCATAGAACTCTTTAAACTGTTTAGGGTAAAGATTTTGGGGAGAAATGGTCAACATTATAACTGTAAAGTGGATCTAGAGCTCTGAAGTAAGTGTATCACACAAATGAGACCTGTATGTACATGTCACCATAAATCCCTACACACTACTCTGACTGGATCTCCGCTCAAACCCCACGGATCATCCCAACACAGGGTCTCCACCTACACAGCTACTACCTTACTTCACGTTGTCCTCGTTTTGCCAGGACCTCCCCACTCATTCACCTCGGCCTTCCTCTAGTCTGTTCTCCTTAGGTTTCCCAGAATACTCCTTTTACAGAGAACCCCCTTCATCTTCTCCCTTTCCCTCTGTAAAAGCTTTCACTAGGTCTTGCTTTACAGACTAAAGCCCACACTCCTTCAAAAGGCTCAGCGCACCCAGTTCCCACCCATCTAACCAAGTTTCATCTCTTGCTATGCGTCTTTCCCCAAAGCTGGCCCCCCACAACGTGCTAGTTCATGTCCTGCTACCCGGACAGTTGACCCCGTCTGAATTCCTCTCCGCTCTTATGCCATGCCTCTCACTCACATACTGATCTACTCCCCCTTCAACTCGTTGCTCCAGTTTTACTTCTTTCAGGGAATCAACTTTGACGGTGCCTTTGAGAACTGATCGCTCCTTTGTGTCCCTCCCTCAGGACAGGTTAGTTTCTCAAGCAATGTGAATCTTCGGGTCTTAGATCTGTGGTATTTGCTTACCAAACAAAACGTTATCCATAAAACCAGCACACTTTTGATACACTGATTAGCAAAGATCTTGCCAGACATTTAAAGTGCTAGACTGGACAATACACCAGCCTTGTTAATTGGAAGAACTACTGATGGAAAAATCCCCTTAATCATGGCTGAGGAATCATCTGGAGAGCTTAAATATCCAGGGTAATCCCCAGAATTCTGATTTACTTGATACAGATCTGGCTTTGCTTCAAGGCCGACCAAGTGATTCTAATATGCAGCCATGCTTGTGAACCATGGGGCTAGAAAAAAATAATCAGTCTTCTCCACTCCTGCCCTGCAGCAGGAGACCGATGAAGCCAACACCTATCGGTCACACTGACGGCATCCCAGCATTTGAACTACAACTACTGAAGGACTGAGGAATACTAAGAAGGGTGTTTCGTACCCCTTTCCTGGCCAGGAGTATTTCAGAAGCCATTCTTCCTGGTTCTACTACCAGAACGGACCCTGGACTAGGACAGGTTTCGTCCAACTTCATTTTCAGAACACAAGACGACGAATGACCAGAAGCCTAGCAGAAGTCAGAGACCACCTGAACCTGAAGCATCATTTTTCTGAGGTTGGAAGCTCATCTACAGGTATGCATCACCAGCCAGATGACTGGAGCACAAGAGCTCTGACGAGGCCACAGACACCATCACTGAGGAACACTCTGAAAGTCTGTGGGGTTATTTCTGGTTGTCCCGAGGACATGGGGGTAAAGGGGCATAGTTGGCATTAGAGAAGGAGCTAGTAATGCTAAGTGATCGACATGAAGGATGGTCCTGGGGCTCCGGACATTCTCTGGGACATCCATGTAAGTGAAAAGATGCTTACCAGAATAAGTTGATATAGAAGTATTTTTGCAGGGTTTTTAATTACATCCATTTTTCAGAAACACTACTATGCAAATTCAAGGAAGATATTTTTAGAGATCTTAACAGTTATTTGCTAGTTGGGAAAATACTGTTGTGGGCCATGTTTACTGAATCAACAGAGTAAACAAACTTATGTCAGTCTGCACCAGAGATTGGTACGTTCCATGATTTAATTATGAATACACACATCTTAAATCGTATCTCCTAGGATAGCTGTGCGCAAGTATTTACACATCGATTTACATGTTAGTTTATTGAAATTATTTCTACTTCATATTATAGATAAGGCATTGTGCCATTATATGACTGGGTTATACATTTTTTATAAATTTTTAAATACAGAATTCATAGAGCATGTGGCTATTTTAGGACACAAAACATGGTATTACAAATTATTTGTTATAAAAAAAACACTGATCCTAATAAAGAACATGTGACTTAATGTCCTCACTACCTGATTTTAAATGCATGTATTTTAAGAAGTTTGCAGCCTAGTTCTCCAAAGTTAGTTTTTGGATACTTTTCTTGAAAATTTAGGTTGTAACCATTCATATATTTGAAAAGTCTCTCCTACTCTCACAGCCCACAAAGAACTTTCATTTCCCTACAACCCAGGTTCCCTAAGCTCCCAACAGCTTTATCTGCCCTGTGGCAGATAAAGTAAGTTACTTCTCAGCCATAGGAGAAAGATCATGAGAACTAGGTCCCAGCTTACAGAGCCTACGGAGACCATCTTCTGGAGTCAAAAAGATAGGCAATCAGATCAGCTTAACCACCACCCCACACAGGGGTTTTGTGTCAATGTTCTTCCTTCAAGAGGGCTACAGGAGGGGCGCCTGGGTGGCTTAGTCGGTTAAGCGTCCGACTTTCGCCTTAGGTCCTGATCTCGCGGTTCGTGGGTTCGAGCCCCGCGTCGGGCTCTGTGCTGTCAGTTCAGAGCCTGCAGCCTATTTCAGAGTCTGTGTCTCCCTCTCTCTCTGACCCTCTCCTGCTCATGCTGTCTCTCTCTCTCTCTCCCCTAGAAATAAATAAAACATTAAGAAATTAAAAAAAAAAAAAGAGGGCTACAGGAACCAAAGACTAGCAAGAGTAGAGTCCTATCCTTAGTTTCATCTCTGGCTCTCCAGTGTGTCCCTGGCTAACTTACACAGTATATAAAAGCTTTTAATTCTTCAGCTATAGACCAGGCATACGTGTATACAGACCTGCCTCTGAAACCACAAAACCAGTGGTCATCAGGATAACAAAGTGATGCCCTGGAGAGGGAAACAATGAAGCAAAGTTGGTGCTTTGATGCAAAGAATAGTATTTTAAAATGCACAGCCAGCAGCGCACGTGTTGAGCTCGCTAATGAAGACCCCAGTTCCTTGGGGAATGATGCTATCATACCAGATTACAACATCTGACAAAGAAAAGATAATTTCACCACAAAATTAAGCAGTCTGACAAGACAGACTTTGCAAGGCTTGACTTGAAATTCCACACGGATCAGAATAGAGAAGCAAGAAAAAAGATTCAGTTAATGATGAGATGGTAAAAGAGGATCTGGGGCTAGATGATCTGAAATAAGAAGAGCCTACAGGATTGGTGTTGGGGGGAGTGGGGGGGAAGGTATGCCATTAGAAGCCAAAAGTTGAAAGTGAGTATAGAATCCAAGCGGAGGGCAAGTTGGAAGGCATTATGAGTACAGAGGTCTGATAAAAAGGTGAAAAAGGAATTCAAAAGGAGTACATTATATCTGAAAGGAAACTGGGATACCCAGCAGAGAAGTCCTCACAGAGGAGCAAGGCAGGAATCCAGTTTCCAGGCAACTAGGGCACCAAGAGGAGAACCAGACTGAACAGAAGCCCAGCCTAAAGTGGAGTCTATGGCTTTCTGCTTCCAAACTCCTCATACGAGCCCCACCTAGAGACAGAATTAGCCCTGCCTGGGGGGTGAGGCTGAATCCACAAGATGGGGTTAAGTGTTGGGACATAACTAAGTTGGGACTTCACACTCATTAAAATTTATCTTCTAAGATTAGAGGTAAACTCTTTCATAGCTTTAAAGATAAATACCCTACCTGACCTTTACTCTAGAAGGGATACATAATAAAAATCTTGTTCATTCCAGATATTTAGGTGGTAGATACAGGTCTTTTTGGTGACCAAACATTTCTAGGAGTTCCCTTCTCAAAGGGCATGTCCCAACAATGCAGGATCACTGCACTGTATCCTATTTACACCCAGGAAACATTTTAGACTGGCACGCATCCTAGGATGGAAAATATAGCTTCAAAAAATTAAGTAGAAAATCTTTTAAAATCCCTCTATATATTGATGCATCCTAAATTACGGTTTTGGGCAGGACTGAGTTATGATGTATGCAATCATAGCAGTAACAACACTATCCAAAGTCACATCAAGGGGTGCCAGGGTGGTTCAGTCGGTTAAACATCGGACTTTGGCTTAGGTCCTGATCTCACAGTCCCTTAGTAGGAGGCCCACATTAGGCTATGCGCTAACAGCTCAGAGCCTAGAGCCTGCCTCAGATTGTCTCCATCTCTCTGCCCCTCCTCAACTCACTCTGTATCTTTCAAAAGTAAACCTTAAGATTTTTAATAGTAAAAAGTCACATCATATAAAGGATTGAAAATCAGAGGTCTGATGTGGTTAGAAAAGTCAGCTATTCAAGCTTAGGAGACAGAAGCTTTGCAGAAGGCAATTTTAAGAGATTGAATAAAATTCTGATATAAAGATAGACATGTGGCCTAAAGCAATATGTAAATGAGAAGATGTAACAATATTTTACTCCAAGGCTTTTTTGTTACCAAGTCCATATATATGCGTGCGCACGTGTGTGTGTGTTCGTTCTACATTCTGGGGTTTCCCACCCCCGAAGATTTTATCATTCCATAGTTCAGAGGGACAAAAATCAAGGTGCTTCTGAGAGACTTAAAACTTCAAATTAGGCATTTTAGTCACAATTTCCCCACTGATATACTCAGTTCTCTACCACCAATCCTATTTGGCTCAGATCCTAGGGATGAGGGAGAACACGGGTTATCATCTCCATCAGAAGACAATGGCCACAAAAGACTTGAGGTGATGAATATCTTTCTAAAGCCCTTGGATTGGTGCTGTGTAAGGTCACTGCAAGCCCCTTATTACACCTTTGAAGATCATGTTACAGTTCCCAGCTCTGACCTCTAGCCGGGCTTCACGTATAATGCTATACAACGAAGGAATATTCCCTTCGTTAAATCCCAGTTTCTTTGCATGGTATTCAAACTTCCATAATTTGACCTGACTTTCTCACCCCCATCCCACCATGTCCATTATACTGCGATCTCCCCACATTATACGAAGTCCTCAACATAGCTCAACAGCTGTCACTCGCCTACCCCTCGAAAACCATCTCCTTTAAGTCTTATTCAAGACCTCATTCAAATGCCATCTCCTTGGTGCTTTTCGAGAGTGTGCAAGTGAATGAGCATGCGGGGGGGGGGGGGGGGGGGGGGGGGCGGAATCTTAAGCAGGCTCCACACCCAGAGAGCACAGCACTTTTTGGAACTCAGTCCTACCACCCTGAGATGAGGACCTGAACTGAAATCAAAAGTCGGATGCTTAACAGACTGAATCACCCAGGTGCCCCTCCCTTGGTACCTTTTTTTAAAATCAACCCAGTTAAAGGTAACCTTGTATATAAACACCCCATGTTTTCTGGTCCCCCCCTGCACAAGAAGCTTCATTTGTATATTCCTCTCCAACTGTACTACTTACCCCACTGCAGGGCTCAGCCCGAGGCAGGCTCTCACGTACAGGAGGGCGATCTTCACACCTCGAAGTCTGGAGTTTTGACTAGGACTCAAAATCGAAAGCTACCAGAACGAGGATTTGTAGGACCACAGGCAATAAGAGAAATTGATGTATAATCCACGTTATCATCCAGGAAAGGTTACAGTACCTAGTGGAGATTCCATCTAAGTGTAAAAATAAGTGTTTGAAGGAACACAAAGTTGTGATATTTTCACAAATCAACACAATAGTTAAAATAGCAAAAAAAAACTGGAGCATGTACCTCAAAATTCAGGGATAAGCAAATATGTTACGTTCTACCTGTTTCTCTGCAGGGATTCACAATTAAATTGGAGACATTTATTATAATGCAATGTACTAAATGGTAAGCATTACATCTTACACATTCCATTTAGTCACAGTGAAGTTAAAGTACTGAGGATTTTCAAATATTAAATGATAAAGGTGCTATAAAAGCTAGTCAGCAAGGTTTATTCATCTCTACTCTAAGGAAGAAGATGTAAAAACTGATTTAACAAACCTGTGTAAGAAAAATTGCTTCATATGTTAAAGATGGTCTACTAAATTATAGCCTAAAGCAAATGGTACAAATCTCTTCAATATAAAGGAAATTATGGTAATTTTTTTAACTGATGTTGAGAAGGTTTATGGTTGTACCTCAAAGATGATGAGTGCTGCCTCAATTTTTAAGTGAAATTTTTAAGTGAAATATATATATATGTATATTCAGAGATTCAGCCTGAGAATTACAGAAATAAAAGTGGATATGAGCTATGAAATAGAAGTCTGTGCTAACTCTCCAAACAGCCAAAAATGTGAAGGAAGACGCAGATCAGTTAGTCCTGTCTTGATAAGGAACAGCAGCAAACAGGCCGGAGCAGTCAAAACTGAGGTTCAAGGGAATACATGAAGCCGAGGTGATGACTGGGTCAATGTCCCTGAACTAAAGGATGCCCAGAGAACTGGTGTAACATTTCTGGGTGTGTATGAGCATATTTCCCCAGAGTGTGGCATTTGAATCACAAAATGGAATAAAAATGGTGCATCCTCCCCAGTGCTAGTGGACATCATCTGGTTCCTTGAAGATCTAAGTAAAACAAAACACAAGGTGGAAAGGTTCATTTGCTGACAGCAGCACCATCCATCTCCTGCCTCAGGACCTCCATGCTCCTGGGTCTTGGACCTTCGGACTTGTAGGAGGATTTCAACCACTGGTCCGTCAATTCTTGGGCCTTTGGACCTTCAATTCTCAGGCCTTTGGACTCACACTAAATTACATCAACCTGGTTCTCCAGCTTGCAGAGAGACTGTGGACTTTCTTGGCCTCCATCCTCAGGCCAATTCCCTGATTAAACCTCTTCTCTCCTGACCACTACCCCCCACCACACACAGACTGGTTCTAGTTGTCTGGAGAATCCTAGTGTAGCTAATTACGTGACTGCATCAGCTGCAACTTTCACATCCTGAGACCACCCTCGAGTTGGCCTCCGTTCCCTTCAGCAACATGCCAGGCTCCGTAGGACCCTGCAGCATCTCCCTGCCACAGGTGGGTGGTGGTGTCCGTGGCCGCAACCCTGGTGTTTGTTCAAGTGTAAATCCCTGTGCTCCATCCCAGACCTGTTGACCCAGAATGCCTGGAAGTAGGCTCAAGAGTGTTTAAGGTTTATTTCTGACAGAGCACGAGCTGGGGGAGGGCAGAAAGGGAGACAGGATTTGAAGTGCGTTCTGTGCCGTGAGTGGGGGGGGGGGAAGCCCTATGGGGAGCTCAAACTCACAAGTCTGACACTTAACTGACTGAGCCACCCAGACACCCAGGAATGTGCATTTTGAAGGTCTCCTCAGGAGCCGTCCTCAGGAGGCGAACACACGCTGCAGCTTGAGAACCATGGCTTTAGAGTTTTGAATAAGGGCCACCAGGGTGGCTCAGTTAAGCTTCCATCTCTCGATTTCAGCTCAGGTCATGAGCTCATGGTTCTGGAGTTTGAGCCCCACATTCAGACTCCATTCTGACACTGCCACACCTGCTTAGGATTCTCCCTCTCCCTCCCCCAGAAATTTAAAAAAAAAAAAAAAAAAAGGAAAGTCTCCCCTCAAACTGGCAGATGCCTGCACCACCTTCTAGAGTAAAGACCATTTATCTACAGTCTACCACGCCCTTGGTCAGAGCCGAGTGTTTTCCTCACAGATGAGGCGGAGAGGGCTCACAAAGTCTCGAATGCCAAGATCAGAAACTAGAAAGGGGCACAGCTGGGATTCGAACAGACCCCACAACCTCCAACGCTGCCGCACTGAACGGTTATTCTTAGAGGTCACTGAAAATTAAAGTATTTCCACATTAGTGGGCTATACTGATACTTTGCATCTGTGTGTAAAATGCAGCACTGATTTTTACCTTAAGAATTTGACACCTAGGCTTCCGGCAACTCCTACTAAACTCCAAGGCAGTGGAGGTTGGGAAGCGGAGAGAAAAATGCATCTAAGAAACCTCAACATTTACACACACAAGCTACGGAAAAGGAAAATCTGCCAACCCAAATGATGCCTCCTTGGCATAAGGATTATCTTGACCTCATGACTTGAAGAGCAGACACAGGAGAAGTTCTGAAAAACCAAGTAGAAAATATACTTCTGAAAGAAATATTTACATTTTTAGGCAAAGTCTCCATTTGTTTCCCCCTCCCCCTACCAGGTAGTAGTCTCTAAAAACTTATCAGTGGAGAAGGCAACTAACTTAAATCTAATCACCACAAGTTCGTTTACCATGTCTTGCCTGATCAACTACCCTGACTGGCCTTTCTCCACCCTTCCCCGACCCCCACCCCTATTTTTGTCAGTAGCTGGAGATGACATCTCATGTGCTGGCTTGGGCCATTTAGGGAGGTATTGAGTCCTCCTGGTATCTCCTAGGTGTATGGGGTATACAGAGTATTCTATTCTTCTCCTGTTAATCTCATATTATAGGGGGGAGGTGTCAGCCAAGAACTTAGATGGGTTGAAACAGTCATTTTTCTCTCACCTACGTTGTTTTTCTTCAGACTTCACAAGGAAGAAACTGTTTCTGAACCATCTTGGAACAGCTTTTTATGTTCTATTAACAGAATAGATGCCCGAACATGGGACCTGCTTTCTCAAGTCCCAGGCAGGCTAAATAATTACTAAATTTCTCAGCCTTCTACATCAAACAGTTTATCTCAAGGCTAAGAAATGAAGTCTAAACTTAGCCTCCTTACTCAGCTATCTAGAGATCAAACTCACGTTCCCATCAGTGATGAATACCCGTTGGTTGCCCACTATTTGATAAGCATAAATGTAATTTACTCATGTTTACCAAAATTTTGAACAGCTCTATTGAAAGAATGTTGGCACATTCTAAATTCCTTCCCAACTTGGAAGATGACTGGGTTAAACTTTTGCATTATATTTAAGCTTAAAGTCCTGATAGAAAAATCACATGAACCTCCTAGAAGAAAACATAGGCAGTAAGCACTTGGACATTGGTCTTAGCAATGTTTTTGGATCAGTCTCCTCAGGCAAGGTCCACAAAAGCTAAGTGTGATTACATCAAACTAGAAAGCTTTTGCAAAGCAAACAAAATAGGCAACCCACTAGATGAGATTTATAAATCCCACCCAAAGTAAGGGATTAATATCTAAAATACACAGCTTAACATAAAAAAACTAATTAAAAAATGGGTAGAGGACAGGATGGGGCGGCTGGGTGGCTCAGTCACTTAAGCGTCTTACTTCAGCTCAGGTCATGAGTTCATGGTTCAGGAGTTCAAGCCCCAAGTCAGACTCTGTGCTGACAGCTTAGAGCCTGCCTCAGATTCTGTGTTTCCCTGTCTGCTCCTCCTCAATGCACACTCTCTCAAAAATAATTAAAAACAATGGGTAGAGAACATGTATAGACATTTTTCCAGAGACATAAAGCTGGCCAACAGGCAAATATAAAGATGCTCAACATCGCTAATCAGGGAAATGCGATCAAAGCCACAATGAGCTACCCTGTGACACTGGCTATTCTCAAAAAGACAAAGTAACAAGTGTTGACAAGGATGTGGAGAATGACTAAACACTAATGCACTGCTCATGGGCATATAGATTGGTACAGCCACAATGGAAAACAGGATGGAGATTCCTCAAAACATTAGAAATGGAATTACCATATAACCAGTTTTCTAGTTATCCAAAGAAAATGAAAATATCAGATATATGTACCCTTCTGTTCACCACAGCAATATTTGTAATAGTCTAGATAACAGAAACAACATAAGTGCCCATCAATAGATGAACAGGTGGGACATGCATGCAATGGAGCATTACTCAGCCATGAAGAATGAAATCTTGCCATATGTGACAACATGGATGGACCTAGAGGATATTACACTAAGTGAAATAATTGAGAGACAAATACCATATGATTTCACTCCTGTGAAATTGGGGTCAGGAGTGTAGGCAAGGGGAAACAAGCTCACAAGCTAATACTATTAGCAGAAACTCCACTAAGATAGTTTTTTTAAGGTTTATTTGGGGAGGGTTAGGGTTACTGAGGGAGGGAGGGAAGGAGAGAGGGAGGGAGAGAGAGAAAACACATGCAAGCAGGAGAGACAAAGGGGGAGAAAGAATCTGAAGTAGGCTCCAGACTCTGAGCTGTCAACATAAAAACTGACATAGGGCTTGAACCCACAAAACAGGAGATCATGACCTGAGCCAAAGACAGAGGCTTAACCTACTGATCCACCCAGGCGCCCCATACAAATTTATCATATGCTCTCCATTCACCTTGGCAACATCCTTACTCTGCAAAGGGCATACTGTAGCTGGTGGGCTCCTCATACTGGCCACCCAAGCACTTCTGCTCTCACTAGGACAAGTTTTAAGTCCACAATTAGACAGTTGGGTTTTTCGACTAAATTACCCCAATGTCCTAGAACATGCTGGCATGTTCTTCATTCGCCCCTTTGGTCTTACAGTTTCCTGAACCTTCAACACTTTTCCTCCAGATAGCCCTCACTTCCCTTCCTCACCTTTGCTCAACCTTCAATGAGGCTTTTATTGTTTTGAGTGTCATTTGCATTAGTTTGGGTCCACCAAGAAGCCAGTGTTAAAAGATTAAACATGTAAGAGACGTATTGGAGTAGGGTCCCAGTCCATTCATGCTACTGTAAACAAGAGAACTGATTGGACAATAGGCATTGATTTCTCATAAGTCTGGAGGCTGGGAAGTCCAAGATAAAGGAAGGCACAGGCAGATGTGGTATCTGGCCCACTTCCTGGTTCATAGATGCTTTTTGCAAGGGCAGTACTCCCATTCAGGAGGGCTCTACCCTCACAACCTGATCATGTCCTTAAGGCCCCACCCCCATTACCATCACCTTGAAGGCTAGGATTTCAACTTCCAAATTTTGAGGAGACACAGACATGCATCCCATGACAAGTAGAGAGCAAAGACAGGGAACATTCTTGTACAAGATTCAAGTAGAAGAGAGGATGACTGAACTTTTGGCAAAAGTCCAAGAAAGGTTCAGCCAGCTGGATAGGAAGTCCTCAAGCTCAAGTCACCCACTAGCAGAGTCCCACAATTTAAAGGACTGCCTACCTTACAATCGCTTCTGTCCCTAGTCAACTGTCTAGGCTCAGCCCACAGCAAACAGGACCTCAGTGCAAGTGGAAGCCAAGGACCTTCCAGCTCCCATCAAGTGGGCTATCAGTCAAGGAGCCCCAAGGGGTGCATTTTCTAAGTCACCCCAGCATGAAAACCCCTTATAACAGCCAAGAGCTAGTGAACACTTACTGTGTAAACTCAACTTTTTTTTTATGCCTTAATACTGACAGCCATGTAGCAAAGCACTATTACCTGTATATTACCAAAGAAGCAGAGGCAAGGGTAATTGGCTACGATCAACTAGTGTCAACGGTAATTGGAATCCAGAAGTCCATACTATCCTGTGAGCTTGAGTGAATAAGTTTTTCTTCTACTAAGAATTAAGTTAAAGGAGATACTCATTAAAAGTTGGTAAAGATATGGGCCACCTGGATGGCTCAGTTAGTCAAGCTCCTCACTCTGGATTTCAGCTCTGGTCATGATCTCACAGTTTGTGGGATGGGGCTCCACATCGGGCTCTGCATGGGATTCTCTCTCCCCCTCACTCTCTCCCTCTTCCTCAATTCATGCATATGCACTCTCAAATGTCTCTTAAGTTGGTAAAATACTGTCCCATTCAATGAATTAATACAATTGAGAAATACAGGAAATCTTGACACTCTGAATAGCTAGAAAATCTTCCTAAAGACATACATATGCCAGACCTTCTATGAACAAACTGACAACATTCCCTGCCCTCACTGAGCTTATGGGAGGAAACAGAAGGTAGGGGTGAATAACGAAGGTTACGTACTATATTAGATGATCAGTACAACAGGGAAAATTAGAACAGGGGAAGTAGCAAGTATGCAAAGGAGTAGACGGAAGGAGCAATTTTAAACCTAGAGGTCAGGAAAGTCTTACTGAATTGATGGTTAAGCAAAGGTGAAGTGGGGGGGGGGGAGATCTATAAGAAAAGCATTTGAGGTTCAGGGAACAGTAAGAACAAAAGGGCAGATTAAGACCATGCCAGTATGTTCCAGAACAGCAAAAAGGTCATTTAGAGAAGAAAGAGCAAGGGAAGACCGGGAGGTAAGAAATAAACGGGCAGATCATGCAGAGCCTTGCAGGCCACGATAAAGACTTTCTAGGAGTCCAGTGGAGCCCACGGGAAGTCTTGAACAAGAGCAGTTTGACTTTTGTTACAAAGCGATCACAGACTACTTGAAGGGATCAGATTCAAGTTGGAGGTCAGAAGGATAGAAGAAAATACGTTTAGAAGGCTACTGCAGACGTCTGCATGCTGACTGCTTTGTAACCACCACTCTAAAAATCACAGGAAATTAAACCCTACCAATTAAAAGAATCCAAAGTGGAAAGACAAAAGGTACCCTAGGGATGTGCCTTATGATAGAAAAGCAGCAGGACTGTACTTAAAGTTAGGCACCTGGGTGGCTCAGTCGGGTGGCCATCCAACTTCAGCCCAGGTCATGATCTCACAGTCCCACATCGGGCTCTGTGGGACAGCTCAGAGCCTGGAGCCTGCTTCAGATTCTGTGTCTCCCTCTCTCTGCCCCTCCCCTGCTCAGGCTCGGTCTCTCTCAAATATTTTTTTAATTTAGAAAAAAAAAAAAAAAAAGGAAAAAGAATCATACTTAAGGAAAAGGCCCTGTCCTTTGCCTTCCTATCTATTCCCATCTTCCCCTTCATATGACTGAAGGCCACAGACTTCAGTGCCCAGGATTCCTGAACAGGTAGCCAGAAACTGGACATTATGAGCAGGTTAAAAAAAAAAAAAAGAAAAGAAAAAAAAAAATTAAGGTGTCTCCCTAACCTCTTCTATTTCAGGGGACATCTCCAACACCGGCCACATGGCCACTGTTCAGCTCCCCAGGGGCAGCCTCTTCCATGGTTCCAGGTAGAATCCGCTGGCCCTAGATCCTAGGTTCTCTTCTCACCAGGTGGTTCCTTGGCTGCAGCTGGGCTCCAGCCACACAGCCCCCTTCCCCTGGGTAAAGGAGCACTAACTCTTCTCACCCCGACTGCAGCCCTAGGAATGGGAGCTGCTTCCTGCAGCCGGTAACCCCTGCACGGCACAACAGAGTCCCATCTGCTCTTTTGGCTGTCCTAATACCTTTGTAATTAGTTCTCTATTATTATACCCCCCTCCCCATGAAACCACTTGGTGGTAGTTTTTCTAATTAGATCCTTAGGCACTTCTATGTCAAAAGATATAAACGTTGGCATGTTGTGTTAAAGGAGAATCTGGAAGGTATGCATCTACTCTATAATGATCTACACTATTCGTTTCAAATATTTCCCAGGGAAATCAGGCTGCAGGGAGATCAGGGGAGATGAAAGGGGGCAGTGAGAAGGAAAAGGGGGCAGTGTGTGCAAGAGGAAGAAGGGGCAGATGGGTATGTACTACAGATCACCGATTAAGTGCTTTACAAATACTCTCTTGATCTGGAGCCCAAGGCAAAAGTCCTGGAGACGCCTCATGGCTTACAGCTCAGCCAAGAAACCTCACCCCAGTCCTTCTAGGGAAGCTGCTGCTACCAGTCACCACCACACGGCTCCAGGCACCCCTGGGGTCAATCCTAGAAGCTGCCAGAAAGGAGCCTTGCTTTCACCTACCCTGTACTCACCACACAGTAAGAAGTCAGAGGAGGTGAAGTCTATGTACAGAAAAAAACAGGAAAACTGGAGCCATTAAGGTGTCAAGACAAAGATACCACCCACATTTGCTACAGCCCACCCCCACCCCCCATCACGCCGCCCAGCTGGGCTGGAACAACGTGTGCCGTTACACACAAGGGCCAGGGAGACTTCATCGGCAACCTCCAGGCTAAAACTCATTAGCCCTGCAGATAAACAGGATGCACATACAGGGACGGAAAATTCGGCCTTGAGTGTCTGCCAGAGTAACAAGTTCTATAGAAAACACACTTCAGGTTATATGGTGTTGCATAAGCGGTTTGGTAGAAAAGAGAATGCTGGATTGACCCCAGGGAAGACGGGTAGCCTCACGGATCAGAAAACTGCTTCAGCACTACAACGGTTAGTCACCACAAATTCAAAAATGAATCATGTCCTTGAAAGTCACAGCATAAAGGGACATCACTAGATTTGCGTCAGACCTAAAATATTAGATGTTTCCGAACTCGTTATATGGGAAAATACAACCCATACAAAATAGAACCTAGAAAGGCTTCAAATTACTTAAAAGCCTTTGTCCCTGGAGAGGAAGTAGTTTGTGGTAGTCTGAAAGCTTAAGGGTCACTTTGATGCCCATCTGCTGTAGTCAGGACAGCAAAGGACATGGAGGGGGAAATAAGCACCATCCTACGGAAAGGGATTGTTCACTTCCTAGAGGGATCACTTTAGCCTGAGTAGCCCTCAGCAGCATTCTGCCTGGGAGCCAGGTCTCCCTGCATTAGCACAGAGAAGAGATCCCGGGAGGGAAGAGGCCTTTCAAGTCAGCAGCTATATGTTTTTAGTCTAGGAGCAGCCCAACCCCCCAGGTATGTGAAGGTACATACGGTTGACCCTTGGACGATGCAGGGGTTAGGGGCACCACCTCCATGTAGTCCAAAAGCCGAGTATAACGGACTCCCCAAAACCTTAATAGCTTGCAGTTGGCAGAAAGCCGTTTAACATGCTGTGTATGTTTTATAATATACTGTATTTTCCCGATAAAGCTAAAAATCATGAAGTCACAAGAGAAAACTGCATTTACAGAGCTATAAGAAAAAAAGATCCCCATGTGGATTCAAGTGGACCCGTGAAGTTTAAACCTACGTGATTCAAAGGTCAACTGGAGGAGGAGGAACTGGAAGCTGTGGTGGTCCTCTAGAAGAGACAGACTAGAATGCAAGCTCCAAACATGGATAAGGACCCTCGCATTCACACTAGAAACATACCAAGGAGAACTGAGGCAATTAAGGAAATAACAGCACACTGGACCAGGATAAGAAGTCATGGGGGATCTGGCCCTGTGGCTGGAAGGTGGAGGGCATGGTTTGGCTACCACCAACTGACAGGAGACCTACAAATGGAACTTAGGAGAAGCCACAGAAAGTTGAAGTTCTTTAGTTATAAGGCTAACTACGAAGTGCAGACTGCCCCTATGGATTTCAAACCCTGACAACTTCTGAGATCTAGGAATGGTTTTCTACTGCACGGAAGTCCTCTCCACAAACATGGCCAAAATGGAGGTTGTCTTCTGGCCACTTGTTAGCATACTCTTGGTTACTAAACTCTCATTCCAAATCCCTCCTCTTCTGTGTTCCTCTGGTACAGAGGCTGAGAAGAAAAAAAAAAATTTTTTTTTTTTTAATTTGAGAGAAAGTGTGCCTGTGAACAAGGGAGGGGCACAGGTTGAGAGAGAATCTTAAGCAGGTTCCCTGCTCAGCTCAGAGCCTGACATGGGACTCGATTCCATGACTGGGAGATCATGATCTGAGCTGGAATCAAAGGTCAGAAGCTTAACTGAAAGAACCATGTAGAAGCCCCAAAGGTGAATGTTTATGTTTTAAGTAGGCTCTAAACCCAGTCTGGAGCCCAATACAGGACTTGAACTCAGGCCCCTGAGATCAAGACCTGAGCTGAGATCAAGCAGGACACTCAACCGACTGAGCTACCCAGGCACCTCCAACTCAGCCTTCTTTACAACTATGGTTGCCCATAAGCTATACAGAGAAGCTGAAGCAGGGAGGGGACCTCCTTTTCAGAATAAGGTCATCCCCATGACGGAGCCCATGGCTTCCTCTCTTCTGCTTGGAACACAAATGCTTCACCTGCAGGTAGTTGTAACATTGATAGCAAAAGTGTCGCGGTAGGGATGAAAGTCCAGGGCAGCCACCATCCCAGCACTGTGTAAAGGGAGATAGAGCCCAGTGATTTAAGCTATTAGACTGCATTTCTGTTCGGAGCCAACAAAATACTCCGCGGAATATCCCCCCAAATCCTCTCCTTCCATTTCACATCCCACAACCGGCACCAGCAGGATCCTAAGACTCCTCTTTAATTCTCATTATTTCTTAGACCCCATACAGCCCTTGTGGCCTCTCCACTACCTCGCTGCCTTCGCTCACGCTCTCCTCCTCTGAAAAGCCAAACTCCTCCCTGCCACCAACTCTCACTTTTTAGACCTCCAAACCTCTACTGGCAAGCCTTCCAGACACACCAACGTGAATTCTGGGATCCTGCTTGGTCTCTCAAGAGGCTTCACAATAATGGGGCCCAAGGATGGCTAAAGAAACATGTGAAAAGCCTCCATTTTAATATTTTTAAGTAAATAGGTATCACAGATATCCAATATACAAAGATGTCTAACTCTTCGTAGAGCATAGTAAGACGGCCTTTGTTAAAATGAAAGAAACCAACTTTACCAAGACAGCTTTACTATATTCAAAGTTGGCAAGGATGCAAGGAGATAAATATTCCTCCAGACTATTCACAGGTGGGTGTGTATAATCAGTATAATTATTCAATATACGGTAGACTTTGAACAGAAGTTTGAACCCTGTGGGTCTACTTGTTTATGGGGTCCCCCCATAAGTGTAGTTATAAATTTGTTTTCTCTTAAGATTTTAACATCTTCTCTGGCTTACTTTAAGAATACAGTATATAATACACATGATATATTAATGGACCATTTAGGATATCAGGAAATCTTGCAGTCAATAGCAAGCTATTAGCAAATTAAGTTTTTGGGGAGTCAAAAGGCATACACAGATTTGACTGCATAAGAGGAGGGGGAGAGAGGGTTTGGTGCCCCTAACCCTGTACCATTCAGGGATCAAATATATATTACAAGTCTCAAAATGTGCACACTTACTGTACACTTAATACAGAAGTGTTGTAAAAATCCATCTCATCCCCATTAAGGCACACTAAGAAGGTCATCATGACCTAGGTGCTCATGAATTTAGGGTATGTGTGAGGAAAGAGTACAAGACCATTAACAAGGTTTTTTTTTTTTGAAGAGGAATATATTCAGGATATAATGCTAAGTAGGGGGAAAAGCCAAGATACAAAGTTGTTTACAGCACAATCAATGGGGAAGTAGGCGTGGAAACAGTAAGGACAAACTGCTCAGCATTCACCACTGTTACTTCTAGTCAGATCCTGAGTAACTTCCCCTTGACTTCTGTTTCTGGGCTCTGCTACAAGCACATTATTTCTATATTCAGAAAAAAAATACACAGTTCTGGAGATAGAAACAAAAGACCGTAAAAAAATTTTAAAAAAAAGCAACAGTACAAGGAACCCAGGCTGAGCTACTATTAAGTGAGGACAGCTTTCCATAACCAGATTCACTGGGGTTTTGGTGAAGGGAATTGGGAGCCCTCAGTCCAAGTGCCCAAAGGCAGGCACTTGGAACATGATCAATAAACTTACCAGTGTGACAGACTCCATTACAATTTAGGAGGCATCAGAATTTCAATTATGAGGTCCTGACATTTGAAGATCTCCTATTCAAACAATTTCCCATACCACCCAAAGTAATTCCTTTTAGCAAGACACTGTGGAAGATCACAAAAACATTCAAGTCACTTAGGCTCTAACTGTAGGGGGTAATGCACTGCAAGGCACATTACTTGTTCTATGACATACCCACATACTGACTTCCGTGCAACTCAACTTTTATTGTACACCTACTACAGAGCTCTTATTCCAGAAAGAAATACAGTTCTTATGGGAGGGAAACACTTTCGCAAGCCCATGAAGTTAAGATCCAAGGGCATGGAGACAGACACTGGGTAATTCCAATACCATCATTTACTGATCTAAGGCAGATCGCTTATGTTCCCTGAACAGACACAGAAATAGAAATAACATCTAACACGTGAAAGTGCCATTTAACCCTACTCCTTTCTTTTAGAAGGCCATGATCTCCTTTATCCCCTTCATGATCTGAAGAACGTCTCAGAACCTGGTCAACAATATCTTGGGCACAATATACGTAGCTGAGATTTTAGATTCTAGGTTTTTGTGAAGATATAGAGATTATTCTACTGTGAAACCTCTGGATAGCAATACCTAATCCTGAAATTGATGAAAACACTGGTCTCATAAGGTTCCTGATGAGGAAAAAACAAGTGAAAAAGGCAGTATTTAAGCAAACAGGCTGAAAAGAGCCATTTTTAATGAAAATAAAAGTTGCTTCCTAAAAGTTCAAATGTTCTCATGGCCACACACTTGGCTCCTGGGGGGAAATACAGTCATTACTACCTACCAAAACCAACACATGTTGCTATCTATCATCAGGGAGCAGGGCTGGAGCATCATGCAAGATGCAAAGTATCTACCCAAAAAATAGTAAAATTCACATCTCTTCTTGAACCCTAGCACATACTTCACAAGTTCTTTTTCAGAATATATTCCTAATTCCCCTCACTACTCACTTACTGATGTGTTCCTAAGACTGCTTAAAATACTCAATTTAACTGGGTTTTGGCTACGTTTGGGTATGTTAATGTGAAGTATTGCAAAGGCTCCACTTTATAGATGACTGACTGAACATGGGAGGCCTACGTACAGACTGAAAAAAGTTGGTTAGATTTTCTTAACAGGGGCATTAACCAGTTAATGCCCCTAGGCAAAAACCATGAAGAAAGACCAAGAAGTTTCTTTTGAAATTCGCTTTTTCAGTCAGAGGTTTGTATTTTATCAGCGCAGTCATTTGAGACAATGGGCCTTACTCCAGTTAACAGCTCCATTAGTATACATAGAAGTTTAATCTAGGAAGTCCTATAGAAAGTTAAAACAAAAGAATAAGGTATATGTTAATTATACATGTAACATGAATACAGTGTTCTGCTGTTGGATTCCTCCAAGCCAACTTTATATGACTCTAATACCTAAAGCAAACCCAAGAGACAGGCAAAAAACACTTCAAACAATGTCAAGAGTAGGATTATAGGGGCGCCTGGGTGGCTCAGTCGGTTAAGTGTCTGACTTTGGCTCAGGCCATGATCTCACAGCTCGTGGGTTCGAGCCCCATGTCAGGCTCTGTGCTGAACGCTTGTTCAGAGCCTGGAGCCTGCTTCAGATTCTGGGTCTCCTTCTCTCTGTCCTTCCCAATTCATGCTCTGTCTCACTCTCTCTCTCAAAAATAAGTGTAAAAGAAAAAAATTTAAAGAGTAGGATTAGAAAATTCATCCAAACAGAACCTTGGAAGTTTTCTAGGTGCACTAATAAAGAGGGAGTCTAAGAAGCAGCCTCACCCTTAAGAAAAGCAATCACCTTTTGTAGCCAGACTTTGTCCATCCCAAGTCCCCAAGTAATTTCCTTTGGGTTAAAAGGACACGTGCCTAGAGCCAGAATGAATTCAACAATAACATTTAGCATTTGGCACAATGAACTTCTCAACGATTTTAACATTTTAGAACCCTCTAAAGGCAAGAACATTAAAAGCATGAGAAAGGATGGGGCGCCTGGGTGGCTTAGTCGGTTAAGCGTCCGACTTTCGCTTAGGTCATGATCTCGCGGTTCGTGGGTTCGAGCCCCGCGTCGGGCTCTGTGCTAACAGCCAGCTCAGAGCCTGGAGCCTGTTTCAGTCCGTGACTCCCTCTCTCTCTGACCCTCCCCTGCTCACACTGTCTCTCTCTCTCTCCTAGAGATACATAAAAACATTTAAAAAATAAATAAATAAATAAATAAAAGCATGAGAAAGGAAAAATTGGGTCTGCTAAAAATGAACGAAACCCAACTCCAAACTCTGCATTAGCAGCAACACTGGAAACTGGAAGAGAGTAACTATTAATGCCTGCAAAGTCCTGAGGGAAGAGGGTTTCAACCAAGACTCCTCTGCCCAGTTGATTTCTCCATCAAAACACAAAATCAAACCAATGTAGATTTAGAAAACGTGTCACACTCTTTCAAAGGGGAGCGTGAAAAGGTTCAAACAAAATTAGAAAATACGAGCAGGAGGTCTACAGCTCACAAGAACTACGAAGGGAGAATCACAACTCTCAGCCTGTGGTCCCAACATGGAGTTCAGAGGAGAGTAAACCAGAGAAAGGGGAAAGATGTGGGGAAGAAAGGAGAAAGATCAAAGCTAGCCACCCCGGGTACAGTGATTTCCAAACCCAATCAGACTCCCCCCTCTGGTCTCCAGCTCCATGTTCCCCCATCTCCTAGCCAGCCCTGTACTCCCAGAGCTAATAAGCCCTAAGAGCTAAGCAGGCTTGCTCTTCAGCTTCCCTTGGAGTTTCTTTTTTGGGGAGGTGCCTGCACAAAATCAGAGGGAAGGAAGTGCAAGAGGAGAGGAGACTTAATCCCTGGGCCACCTCCCTCCTATCCACTACCTGGCCATAATTCTATTCTCCACCTGAAGACTACACCCTCTGTCAGAGAGCTTTCTCCCATACCTTTGATTCCGGGACAGTTCAGGTCAAAGTTCCCTCCTTTTACCCATAGAGGCCCACAGGTAGTAAGGTCTTCTGTCTGTAGTTAACCCATGAAGGCTTCACCATCCCTCACTGGTTCCCTTAAATCTGTCTGACCCTCTCACTGGGCCCTATTTCATAAGCCTCTCTCCTTTAAAACAAAACAAAACAAAAAAAAAAACACTTTTGCTATGCAGACCTGAAATTTACTGCTAGGTTATAATATCTGCACATATTTTCAAAAACATAACCTAACTGGAATAAAATGGAGAAATAACCTGTATTTCAGATATAAGTGCTTAGGCATAACTGGTCTACAGGAAAATAAACTCAACACACATAACCGTGTATATAATGTGGAAATCTGAGTTTAAGATGAGGGAGAACGTATTTAACTGAATGTTGACAATTTGATCTTTTGAAGGGCTAAGTAGTTTACCAATCCAGGAAATCCAGGAGAACGGGGTAAGTGAAAACGAAAGCCGACACAAGCATCCTGTATTGGTAACAAATATCACGAGCATCACTGCTATTGGTGATGTCCCCCCCACTGCCATATATGGGGAGCAATTCTCAGGAAAGTTCCTAACATAATAAAGTTCAACCTTTCTCCGATTTACCCAAAAGTTGTATTTCTAGGAAGATCATACATTAAACCCATTGAGATTTTTTTTTTTGTAATTTTAGAGCAAGCTTGAGCATGAGCAGGGGAGAGGGGCAGAAGAAGAGAAAGAATCTTAAGCAGGCTACATGCTTTTACACAGAGTGCAACCAGTGGGGGCAGGAAAGGGGGGGGTCGGGGCTCGATTCCCTGACCCTGAGACTACAACCAGAGCCAAAAATCAAGAGTCGGCCACTCAACCAGCTGAGCCACCCAGGCACCCCAATACCTTCTGATTTATTAAGAGCTCTATTCTAGGCTCAAATGACCATAGACAGGCTTTACCTACACCAATGTCCAATAGGACATTCAAAGATCATGTAGGATGAAAGACAATTTATCCTGTTTAGGATTTTCTAGAGTCCCTGGACCCTATCCACTAAATACCAGTAGTAATCCCCCAATCACTGAGAAAACCAATACACTCCCCATCAAATGTTTTAAGTGTCTGCTGGGGGTATTATCAGCCCCACTGAGAACCAAGGGGTTTTATTTTTTTAATAAAACTTCATTGAGCTGTAATAGATTTTTCCTATCTCCCACTTTTTTAAATTTACATCCCAGTTAGCATATAGTGCAACAATTTCAGGAGTAGATTCCAGTGACTGAGGTCCATATACACCACCCAGTGCTCATCCCAACAAGTGTCTGCCTTAATGCCCCTTGCCCATTTAGCCCATCCCCCCATCCACAACCCCTCCAGTAACCCTGTTTGTTCCCTATATTTAGGAATCTCTTGTTTTGTTCCCCTCCCTGTTTTTTATATTATTTTTGTTTCCCTTCATTTACGAGAATCAATGGTTTTAATTAGCAATAACCTGAGATAAAATAAGACAAGAAAAACAAGAACTCCCAAGAAAAGTTTCAACTTTTAGAAGATATGCAACCAAGGCATACGGTGTAGTTTGTAGTGAAAGTCTTGATAGAACTCCACTAAGTATCTTCCAGTTTTCAGAATCAACTACTCAAAGAACAAAAGTCTTTAAGATTAAAGAAATTTTAAAAAATCAAAGACACACACATACAAATGAGTGGGGGAGAGGCAGAGAGAGGGAGACAAAATCCGAAGCAAGCTCCAGGCTCTCAGCTGTCAGCACAGAGCCTGAAACGGGGCTCGAACCCACAAACTGAGATCATAAGCTGAGCTGAAGTCAGACACTTGACTGAGCCACCCAGGTGCCCCCAAAGTCTTAAGGACTCCTCAAGATAAAGTTAACCTTGAGAAGATATTTTCCTTATAGAAGAACCTAGATGCAGGTGCTGTTGGCAATGGATTTCAACTCCAGTGTCTGAAATTCTTTTCCTTGTAGTCACAAGGGGAGTGTCTCCCGCCTCAGGGGGGCAAAACACAAAGCAGGTGATTGTTTAGACTTCAGAACTAATTGTACTTAGAATATGGACAGAGCAGACCTATTTTAATAAGTAAAAGTCCAGTCACTTAAAAATTAGCATGGACATGAGAAGTTCCCTTCTCTTAAAAATCTGGGAGAAGGGGTAGCTCTCCCTCTGCAAGCTGTGTTGCTCAGCTACTCAAGTAAGTAGTAATCATCTCATCCCAATGGCTATTCTCACTGCCAGGCTGAGATGGATATTCAGCCAGTGGGACAGGGTAGATGGACAGGGACATGCTCCTCTTGTTTCAGGTATAGGGGCTAAAGGTAGGCTGCCCCAAGATGAACCACACCCTGGCATATTTAAGTTTTGAGCACAAGCAGGGGAGGGGCAGAGGATCTGAAGTTGGCTCCATGCAGACACCAGCGAGCCTGATGCAGGGCTCTAACTCCTGAAACCCTGAGATCATGACTTGAGCTGAAGTCGAACGCTTAACCAACTGAGCCACCCAAGAACCCCTAGTGTATTAAGTTACCAGGACAGCCTGTCCAAGGACACACAGACCCACCTCTGTCCCCCTCGAAACCAGGGCATCGTGCCCCACACGAAAGGTAACCTCCCTGTACCAAGAGGTTAACAGACATCCAAATGAGACACAGGAAATTTAGAGCCTGGAGGCTATACAAACAACCCTTTTTTACTAATTTAGTACCTTGGTCCAAATTCTGTTTAGAATTCCTTACTGAAGCTCACCAAGTTCAGCCCTTTGTCAATTTCTCAGATTTATGGTCTTTGCCTAAGAAGTGAAAAAGCTGCGTTAGTCATTTCTTTAGGTCTCTATTATTGTGCCTCTGTGTGCATGCAATAAACCTTTTTTCCCCTTTGGTCTGTCCCATGTAAATTTAATTCCTACTCCAGCTAGAAGAATTTTTAGAAGAATTTTTCCTTCCCTTCCCAAGGAAGGGCCCATACATTTGCACACATCTCCTCCATTCAGAGCCCACTAGTCTGAAATTCGTCTTTTGGCTTCTCCTTTACAAGAGAGGGTAGAACAAATACCAGATTGTTTCCGGCCATCAACAATTTGAGCCCATAGCTTCTGCTATGTCCTTGTTCCTCCTATTCTGGCAGGACTTCCTTCCTGTCTTCCTCAGCAAAGTCTCAGAAGTCTGTAGCTGGACTTCCAGAATTGTGTAAAAACGAAGAGACCTTACGTGTGCGATCCCTTGCAAAGACTGACAGGGCCACGGGAGCTGGTCCTATTCCCACGGAGAAAAAGCTGGCGTCCTCCAGCCTATGCTCCTGACCTACATTCCCTGCAGAGTCCTGCTCTGTCCCCTGGATAACGAAAGGAACGGGAGGGCAAGATAAGAAATGCAGTCTTCAGCCAGATAGCCATGGGCCCAGCTAAAAATCCTATTGCTTATAAGAAGGGGAAAACAGAGGGGGCAACTAGCAGAAACCAATAATGGTAAAGAATCCTATTCTAAGTAGAAGAAAGGGAGCTAGATACATGTAGGAAGGATCAGACTCTCCCCATCAGATGTTCTACAGGAAGTAATGGCTAAAGTCACTAAGAAGCCCGGAGAAAAAGCGGTATACATGTTTGGATTCATGAGCTACTTCTAGAAGGAAAAAAAAAAAACCCATGAAAAGTTTTAAGGGTTCCCTCTGGAAAGCTGACTGGAAATGGGGAAGAGTGAACAGATTAAGTTCGGCAAAGTTCATGCTGCATATAGTGTATTAGTTTAGATTCAGATTAGAATCTCAAAGTAGCACTCCCAGTGCTACTTCTCTTGCAAGATCACTTTCCTTTTACTATATCATTCAAGCCCATGCTTTCAACTGAAATCCACAGGACCATTCTCAAATTTACCTTTTGTACCCGTATCCCTCCCAAGCTACAAACGATGGTCCTTTTGATCTTTACTGATTTCAAGGACCACAAATTCAACATCTTACCGATCAGATTTTAGCTTCCTTACGGCATGATCTGTATTGGAGTAAACTGTACATCCCTACATTGCATAAGTATTTCTAAGAATAAAAAAGGCAATAATTGCTGGGAGCCACACCGGACTCCCTGAATGAGAGTCACGGCAAGGAAATGTCAGCGTTTGCACAGCTCCTGCCATGAAAAACAAAAACTGGGATCTCCTTCTGCTACTACTGGCTCATGTTGGAAAGGAGCCTGCTGGTATTGACCAGGCCTCACAGAATTACAGATCAGACCAATATTCCCCAGATTCCTCATAAGGAAAAACATATTCCAGGCTTTTCAAAAGAGATTTCAGATGAAAGCACTGTGGATGATTGTCAAAAGGCTCTTCTATGGGCCTTGCAGATCCAAGACTTACATAATAAAGGGGGCTAAGAACAAAAGAGTTACAACGGAGTCTGGCCCAGAGACAAAGAGACTAATTTAGAGTTAAAGACAGAAATCCACCCCACCCAATTGTTTCTGCTTGGAGTACTAGCCCCCCAAGGCATTTGTGATCAGTATTCAGAGTGACTTATTCTGGCCTTGAATATGCTAATTGCTCCCTGTGAAGGAACCTATTGAGGAACTTCTTTTGTGACTATGCGAGCAAAGGTGTTTCCTGAAAGACCTGTTTTACTTAATACTTCTCCTTAAACTATTGACCAATGCCCACAAAGAACTAAACTTCACCCTTTTTATGCTAAAAACATGGTCTTGTATGCTAAAGATACCTTCCTTCACAAGACGATAAGCATCTAAATCACCTACCTCAATCACTATTGATAAAGGTTATACAGGAGTCTTCTACAAATCAAAGGAGTTTGTCATCAGAAATCATGGCCTAAGGCAAATGCCACTTCTGTGCCGTCCCCCAAACAATTATAAAATAAAGTTGAGCCCCAGTCAGAGCACAGATGCCTGCCCGGTGATCAGGAAGAATCTCGTGGCCTCTCTCATCCCTCCATCGCCCACACCATCAATCCTTCAGGGACCCCCGGACCCTGCTGGAGCCAGCCTCCAACAAATAAAGTAAAAGCCTAAGATTCTAGGACGTAGTAATCAAAGTATAGAAATTCCCATGGGATCGCATACTTGAACCACAATTATGAAACATTAAAGCTATTTGGACATTTTGGCCTCTCCCAGTCATTTAAAATGTATTGTTCTATCACGTAAAGCAGAGTGGCCTTCCAGTTGAAGCAGTATGAGAGAATAAGAATGTGCTTCCTAGAGTGCCTGAGTGACTCAGTGAGTTAAGCACTCAAACTCTTGATTCCAGCTCAAGATCTCACGATTTGTAAGATCAAACCCCACATCAGGCTCTGCAATGACAGCACAGAGCCTGCTTGGGATTCTCTACTTCTCCCCCACCTCGCTCGCAAGCTCTCTCACGCTCGCTCTCGCTCGCTCTCTCACTCTCCTCTCTCAAAACACCAAAAAAACAAAAAACAAAGAACAAAAGTGCTTTCTATCTCCCTACTTCCCACTGCTCAAGAATAGTTCAGAATGGTTCCTAAGGATAAATCAGCATTTTGTAAGCCTTTCCGGCTAAAGAAGTATTTGGAGTTTTAGAGTTTTCTCTACAGAACCAAATTAAGATTCTCATCTCTTTAAATAAAATATGGAATATATTTCCCTAAATTTGTGAAATAAAAATACAGGTTTCATAGAATTTTCCCATCTTCCAATATTCACACAGATACACTGAAGTATTTTTAAAGGAGATACTGCAGACTAAATATAAAACTAAGACCCATTGAGATGAATGTCCACTAACTTCATAAATGAAAACTAGACACAAAGCTTCTTAAAATGCACATGCTCTGCCCAGTGAATTGAAACAAGCAGCACAACTATGAGAAGGACATAGCAAGATTTATATCCTGTCCCCCTACCGGTCTCTGGCTCCAGGATGGAAGAGCTGAAATGCCATGTACTAAAGACAAAAAAATAAAGGAAACAAAAACTGAAAACTAAGATTGAGGTTACATTGGCAACGTATGGTCTCAAACTCAAAAGCAAAGATCAGACAAAAATTGCTGTATTAAATAATTTTCACTACAAAATAACCTCAAAATGGGTGTATGCACACATGCCTATGCAGATAGATGTGTTTATATATGGACAGCAGGTATATGTATTATGGTTAACACCTGAAACTCGATAGAAAGTAGTTTTAACTTTTAAAGTTGGACAAAGAATCCTTTTCCAACAAACACACTAAATGGATCAAAGAGTTCCTTCCCACTGGCTAACTCCAGTATCCACTTACCTTTATTCTATTAGGAATTTGGCATCAATATTTACGAGTTAAATACTCCTAGGTATACAAAGTAAATTAAAGATCCATACAACTGTAGTAGGATAATATAAAGATGACAAGGCAGGAATGATGACTATTAAGGCTATTAGATATGTAAAAAACAGTGCTAAACTCAAAATTTGCCACATGCTTTGTGATAGAAGACTGGACACTGCTTGCACAGTACAGTGAACCACAACGTCCACATAAGATTAGAAATTAAAGAGAACAGATTTCACTAGAAATTTAAGTACTCTGGTTAACTGTTTATACTAGTTCAAGAGAAAAGTGAAATTTTTGCAAGATGTTATAGTATTACAGACAGATGCCAAACTGTATCTAGAGGTAAATTCATAGTTTCATATACTTTCATTTTATTACAAAGCAGAAAATAAAAACCCTATTAAGCTGCCAGATCACCAAGAACCTATTTAGATATCCTCTTACCTAGCTCCACACCCCCACACAACCCCCATCCAAAAAAAAAAAAAAAAAAAAAAAAAAAAACCCCAAACACCCCACCTTAGGAAAATAGAAGCTATAAAACAGTTTATAAAGTTAACATGTATATCTGTAAGAACAAGTATCTGGGCTACTAATGAATTTTTAAAACAGGAGAAATCTGAAGACCAAACCTGAAGATACAGAAAATGAAAGATCTGTCCAACTATGTTAATATGCCTGAAAACCTAGAAATGGCCAATTTTCTGCAACAACTGACAGCCAGCACAGAAAATGATAGACCTTTCTGAATACAGACCAAAAGAAAGAAAAAATTAAAAGCCTAGGGAACTCAAAAATCAAGTGTTTATTGAAAAGAACCACAATCAGGGAACAATTACCCTAGGAATGTAAGAATGGTTTAATAGGAAACCTAGTAAAATCCATCACATCAGTAAAATGAAGTTATTAGGCAATTACCTCAATTGAGGTGGCAAGAAATTTGATAAAGTCCATTTTGATATTTTTAAACTCTTGAAGAAAAATAAAGAATAACCTAAAATACTAACAATATGTTCATTAGAACAATCCCAAAAGCATTCCTCATAAAGCCTGCATCAAGAAAAAGGTATGGTGGGGTACCTGGGTGGCTCAATTGATTAAGCACCCAACTTCAGCTCAGATCATGATCTCATGGTCTGTGGGTTCGAGCCCCACATCAGGCTCTGAGCGGGCTCTGGGCTAACAGCTCAAGAGCCAAGAGCCTGCTTCTGATTCTGTGTGTCACCCTTTTTCTCTTCCCCTCCCCTGCTCACACTCCATTCTCTCTCTCAAAAACAAACATTAAATTAAGAAAAAAGTATGGCAATGAATATACTACTTTGAACATTCTTACCAACAATGTCAAACAGAACAGGTACAGCTACTGGACAGGACAAATCATTACGGTCTGAGGATTCAACCGCCTACACAGACAACCCAGAAGGCTCAGATAGTAATTACTAGATCAATAATGTACAGCAATACGAGGAGTTAAAACAAAGCTCAGAGTTTAGCCTTTACCAATTACTGGTAATAGAAAAACATAAGCCATGGGGGGGAGGGGGGATGTTGTAAAAGGTTTAAAAATAACCTTGGTTATAAATCCAAGGGGTCAATACAATGAACTGAACAACACATCACAAAGACAGACGATGCTAGACTAACTGAAGAGGATGTTTATGTTGCTACAAGACTGAACTGAGTAAAGAGTTTCTCAAACAGGCTTAACAAGAAATGATAGCATCTAATTGGGAACATACTGCATTAGTAGGTACAAAGCTAAACACTTCATATGCATCTCATTTAATTGTAAACAAGAATTCTATGTGGCCATTAGCCCCATTTTACAAATGAAAAGTCAGGACCTAGAGAGCTGAAATGCCTTTCTCAATGCAAGAATACTACAGAAGAATGAAGTCCAGGTCCTCTGAAGACAAAGTTTCCTAACTGCTGCAATTTTTTTTTTTTTTTTTTTTAAAGAAAGGGTAAGTGGGGTAAGCCACCCGGGTGGCTCAGCTGGTTGAGCTTCTGACGTCAGCTCAGGTCATGATCTCACAGTTCAGGAGTTCAAGTCCCACGTTGGGTTTTGTGCTGACAGCTCAAAGCCTGGAACCTGCTTCACATTCGGTGTCTCTCAAAAAAAAAAAAAAAAAAAAAAGAGGGGGGAGTGGGGGGTGCAGATAGAGGGAAGAATAGATTGCTGAAAAGAACTTGATAATGGGAACCCCAATCAGGTATTAAAATGTATAATTAATTATATGGTACAAGCCATAGGAAAAGAGCTAAATCAAATAGAATAGATAACCTAGAAGATGTAAAGAAAAACCTACACATAATCTGTAAGTTATTGAACACTACTGAGGGGATTTCTGGTTTTATTTTTCACAGGGTTTCCAGAACATGTGATCGTGTAAGCAGAGGCTCAATAAATAGTTGATCAATGAATTAATGAGGGAAACCCTATGAACTTAGCCTTCCAGCTTAGTAATGGAAGTAGAACATAATCAAGAATCAAGCTATAAGGACTGCTTAGCTTTTTGAGATAAAAGGTCAACTCCTTGCTTCCAATATTAATTCCAGATGAAAAATAGTCCAAGAGAAGAAATGTTAAGGAAAAGATCGAAGCATATCTAAAGAAAAGAGGCAGGCTATCAAAACCCCTTCACAAAGGAATGCTAGTCTCAACATCTTGACAGACTTCATATTAGTAACACCAAAAATCTCAACAGAAAAAAATGGAAAAAAGGATATTAGACCATACACATACATTCCTCTTCACAATCAGTAAGGAGCAAGTTAACGATCCTCTCAGCTGCCAGCCTGGCAAAGACTGCCTTTAAGTAGTTCATACCTTTAGCCCCAGTAACATTTTCATTGTAAACATTCATCATTAACCTGAAAGTTAGAAAATGAAAATATTCAAACCACGAGGCTCACAAAGGGATATGAAGACGTTTCAAAAAGCTGACCAACAATGCTCTACAAATAGACTCTCAAATGCAAACTAACAACCTATTGATGCAATTTTTTTTTCAGGTGTACAAGAGTGATTTGAAACTAATGCAGTGGGAATGAAATTGTCAATACTCTTCACCTAATGCTGAAATTTTGCAAAGACTGCAAACAGCACAAAAATATCGAAACACTTAAAACTGAACAAGAACTTACCTAAGTACTTCACTTAATGCCTTCTGAAGTGTACTTTTTGAAAGACCTATATGTACTACTACTGCATATACCGAGGAAATATTCCACCCAGTAAGGATCTTGAAAGACCTTGGGAAAATTTACTCTTTAGGCATTACTCCGTGTCAACCTCTAAAATTTCACTATACTCTCCCAGCTTATTTTGAAAAGCAACGCTCAGGCTTAACCTCAGCATCCTAGATTTTCTACTGCTAAGGTTGTGATCTGTGGTTTTATAGTTACACACTTGCACATGCAACTTAATTGTCTCTAGCATATTATCTAATTAAAGACCTTTCAAAAGTCTAGTATATACTCGCCTCCCACTGTATTGAATCCATAAAATCTAGAATATTTAAATGTTTTTCCTCACTTAGAGCATCCCTGTTGACTTTACCTTAATATGGAATACTGGTTTAGTTACTCAGGAGTCTCACTCATTATTGCAAATACTTTCACCTTGCCCATTTAAAAATAAGCCAGTTTCCTGTAGCTTTCTACACACACACACACACACACACACACACACACACACACAGACCTACACACCAAGTAGTTCTCAACCCTGGATGTATGCTGGAATCACCTAGGGAGCTTTAAGACTACAGCCCCAGAGATAGATTTCATTAATGTGGGGTGCAACTTGGATGATGGGATTCTTAAGAGCTCTCTAGGTAATTCTTAGGTGCAGCTAAGGATAGAAATCAGATCTTTGTTTTGAAGGAAAGCCTATCAGAATCCTCTGCTGATTTTGAAACAGACCACACTGGTGGTCCTAAAATGAAGGGTTACCAACACTAAATAGGCCTAAATATTCTTAACTTTGGGCAGGTGTCCTTTGTTCCAATGATACATCCACTATTTACATTTACAGCCGTTAGTTCTTTTACAACCTAAGAATTAAAACAGCAGTAACAGGACTACGTGACCCACCACTTCTCAGGATTTGAATCCATTTGAAATGCATATAATATAGCACAATCATGCAAAAGCGGCCTCCTCATTACCAAACTGGTGGGATTTTCTGTTTGGAGTTCTCCTATTTCATAACCTGGCGAGTGGCTTTAATTTTATCTTAAAGTTCTTCAATGACCTTACATACAGTGCAATTTCTCTTTTGAGTGTAAAAAGGGAAGTTTCCAAGAGGAAAAAAAAAACGAGGGAAACAATTACACCATTTCAGTTTATAAGGAGTCATTGCTTATCAGAATTACAGCCAATTTCATTTTGGAAAGAAGCAAACGCCAAGATCACTTAATCCATCGGAGTTCTTCTCATTAGCACAACTCATTCCACCAAGTAAAGTGCCACCATCTCAAGACACCCTGTGGAAGGTTAGAGGAATCTAAGCAACACACAACTTCCTGAGATACTGTATTAAGTCCAGTCTAAGATTACTTTAATGGGGTTTCCAACTCCCTTCCTACAGGACAAGGTATTCCCGGTTATCAAAAACCAACATAACCTATCCCTTCTGCATTTGCTCCAGAAAATACCAAAGCCAGAGGAGCACAAAGGATGAATTATCCTAACTCCCAAAGACGGTGGCTTTTTTTTTTTTTTTTTTAATAGTTTATGGTCAAGCTGGTTTCCATAGAACACCCAGTGCTCATCCCAACAAGTGCCCTCCTCCATGCCCATCACCCATTTCCCAGAGGGTGGCTTTTTAGGATTATCACATCATTTGCTGGAAACCTGCAAAGAAAACAAGGTCTACTACCGGGCTTCTACACTGCTGGTCTCTCGGGTTTGGTAGTGGCAGTGGCAAAGTTCCACTCTGTAGTCATTAGTTCTACTAGTTTGTTTCTAGGGCTTTGGGTTAGGGGCGGGAGGGTGGAAATCCTGGAGGTCTCAAGAACATGTTTAGGAACATTAGTTTCCAAAGATTAGAAGACTCTAGCTTTCGGGGCACCTGGATGGCTTAGTCGGTTAAGGGTCCGACTTTCGCTCAGGTCGTGATCTCACGGTTCGTGGGTTCGAGCCCCGTGTCGGGCTCTGTGCGGACTGCCAGCTCAGAGCCTGGAGCCTGTTTCAGTCTGTGACTCTCTCTCTGACCCTCCCCTGCTCACGCTGTCTCTCTAATAAAACATTAAAAAAAATTTTAAAAAAGACTCTAGCTTTCCTTCCCCCCACCCCCTTTCCTGCAAACCATACCTAATTCTTTCCAACATGTACTAAATCTGACACTTTCACGTATGCAGAGAAGTTTTTGGATTTTTTTTTTAGGAGAGCAAGCACATACATGAGCAGGGGAGAGGCAGAGAGAGAATCTTAAGCAGGCTCCATGGGTAGGGGGCAGGGGGCAGGCCCTGAGATTAGGACCTGAAATCAAGAGTCTGAGGTTTAAACAACTGAACCACCCAGGCACCCCACCCTCCAGACATGTTTTTGTAGGACACCCTATGCTAAGGCACCAAACGGGACAACACGGCACTAGAGGCTGAAGGTCTCCTAGGCTTAGGGAAGGGATTCTCAACCTCCGTAAACCTGTAGGGGCTTTCTTTGGTTTAGAAAACTGACTCTTTCGGGAAGCTTGGGGGTTTCATTTGGTTAGGCGTCTGACCTCCGCTCAGATCCTGATCTCTGGGTCTGAATTCCAGCCCCATGTCAAGCTCTGTGCTGAAAGCTCAGCCCGGAGCCTGCTTCGGATTCTGTCTCCTACTCTGTCCCTCTCCCACTCAGTCTCAAAAATAAACATTTAAAAGACCATTAGAAAAAAAATGGCTCATTCCCTGAACTTAGGGATCACCTGAGCAGTCAGGATGTTCAAAACAGAAGAGCAATCATTTCCAAAGAGCTAGAAGTGACCACTTTATTGTAATGAAATATCCGAACGACAGAATTCTAGGCAAACCCCTACTTCAGGTCTTTCCACAAGGCGTTTTGCCCTCTTCCTCATCGGTTGTACCTAAGGAGCTTACTCTCCCCATCTACAGTTTCACACTATTATTTGTGCCCATTTCTCAAACTCGGACAAAAGTTATGCGAAGTGGTGGGAATGCTCATTCTATACGAAAGTCACAATTTAGAGCGATTACAGAAGCCATACATGGAGAAATGGCAAGAACAGGAGTATAGGATTCATGTAGGAAGTTATCAGATACCATTTTACTCTTTAATTCCTGCTTATTTCTAGTTTAAGAGCCAATTCCTTTCACACTTTAAACTTCAGGAGAACAAAAACACTACGACCACTTATTAGAAGCCTACAGACCTGCAGTCTAAACCTGTATCTGAATACCTCTGCTATGGGGATGATGTTGGTTGGTCAGCGTCCTCCAACCTTCTCGTCACCATGAACACTTACTACATTTCAATGCTGCAGGTCTCCAGGTTTTCCAAAGGCTCAATAAATAGCCTTTATGATTTGCCTTATGAGGAAACTGCTTTGCTTATCTGGGTCATGGTTTTGCAATTAATACCAATCCCACCTTTAACTGATGATCTATAGTCATATGAAGTTTATTATTGTAGAGTCCTGATGGTACCAAAGTCATCAAGGTAAATAAGCATCAGGCTTAGACACTATTCAGAACTAAAGTCCTTTTGCCAGTAGCAGTTATTTCATATTGGTACCACAGGTGAACCCCTGGGTATGTTCACTTTAGGGATGTGACCACCTGGTACGTAGCTCTCCGTATCTAGATCCACCTTCACTTCCAGAATTTTCTGTAGAGCCATCAGTAGTCCCAGGGCCTAACTGGCATGGCCCTGTTTTAGTCAACTGAGATTAAGGCTACTAAGATTTCTATAATAACTCCTGGATAAAACCCCTAACTAGCTTTGTGGGCCTTTCTAGTCAAGTAAAAGGAAAACAAAACACTGCAGCTGAGCTCTAGTTCACAAAAACTCACCATCCCTTCAGGGAGGGCCAGGAAAGTCAAGGGAAGGCTCTTCTGTCGCTTGTCCAACTTTGGCTCAGGTCATGATCTCACAGTTCGTGGGTCCGAACCCTGTGGCAGGTCAGAGCCTGGAGCCTGCCTCGGATTCTGTCTCTTTCCCTGCCCCTCCCCTGCTTGTGCTCAGTCTCTCTCAAAAATGAACAAACATTTGAAGTTTTTTTTGTTTGTTTGTTTTTTTAAATGAGGACTCTTTCAGATCTCAATCTGAGAGTTTCTAAATTCTCAAAGTTGTGAGGAAGCATCAACATACATTGTCAGGAACAATTTAAGCACCAAATCCTTTTGCTAGATGATGGACTACTTAAAGATACAGTATTAAAAAAAGAAAGAAAGAAAAGAAAAAATACAATGGATTAGTGATTTTGCAATTATGCTGTGATTTTTATAACACACAACTGTAGAATTCAAGATGTAAAGTTTCTGGTATTAATTGACTTATGCATTAAATTCATAGGAATATAAATTCCCACTTCACACTGTCCTAGGAGAAAATCTACTGCCAAAAATTGTTCCAACTCCCTTTAGGAAGCAGTACATTGTGGGGGTGGGGGGCGCGGAGTGTGGGGACTTCGGAATAAAAATACTTAGGTTATGTGGCCTCCCCTAATAAAAATTCACAGAAGTTAATGTGACAGCACTCTATGCTCAACATTTACAGAGCTGAGGTTTCCAAGTATTTTTGCTGAGATCAGATGCAGTGTTTTATTGTTTACATTTTGGTAACCCCCGGTTAAGGTTAGAACAGCTCCCTTAGTACTGGGAAAGTATTTGGTTTGACAGTTCAAATAACTTCTGTAGAAACATTGCACTTAAATAGGCCAGTCAGAGCTTCAATGGTTAACAAGGAGTTTCAGTAACAAAATGGGAGCAGCACAGAATAAATCAGCTACCAGTAACTTTTTACAGAAGCAGAACAGACCAGACAGGAATACCTTTAGTTTCATTTTTATAGTTTAATACACTAAAAACAAGCTTCAATGCAATACGAATGACCAAAGTGTTGACAGGCTGACATTCAGAAGCTTTACATGGCCAGACAGGTCAAGAATTACTTACACTTAGAATAAGGAGGACTACTGAAGTTCAAAGTTGTCTGACCTATGGAGTGCAGAAACAACAGGTGACCGCAGCACACCGATGAGGAAGCAGGTACTTACGTGGGGAGGAACGGAAGGCGCACAAGCACTCCACGGGGCGCGCACAACTGACTGGAAGACTGGGGATTTCAATCACACCCCCTGGTTTGGGATTAGGAAACGCTCAGACTGCTCATCTCCTAAATGATGTGTCTGTCTGGAGGATACCAAGGTCATTTCCAGCTCTAGCATTCTGTGACTGCATTACCAACAGGGTTAGGTTCTTGAAGGTTCTGTGTAATTAGGCACCAGCTGTACAGAATCGTCCCCCACGTACTCCCAGAGAACGAAGGATTCCAAAACAGCTTCTTAGTTCAGGTGTGTTTTTTTAAAGGCTGGATAAAGGAGGGTAGTAGGAAGACTACATGTAAGTAAGCAAAGCTGCCGTGGTGTTTCAGAAGGCCACTCCGACGCTCCCCAGATTTCTAAGAAGTGCTTAACGTGCTGAATACTTCAGAAAATAAACATCTATGCATCTAGATGTGCCTTGGGCAAATTACAAGCCCTCTGGGTCTCCACATTTTGTCAGAGACGGTTAGATTTCTACTGAACCTTTTAGGTTCAGCACGCTATTAGAAAGATTTGCTAGACAGATTCCCATTTACCCAATTAGGGCAATCGGAGTCAGGACTTTCCTCTGTTGCAGAGCATTAGACCCCTGGAATCTGGTTTTAAAACTAAAGTTGGCAGACAGGACACCAGAGACAAACTCCTTACCTCTTTGCTATGCAAAAACAGAGAGGAAAAAAACCGAAAAAAAAAAACAAACAAACAAACAAACACGCATTCCTTACCAAATGGTTACGCACCAACCCTTTACTTTTCATTAATCGTGCGTTTCATTAGGCCTGCCCAGACCAGGAATTATCAACCTACAGCAACTCTACGAAGCTGCGTACCTTCTCTGGGGTTTGGATTTGAGGTCTTCATTATATAGCAGTAAAGTAAGCTTGTTAACTTTTTTATTCCTGGAGGTAAATTCCTACCCCTTCGCCCTAGCGAAGGCTGCTCTAACAGAGGTGGCCAGATTCCACCTGTTTCGTCTAATTACACAACCATTAAGACCCACAGCAAAGCCTAGCTCCAGCTGAAGTAAGGTGGGCAAGAAGGCGCCACCGCTCTTAAAAATTAAAGTTGATGGGAGCTGCGTTGTAACCTGGCCGGAGCGGAGCCCCAGCGGGTGCAACCACCGCACGGCGAGCGCTGCGGGTCTCCCGATGCCAAGCTGAGAGCTTCTGCCAACGGGAAGCGGGATGGGGGAGAGGACGCGTCCCCGATGCCCAGCCGGCTGATACACGAAAGGATCCCCCCCCCCCCCTCAAAGATTCCCTTAAACCTTAAAGGCCAACAAAAATAGTGCACGGGGTAAATAAGGGCAGAGGGCAAGCGCCCCAGAGCTCTCCGGGGAGAGCAAACTCCCGGGAAGAAGAAGTGGCGGCCGGAGGCGCCGAGTCCGGCGCGCAACTCACCTTCTGCTGCCTCCGGGCCATGTCGGTGGGCTGCTTGGCGTTGAAGGGGTACGCGATGCACCTCACGACGAAGACGTAGAGCTGCAGGCGGATCCTCCGCTCCTGCTCCTCATCCAGCTGCCTGTCGGGCTCCTCTCGCCCCTCGCTGAGCACGGAGGGGCTCGGGCTCACGGGTCCGGCTGCGCTGCCGCCGCCCGCGCGCCCCGGCGCGTCCCGCCGCCCTTCGCGAGCCGGGGCCGGGGGCGCTCGCTGCGGGCCGCCGGCCGCCACCAGCACATCGCGGCTCTCCTCTTCCAGCCCCTCGTCCGACTCCTCCTCGCTGGAAGACGGGTCCAGCATGGTGCTCGGGGCGCCCCGCCGCTCGGCCCGCGGTCCTCGGGCGCTTCCCCACTGCAGCCGCGCCCGCCGGTCCGGGGGAGCCGCACGGCTGGCAGCCGCGACCGCAGAACGAAAGGGAAACTGGCCAGAGCTTTCCGGACACGTCGAGTTACAGACCGGAATGTTTCCTACCACCAGGGCGAAAGGGGCGGGCAGGAGCAGGGAGCTGGAGGGGGGGGGGAGCCGCCGGGATTAAATAGGCGGAGTTAGCGTTGGAGGTGAACGTGAGCGCCTCGTGAATTCCTCTGCCCGCCCGGCGCCCGCCAACCCCGTGATCCTGCAACGCCGGCGGGCAGGGGCGGGGCGGCCCGAGCACCCGGACGCAGGTGGGGAACCTGTGGCTCCTACAACAAGCAACACGTGGAATAAAATGTTGAGCCGGTGCGGGGTCGTGGAGTACGCGTGCGCGCGCCGCGGCTGCTGCGGGGCCCAGGAGCCGGGGTGCCGGGGCTGGCAGTTTGCAAAAGCATGGAGGGCCTGGACGAGCCCGCTCGGTGTGCATTCCCGGGTTTGCTTGCACTACCTTGACCCGCCCCCCCCCATCAGTCTTTTCTCTCCCTCCAGATTCCTAAAGGGCAGGTGGACGGGGGCAGGAGAGTCGCCCCTACTCCCCCCGCCCCCCCCCCACCAGGTGAGGAAAGGAGCCAGAACATACCTCAGACCCGAATCGGATGCCCAGATTGAACCCAAGTGCGGAAAAGTGTGGCCGGAGCCACTCATCTGAAAATAATGTGGAGGAGAGACTTTGAAAAGTCTCTCGCTGTGCTCTGCTGCTGTTTGCTGAAGTCCAAAATATAAAGTCAGAGGAACGTTCTTGACCCCCCACCCAGAAAAAACCAAACAGACAAAAAACGAAACACGCTAGGCTTTCTTTTTAAACTGTTTTTATTCCCGCAGACGCATGAGCAAAATAGATTTTGTCTTTTTGCAATGGCACTTTGGTGCAGCTCACACAAAGCCGGATTATTTTCTGGGCTGGGGAGGAGATGGACTCCACACAGTTTGTGTAGTGTAGATACATACTCAGCCAGTGTTTGAGCACACGCCCGTTTTCCGGCACTGTTAGCAGTTGGCGGAGCCTGCGGGGCTCGCTCACCGACACGCAACACTTGGTCATTGTTGGTTCTGGCCTCAAGTGGGCGTCTCGAGGCTGCACCTGAAGCCTGTCTTATCTGCACAGATTTCTCAGGCTCCATGCTGGAACCACCTGGAAGTTTCTTCTCGTGATTTCTGTTTCTGATGTTCTTAATCCGGTCAAGAGGGGGAGTGGGCAAACAGTGCTTTCAACACAAAATGCAGGGTACTGTGGCCAAGCTGGCAGGGAGACCATGAAGCACAGGGGAAATATCACCAGGCAGATGACGCCGTCGGCGCTGGGCTTGTCCACTCTGTGGCCAAAAAGCAGTTCTAGGTTTTTTAAGCCACTTCCACAGTTAGGTACACAAGAGAGAGGCTTTCCTTCTGCATTTACTGACATTCTCCCTAGATGGGGTAAAAAGACAAGGAGGCATTTACTCCTAGGGAGTCTTGCTTATTTATCAACCCTTAATGGGCGCCCATAATGATAACATGTTCAGTGAGGACGTTACTGCTGGCAGATCTCCAGCTTTCGAAGCAATAGGAAATCTCAGAAACTGATGTGCTTAACGAATGTTTTATTCTCGACAAGGTAAACCATAAATTATAAGACTGTTCATTTCAGTCATAGTATACATAACAATAATACATACATAGCAATTTACATTTTGCAAAGTTTTGTAAATGGGCTTATCTAATGCCATCAAAGTAACTTTTGGATAGCAAGCAATGATGATGGTGATGATGTAAGTGCTTTGTACGGACTGTTGCACGAAGCCCTTTACATCCATTATTTCATTTATTTGTAGTCCCTTTGTACAGATAAGGATCCTGAGATTTAGAGAACCCTCTTTCCTACAGAACTGTGGGAACAAAGACTCAACATTGTTGAGTCCTTTCTAGTTCTATATAGTGGCTTTTTTTTCCTATTGTAATCTGTCTGATTATAAATCAGTATAGTAAATGTAGGATGTTTATTAAACTGATAATTCAAGTAACAATTTAAGTCTTGGTAACTAAAAGTACGATTTAAATATAACAGCTTTATTGCCCTTTCTTTTCTTGCCAAAGAAAGGTATATTTTTTATTCCTTAGTGATTTAGTTATTACTACTTGATATGATAGCTTTTTATTCTCTTCCTATTAAAAATAGTTATCAAACTAAAGGTTCTTCAAGCCTTGGGGATCCGATTGGAAAACATCTTATAATTTTTAGAGTAAGATCGACAATGGGGGCACTTGGGTGGCTCAATCAGTTGAGTGTCTGACTTTGGCTCAAGTCATGATCTCACAGTTCATGAGTTTGAGCCCCACATCAGGCTCTCTGCTGTCAGCACAGAGCCCGCTTCAGATCATCTGCACCGCCCTACCTCCTTTGCTCATACTGTCTCTCTCTCTCTCTCTCTCTCTCTCTCTCTCAAAAATAAACATTTTTTTAGAAAAAAAGATATAAAGTGTTTTCTCTATGAAGACGAAAATGGTTTAAGGGGCATAAATTAGAGAAATATCCAAAAGACAACAAAGAGAATGTTTAAGGATTTCATTAATTAAACATACATCTCTTAAGACACTAGCATATGTCCAAATTATGCTGGGTATACTTAGAAAAACAAGATAGAGTCTTGAACTTTTAAAAGTTTGTAGATTAAAGAATGGCAAATGAGAAAGTGATTTATTTAAAAAACAGAAAATAAATAGTGATATTGCAATCTGATGATTCTGACATCCCCAAGGATAATGATAATACAGAGAACTGCCTCATGCAGGATAGAGTAAAGGAAGGATGCTTGATGTATGTCGTGAAGAATGATTCAGAGCTATTAGCATGAGGGCACTTGGAGGCAGGAGGAACTGGGTTTGCGAAGGTATGCCATTGTTTGCCACGTTTGGAGGACTGCAGGTAAACTGGCACGCCTGAGGAGAAGAACGCGTGTGAAGATGAAGGGAGTGAGAGCGAGAAGAGGCAGAGGCAAATTCAGCGTCAAGCACGACGATGAGCAGGGATCCAAACGGGGCTGTACATGGAGGCTTGAGACCGTACAGCGTAAGGTGACCCTTAACTCTCAAGTCATCTGGAACAGTGCAAGGGCAGTGAAGTCAGAAGCAAAATACCAATGAAATTACTAAAAAAAAACATCAGGGAGAGAAACAATGAGGGCTTGACTTTAAACAGGGGACAAGAAGAGGGACACATAGAAAGACAAAGGAATTTAAATGAATGAGGGGCTGAGGAAGAGGTTAAGGAAAGAATATGATTGTCAGGGTAGGGTAATTTCACTATGGGCTTCTAGAAGACACATAGGTTTGGCGAAACGTGAAGCTTTGAGCAATCTATCATAGAGATCCTAAACTTTCTATCCTAGATCAGGAGGTACAAAGCTGTTACTCAATTCTCTTAGCAAATAAAGGAATCATCGGCCCATTGGTGCTAGTTGAAGCCACAGATGTAGATGACAAGGCCCAGAAATCATGTTCAGAGTGAGAAGAAAGCCAACAATGGGTTCCTGGGGAACCCTCACAGCCTCTTCTCCAATTAAAGGATGGTTCAAAGAAAACGAACCTGAAGAGACAACCTGATCATTAAAATTTAATTGTTCTTAGTTAACATTTTTTATTTTGTGCTTACATGGATGTTCTTGCCAAATTCCTACCTTAAATATTAGCTTTCCAGGAAGTATAACATCAGGTGATGCTCCAGAATAATTGAATAAATGATGCCCAATATAAGGCTATGATTGGCTTGCACCATTTCAAAAATACACAAAACACACATGAACTTATTCAATGATTCATTTTTACTTTGGTCAAGGTGAATGTAAAAACAAATTGAACTTATACTGCTTTTTAATGAAACACCTTTAATGCCAGCGAACGATGGAGACACGGTAATGAAATAGAATATAAAAATGTGTTTTGGCGATGATATTTAAGGAAACAGGTGTGTGACCTGAATAGCTATAGGTGGTCTGTTTTCTGGTTAAGAATTGGTTTGTGCATTTGACCTGAAAGGAAGGTATTAACTCTTTCAAGTCACAGATGAAATCGTTCTTTCACTGAACAGACATTTTTTTGGGCATCCACTCTAGGCTCTGCTCTATTCTGAATAGATAAAAACAATAAAAGTTAGTCCCTGAGGCAATGCATATGAAACAGACATGAGCAAAATAAGAAATTATGGTAATATATGCTCTTGTGGCAATAGAGAAAAAATTCACAAAATATCCCTTAAGTGTGTCGGAATGGGACAGTCTATTATTTTTTGTAGTCTAGTTATCACTAAAATAATATTACAACAGAGAGAGGAATCTTTTTCAGGTCAAATAGAAAGACCAGTTCTGCAAATATGTACAGGAAAACTGTCAAGTCACAAACCCAGCTAAGAAAAAGAATATGTATTTACAGAAGCAAGCTAAAAACAACAAATTTGAAGATGAATATTTATATCTTAAAAGGCAATAAGCCCCCCAGGGACCTCATTTAAATCCCTTTGTTCTCTTTGCCCAGCTTTCCCTGTTTCCTCCTCTCTAGTTAGAATTTGAGTTCTAGCAGAGAACTGTTCCAGGACTCCACTTTTTATAGATAATGGGCAAAATAGATGCAAATGATTAGCCCCAATTGACCAGTAAATGAGTAGTCCACGCTGATACACAGACACATGCACATAAACACGTAATATAGTCAAAGGATTCTGGTGAAGATAAAATAAGATAATGCACGTAAAGTACCAAAAATCTATTTAATACAGAGTTTGTATTTGAAATGTTAATAGAGAAAAAAACTATGTGAGTTTTTTGTGGGAATGGAATTATGCTCATAAATGGATAAAGCAATAACAGGATTTTCCCCATCTACCTTTCATAGTTTTCTTGAACTTATATTGACATTGCTGCTGAACACATTTTTTGCCAATCAATAACATTTATTGAGTGCCTATTCTATATTAAGCACCGTACTAGGACACTGTAAAGAGAACACTGTATCGATTGACTAGAAATTCAACCAATGTTCTACTCAAGAGATGAGAATTCTACTACTGTTAAAAAAAAAAAAAAAAACCTACACCATTTCAACAATAATGCTCAAAAAATTAAACTAATTTGAAGTAGAGTTTTTATTGAAGACCATTATAAGTGATAGTTAATTACATTACATAGGAAAAATAAAGATACATTTTTATTAACTACTATTACTCTGGTGCGTAGCAGTGCTGAAGAAACTAGTTCTTGGGACCCACTTAGACTCTTAAAACTTGTTAAGAACCCCAAGGTCTTTTAGTTCGGTGGATTACATTTATTGGTATTTTTAATATTAGAAAAACAAAACTAAGAAAATTTAGAAATATTTCTTTATTAAGTCATTTAAACATAAAAATAACAAACCTATTATATAACATAAATTACATATTTTCATGAAAAGAAGAACTATATTTCCAAAATAAAAGTTGGGTGGGAAGAGTGGCATTATTTTATACTACACAAATCTTTTCAATGTCTGACTTAATAGAAATCATGTAGATTCTCTTATCTGCTTCTACATACAATCTGTTGAAATAAGTTTTGTTGGAAAGAGATGAAGACAATCCAATCCCACACAGATATGCAGTTGACAAAGGAAGGAGTATTTTAATAGCCTTTTTATATAATTGTGGATATTCTACTGTGATATTACACCCAAACTCAATAATTGGGGGTTTCTTTAATGTTGCAATGTGGAATCTAAAACCACATCAGTAAACCTTTCTTACACTGGTTCATTGGGCGATCTAGATTGTCCAAAAGTTGACACATTTTATCTAATTATATAGCACCCCAAAAATGACATTTGTCAATAACCAGCAATCACATCAAAAAAAAGTCATTGAGTACCGGAAAACTATCAAGCTCACAGTTACAGAGGTTTTCCGAATTCTAATTTTCACTTGAAAGCTTGAATTTTATCACTGACAACAATACTGTCAGTGATGACAAGCTCGCCTCACTCACGTTTGAGGAAATACCTCCCCATTTATTCTAAGTCTGAATAGTTATAATTTGTTTGTCAAGCTGTTCTCTCCAGTAAAAGTGGCGTTTAATGAAATAGCAGCTAGTTCAGCTCGCAACTCAGTTCCTTCTCCTCCAAACAACCCTCATCTTTCATTATAGGCAGACAGATTTTATGGGTACATCTCATTTCACCTCACAGAATATATTTTTAAGTGTATCCCCAAGGGTTGAGATTTAACAAAATTATTACTTTTTTACTGCTTAATCTGGAATGTTTTTTTTTAATTTAAATATTTTTATTTATTTCTAGGAGAGAGAGACAGAGAGACAGTGCGAGCAGGGGAGGGCCAGAGAGAGAGGGAGACACAGACTCCGAAACAGGCTCCAGGCTCTGAGCTGGCAGCCAGCACAGAGCCCGACGCGGGGCTCGAACCCACGAACCGCGAGACCATGACCTAAGCGAAAGTCGGACGCTTAACCGACTAAGCCACCCAGGCGCCCCTTAATCGGGAATATTTTTAAGTGACACTGGCTTTTTTTTTCCTTTCTGTGAGTGTGCCCAGGTGAAGGACACAGTGATTACCAGTGGATTTTGAAGCCATTGCCTCGATTCACGCTAAAGCTCCAGCATGAATCCACCATTGCTTCTCCAGCAACTAGGTAATTCAACACAGTGAACAAGACAAATAACACCTTGAATTCATATGAAAATCTTTTCAACCTCTCTTAGGGTCTCAGGGATGCCCAGGGGTTTAAGGATCTTATTTTGAGAATGTTTTGTCTTCAGGGTTAGGTTTTTGCTATCAAATAACTAAAACATTGCTGTTACCCAGCAAATACTCACTCTCAAATATTCTCTCTGACTGATTTCAGCATAAAGTAGGTATTATACTATGTTGAACAAATATATCCCGTGGATCTTATTACAGTTAAAGGATAGGTTGTGAAAATGTCTTCATTCATATTTTAAATTATCATCTATCTAATTTTTTCATAAACTTTATGCAGTCTTTCTCAAAAATTAAGGCATTGTATTAAATTAGCAAGATATTTCTAGAATATTAATAAAGTAATTTTATAAAGAGATAATTCTGCATTTGATAACATAAAAATGTAATTTAATATCTAATATAGTGCCTTGAATCTGAATTTAAACATCATACTATTATTATAAGTCTATTAAATTTTCCTGGGTTTCTTTTAAGCTATAAAATACCTATCTATATCTAAGAACTGAACAAAAAAGATATATATGGTATGCTTAGAGTTTTTCAACTGTTATATTTTTTCTATTAATGTGGCCATCTAGGAATAACTTAATTATATTAATTGGTGACAAGTTTACATTTAAAACAAAATTTAGAAATTTAGATTCAAGAGTCTACATTATATAGAAAATGATTCCTAACAGAACATTGTTAGAAACTGTACTATTCTGTGCAGATAAAGCTAAAAATTCTATATTACGGTAGTCAACATCATATTTTTACATCTTACTCTATAGTAAGTAACATGAAAATAAAATCTATATAAAAATAAACCTGTAAGAACCCCTTTACTTACACCGATCTTTTTATATAATTTACTGCGGGGGGGGGGTGCGGGAAATGAGTTAAAACCAAATAGGAGTGTATGTGTTTGTAAAAATTATAGATCCTCTCTACCACCAGAAGACTTCATATTTTTGCAATTAAGTTCCTGGCCGTTACTCTTCAAAATGGGGCCTAAATAAATACATGCTAAAATAAGGAGAACAGGAATAAGGAGAACTGGGTGGCTCAGTTGGTTGAGCGGCAGACTCTTGATTCCGGCTCAGGTCATAGTCTCACATTTCATGGGTCTGAACCCCACATGGGGCTCTGTGCTGACAGTACAGGTCCTGCTTAGGATTTTCTCTCACTCCCTCTCTCTCTCTGCCCCTCCTCTGCTCATGTTCTCTCTATCTCTCAAAAATAAACAAACATTTAAAAACTAGTTTAAAAATAAAATAAGGAGAATATTAGTTAAAATCATAGAGCATGGGTGAGCTCCAGGGGGTCTAGAGCCCTAAAATTGTATGCAAAGTATATCATATCCGTGGACTGTTTTTCTAAGAAGAGTTTCCAAAGCTTTTGCCATGGAGTTCAAGGCAGCAAAAATCTAAGAATCACTGAATCTGTGTTTTAGTTAGAGTGGAGTCATTCTATAAAATATGAACTGGGTAAATCATGTAATGCCTCAGGCCCATACTTGATAACTAAAGTGAACGAAAGGTTGTGGATATGAACCATGCATACCTAACTACCTCCTAACCATTAACTAGGGAGTTTTGCTCATAATTTTTCTGTAATCTCCTTAAATTGGCTTTGTGTTCTACATTATAATAATAAGAGTTTTATTAAGAAGCAGTTATTAAAAAATATCTGCATCTAAAATCTAAACAAAAAAAAGGGCATAAATTGTTTATGAAAACATTTAAATACTAGATAAATATAAGGAGACTTTATTACCAGTTATGTAGTATCAGCAGATAGTTAAATAGGATTATTATCATCTAAGCTTCTCAGCATTCTTTAGGAAGTGTGGCTCATAGCTAGTAAGAATACTTCCACTTCTCAGTAGATCTGTGGTTTGAAAGCATCTTTGCAAGGTTCAAAATCAGTGATGTTTCAGTGTCATTTAGGGACTGATAGGATTCTGGGCTCCATGTCTTATGTCACCAAGTTATGAATTTGTGTTTGGATTGTAATAACACATGTTTATTTTTCTTTTTCTTAGAATTTATAATTTTGGAAAGAAAAAGAATTCTCAATCTCAGTTTGTGCCTTCATTTAATATGCCACCACAAATACACGCATTCATAATGCACACACACATATTCAGATTATTCAATACTATATCATTTTTCCTTGTTATATTAAAATATTCTCCTCCTATAGTTTTTTTTCTGGTTAAGGTTTCCTTTCCCCAATTTGAAGTGATTTTTGCATTTCCAGATTTTACAAATACAGAAATATCCATAAGATGGTGCTGTATCTTTAATTTGGTCAGATACTTGAATGCTAGAATACATCTATTACAAATGTGGTTAGAAGACTAGGTTAGAGTTTAACTTTTAGTAAGTTTTATACTATAGAGATGTCATTAGTGTTACCAGACTCTTTACATAATGTATTTTTCATATATCACACACTTGCTAAAATGTCTCTGCCCGAGAGTCAATCACCAAGTATAGGTGAAAAAAATAATTGAAATTATGGGGTGCCTGGGTGGCTCAGTCGGTTGTGTCCGACTTCGGCTCAGGTCATGATCTCACAGCTCGTGGGTTCGAGCCTTGCGAAGGGCTCTGTGCTGACAGCTCAGAGCCTGGAGCCTGCTTTGGATTCTTTATCTCCTTCTCTCTTTGACCCTCCCCTGCTCACGCTGCCTCTCCGTCTCTCAGAAATAAATAAAACATTAATTTTTTTTTAAATAATTGAAATTATAATTTCAGCTGATATTTTCTAAAGAACAGCCACTTTGCACATACCATATTAGACTAATGAAGCAGTTGAGTTATGTACCAAGGTTAGCAATAGTCTCTCAAAGTCCTCTGAAACATAGAGTGGAAATTAGAAATGACATCACACGCAAGCACTTCCTTTCAATTGTTGAAGGACTATAGAGGAGCTAACTCAACAATTTTCTCTATTGAGATTATTTACTCAGTGAGGGAAAGATCAGTTATGATGTGCTAGTTATAATAATGTATCTCTGATTTCAGGTGATGCAGTCAGGAGAAGTAATATTGTATACCCTATCTAATTATCACTCACAAAGAGATTTAATAAACAGAGTACTCAAAATTGGTTACAAGATCCTTTACTTTTAAGATAAACAATCTTATGTCGAATGAATAGAAACCATTGTAGGGGAGGTAACAAGAAAAAGCATGTTCCTAAAAGAAAATATTTGAAGTCCTTAAGGGCAGTAATATCTTTATAGGTGCATCCAAGGCAGGAACCAAGTCCCCATCACATAACTCCAAGAAAATATTACTGCTATAATTTGGGGATATGTTTAACTTTATTGATTGGTTTTGCCATCAATTGCTCAGATTTTTTTCTCCCTTTGAACAGTGCCATCTTCTGAATGACACCGTCATTGCACCTCTTTTTCCAATATGATGTTTTAGTTTTTCAGAAAACTTTGAATAGATTAGTTGTCATTATGACGTGCTGTATTAGTGAACCTGAGACAGCATGAGACAGGCAGATATGAACCACTCTGGCAGAGGGATGAGCGAAGCAGGTGGTGCTTGAGCAGAGATCGTGAGGATATGCGTGAGTTAGAAAGGGCCTTTCCTAATATGCCTGGGATTTGCTTCAGAATTGTCTGGACTGGAGGAGAGGTGGGTGGTACCATCGATGAAATAAGATTAGAAATGTATTGTTAGTATATATATGTTTGATCATTTCAATAATAAGTATGTGGATATCTATATGTTATGGATATATATAGAGAGATATATATTAGTATTTCAGGCAGAAGGGGGGACATATTTGAAGGCACTGAAACAAGAAGGAGTTTGGTTTGTTCTCAGTCCCTGAAAGGCCAGAGTGACTGGAATACCCAGAACGGAAGCCAGACAGCCCAGGCCCTGTGGACCATTCCAAAGGTTTAGGCCTTTACCCTAAGAGCACTGATGGTGTTAGGCATCAGAATTATAGTCACAGATTTGTTTTTTATAATAAAAATCACTCAGGTTGCACTGTAGAGATTACAAGAGGGCAAGAATAGGTGAAGGCAGTGAAAATAGAAGAAAGGAAATAATTGAAAAGAAATATAGGAGCTGCAACTGAAGTAACCAGATGAAAAAAATAGATATTAGACAAAATGACAGGGAAGATCTTAAGGCCTCCTAAATTTTTGAGTTTGTACAATATCAAACTTGAGAAATTCTTTTAATTAAGAAAATTGTTGAGGAGACTAGGTGGCTAAGTCAGTTAAGCATCCGACTTCAGCTCAGGTCATGATCTCCGGTCTGTGAATTCAAGCCTCCCATTTGGCTCTGTGCTGACAGCTTAGAGCCTGGATCCTGCTTCGGATTCTGTCTCCCTCTCTGTTGTCCCTCCCTGGCTCATGCTCTCTCTCTCTCTCTTTTGCTCTCACTCTCGCTCTTGCTCTCTCTGTCTCTCTTAAAGGTAAATAAAAATTTAAAAAATCATTTTTTATCAGATTTAAAAAAAAATTTTATTAAACATGTGGTCTTTGAATAGATAAAACAGATTCTTAAGAAACAATATGAAGGATTCATTATAATGAAAATTTACAGCAAGAATAATGAGATTGATCTTTTCTTTTTTGTCTTTCAATTCTAGGTTTAGTCTATAACTGTTAACATACTACTGATACTGATAGAATAATTACATTCCTAACACATATTAATCATCAAAAATGATTCAGGATTAGGAGTAGCTATTAAAAGATTTTTAACTGAGACAAGTTTCATTCGAAACCCTCACTGGAGAGTATCTCACAGGGTGAAGCACTCGCTACAATGGAGGATACTTAAGCAAAATTTATGGCTTCCAGATTGTTAGTCAGTTTCATGGCGATGATACAGTACTGTTCAAATGTCCTGTTTAATATTTTAACAGGAAAGTTTGGAGCTGATGTAACCCTTTATCCACACGACCAAAAATTTTCTTGGGAAATCACTGGAAAAGTTTTGGGATAAAAAGGCAGCCTGTGTTATAATAGAAAATAGAGCAAGTTAAATAACATCTCTAATCCTTGAATCTTTCTGTGAGTTGATGTGGGGAACAAACTGCTTATCTAACCCAACCCAAACCAACCATTTCCCGGACCTGAATCCTAAAGTGATTTAAATGCAAATGTCATAAACCAAGATGTCTCATTTGGCTAGATCTTCCTTTATGGCAAACAGAAAGAAAACAAGATAAATGAAAATTTTCTGTCATAGTGACCCAACTTTCAAACCCAGAGGCTCATTTGGCTGTTTTCTGAATTTCTGTATTTTATAAATAAATTTTTCTTTTTTAAGTGGCAGAACAAATATTAAATTCAAACATTTTCCCACTAACAAAACAATCTTGAGGCAGAAAGCATCGTAGCATAAGACTGCAATAACATTCTCACTTAATGTAAGGATGTACAGAGCATTAGTTTGGGTGCCTTTAGCTGGGTGGTGGAGACAGGAAATGAACACCCCCTATAGAGTAGATCCCACACAAATCTGCTCTAAAAGGAGGGACTTCCTAGACTTCCTCCACTCTTGTCAAGAACAGAAATTACTCCCCTAATGATAGACGTACATTGTGTTTCTGTCATTTACATTTACAAACTGAGAATACTATTTGAAAAAAATTTGCTTCAATTTCTCTTAACATATATTGACTGAGCACCTGTTGCACACCAAGTGCTATTCTAGGCACTGAGAAACAGCAGGAAAAAAAATAGAAGAAAAACGAGCATTTCCATAACACTTTTTACCACACTTGAGGAGGTTTGATAACTATTTCTGCATTTTCCTTTTCACCATAATCTTAAAAGGAAGGCAAAGAGAGATTAAATGACTTGCCAAGGTTTAGTTCTTTAATCGATAAAATATTCTTTTAATTCCAGACTCATAACTTCCTCCTGATTATCTTTCAGGCTCCAGCTGTTATTTTACCTAGATATCTGAAAATAACTGAATGAGTGGCAATGTGGGTTAGACTCTGTAGTCATGTTGTCAGAGTTCAAATTCTTTCTGATACTTGGGTGGCTGCATAATAAAACCACCCTAAAACTCGGTGGAATAAACAATAATCAACTATTCTTTCTCACTTGTCTGTGGGTTACTTGCTCCAGGCTGGGCTGTGCTCTAAATTATAGGTCAGTACCAGAACTGCTCCACCTGGCCTTCATCCTCTGCACCAGTAGACCAAGTCGGGCATGTTCATTTCACTGTGGTGGCCAAGCGGTTAGAGGAGAAACCATCCCTGCATGCATATTTTAAGCCTCTACGTGTGTTATACTTGTTAGCATCCCATTGACTAAAGCAAATCACATGGCCAAACCCAAAGTCTTTCTAAGTAAAGGATCAGGGAAGTACACTCTGTCCCCCATAAGCCCAAGCCAGTCAAATGACCAAACAAAGCATTAGTAGGGTGGGGAAGTAAAGGTGGGGGAGAGTGAATTTTTTAAAGCAATCTTTTAATCTACCATGGTAGCCTTAATATCTGTTTCATCAGCTTCTCTCTATGTAAACCTCTTAAGGTTGCTGTGAGGATTCAACATAACACTTAGGATGTTTGTCCCATAGTGAATGACGGGTAAATAGCAGGCACTACTATTTCTGTGTGATTTAATGAAATCTCTGCCTCCCGGCTTCTCCTACACATCTTGTTTCCTCTCATGCCCATGCCTTTTTTCCAAAGAAGCACACTTGTTTGGCACAAGACAATAGGTTTACACAAGTGAAGCTAATTCTAGTGGCCATATCAATATAAATGACTCATCTGTAGGGAAGACATCCAGGTTACTTCTTACTTAAGGCACATCTCCTCATTGAGCTTTTTGGTCCATATGAAATTGCTAGCACCCAAAATACACATTAATGAAGTAAATCTCCTTATTTATTTTTTTTCTAAATTTTCTGTTTTGAATGTATTTCATTTGCAAAAAAAGACAAAAGGAATTATGATGAAGATAATTCAAGTGACATCACCTCTTGTGAAGTCCTCTCCAACTTGTCTTTCTTCCTCTATGACTATCTATATATATCTTGAACTTCCTCTCCCTCCACCCCTCCCCCACCAATGCTCTGTGTCTTTTATATTTGGGAGAGAGAGAAAGAGACAGAGCATTGGTGAGGGAGGGGCAGAGAGAGAGGGAGACACAGAATCTGAAGCAGGCTCAAGGCTCTAAGCTGTCATCACAGAGCCAGATGCAGGGCTCGGACTCACAAACTGTGACATTATGACCTGAGCCAAAATCAGACACTCAACCAACTGAGCCACCCACGTGCTCCTGTCAATATATATATTATATATATTATATAATATATATAATATATATAATGTTTATTTCTTTTTGAAAGAGAGAAAGAGGATCTGAAGCAGATTCCATGATGACCATAGAGAGCCTGCTGTGGAGCTTGAACTCACCAACTGTGAGATCATGACCTGAGCTGTAGTCAGACACTTAGCGAACTGAGCCACCCGGGTAGCCCCGTCAATATATTCTCCTAAACTTATACTATAGCAGCAACTGGATTGTATGTGATTTTTTTTTTTACTCTTGTCTCATGAAGTGAAATCTTCAGGAAACAGTTTCTTATTCTTTTCTCTTTCCTAACACAGTACATGACACAAGGTAGATGATCAATTATACTTATTGAATAGAATAAGGGATAGGACAGAAATGGAACCTAGCAAACGATCACTGAATTTGATTTCTTACCCACTTTTAAAAGTGATGTGCATTAAAGTGATTAAAACCACATTGACACAGTACTACATATCCATTTGAATTAAAACTAAAAAGATCGTCAATACCAGTTGTTGATGAGGCTGTAGAGGACTGGAACTTCCACTCTATTAAGTGGGAGGGTAAAAGGATACCAATGCTTTGGAAAATTGTTTGGCAGTTTCTCATCCATTTTAGACATATAATTACCATATGGACTAGCAAATCCATCCTAAGTGTCTATTTACCTAAGAGAAATGAAAACCCATTGTCCACACAAAGACATGTATGAATGCTCAAATCAGCATTATTCACAATAATGCCAGCCAAAAGCTAGAAACTATCCAAATCAACAGATTAATGGGGGAAATGTGGTAAATGCATGCAATTTATTATTATTCAGCAATAAAAAGAATGAACTACTGATACATGCAATATGGATGAATCTCAAAAATACTGTGATGAGTGAAAGGAGCCAGACACAAGAAGAACATATGCATAATTCTATTTATGTAAGAGTATGGAAACTGCAAACTAACCTATCAGGACAGAAGGCAGCTAAGTGAGTGCCTGGGACCAGGAGCAGAGGAAGACATGGATTGCAGAATGCCACGGCCAATATTTTGGAGGTTACAAAAACATTCTGAGTCTTGATTTGTAGTAGTAATTTCACAGATGCATACATCTGTCAATGCTCAACAAATCATATAAAGTAAAACCTTGGACTGTGAGTAACTTGTTTTGTGAGTGCTCCATAAGGCAAGCGAGCATTGCTAAAACATTTTAACTTAATAAATGAGCGATGTCTTGCAATACAAGTAGTACATGATACTGAATGTCACACAATCACAAGAGAGCCAAAAGTTCTCCCCCCACCTCTCTCTCTCTGCAGGATTGTGGGTGATCATCTCCCATACTCGGATGCTCAGTCTCAGGCCACAGTGTTTGACAGAAATCAGTGATTTTTCAGAACATTGGAAGGTGCCCACACCTGGCACTAGTGTACTTTTCGTCCCTTCAAAGCACCTGTGGACAGCCCTTTGCTTTTCCATACAAGAATAAGCTTAGGAATGCTTTGCTCCATTCTAGGTCAGACTGCCTGCAGACAGAGACCCTTTCCTCTCCTGCCTTATTGCCAGGACATTAAATGCAGTATATGGCAAGAGTTCATGAATACTGTACTGTAGCCAACATCCGTGCCAGTGTATACAATGGCTCCCATGCAGAAAAAGTTGAAAAGAAAAACAGTAAGAAGGAGATGATTACGATGGAAGTTAAGTAAATCATCGAGAAGTACGAATGAGGTATTCAAGTGGCCAAAATTGCAAGATTATATAAGAAGTCTAACATCTGCATCTCGTCTGCAGAGGAGGAGGAGAAAAAGGCAGAAGAATCCCTCACTTCACATGAGATTAGGGAGATGTGTAAAATGTGGGAAACAGTGCAAACTTTGCAAAAAAGTGCCACCCGAATAAGGCTACAGCAGTGTGAGCGATGAACCTGTTTCATGACCTGCAATGTCTCATTTCCACAAAATCCTCAAAAGAGGCAAAAGCAAGTGTCAGTGGATAGGTTCCATGTTAAGGTTGCACAGAATTAAAAGGATTACATTGAGGCAATAAATAGCAGGGATTCCCAAAGTGATAGCGAAAGTCGTCCTACACAGTAACCCTCCTCTCTCCTTTCCCTCACATCAGCCACGAAGGTTTTTGAAGGTAAGTGCAGGTTAATATATTTATTTTTCTTTATATTTTTTATTTTCTTTATTATTTTGTATCATATTACAGTATAGTAATCATTTTATATGAATATGTTTGGGTTGTGGGACGAATCATCTGTGTTTCCTTTATTTCTTTTGGGGAAATTTCCTTTGATACACATGTGCTTTGGATTATAAGCATGGCTCTGGAATGAACTATGTTCACAAACCAAGGTTTTACTGTAGTTTATATGAATGTAGTTCATGACTTAAAAATTATAGCTCAATAAAGTTGATTTAAAAAAATAACAAGGGGTACCTGGGAGGCTCAGTCTGTTAAGCATCTGACTCTTGATTTCAGCTCAGGTCGTGATTCCAGGGTTCGTGAGATCCAGCCCCATGTGACGGTCTAGAACCTGCTTGAGATTCTCTGTCTCCCTCTCTCTCTGCCCCTCTCCCTGCTCACACACTCTCTCTCTCCCTCTCAAAATAAATATATAAACATTTAAATTTTTTAAAAGTTTATTTATTTATTTTGGAAGAGAGAATGAGCAGAAAAGGGGCAGAGAGAGAAAGAGAGAGGGAGAATTCGATGCAGGCTCAGCACTGCCGTTGCAGAGCCCAGTGCCAGGCCAGAACCCGTGAACCCCAGATCATGACCTGAGCTGAAGTCAAGAGGTGGATGCTTAACCAACTGAGCCACTCAAATACCCCTAAGTAAATAAACACTTAAAATAAATAAATAAAAAAGTAGGTTTCCAAAAGTCATGGAATAAAATGACCTATAGAGAATTAACATTTCATTGGCAATGATGCTTATTGCAAACTAGGAAGCAAGTAACACTGCTGAACTTCTGCAGCACTTTATCTGCAGTTTCATTTCTGCGGTTTCAGTGACCCTCTGTCAATGGGAATCTGGAAGCAGATAATCCTCCTGCTGAATCAGCAGAAGGTCAATAGTAGCCTAGTTTTGACATGATGCCTGCGTCATTCACCTCACTTCATCTCCTCACGTAAGCACTTTAGCACCTCACGTCATCACCGGCAGGGTAAGGACAGTACAAGAAAACATTCTGAAAGAGAGACCTCATTCACATAACTTTTCATTACAGTAGATTATTACAATTGTTCTATTTTATCATTAGTTATCGTTGTTCATCTCTTACTGTGCTTAATTTATAAATTAACCTTTATAATTTGTGTGTACCATAAAAAAAGCTTTGTGTGTACCGTAAAAAAAAAAAAAACTAAACTAAACTAAACAGTATATATAAGGTTTGGTTTTATCCTCAGAATTCCACTGAGGGTCTTGGCACATATCCCCCACAGATAAGTGAGGGAACTTTTTTAATAGACTTCAGTTACTGCTGACATATAAGAGGGTTGATTTTTTTTATTTGGGATATAATTTTCAGGTGTAAAATTAAAATACTAGAGGTAGTACATGTAATCTCATTAAAGCAGTTGGGAGTACTGACAAAAAAAAATGAATTAAACATTGCATACGCAGTCCCCAGAATTCAGAGAAGGTACTCCCAAGGTCACAGTAATGTATAAGTGCTTACAGAAGCTAACAAAATTCAGACCAAATTCAGTGCATCTCTGAGGAGACTGTTACTGGTTTCTAATTGCTTTCTCTTACAGTTGGCACAATGAAATCTGCAAGTTGATCTTACATTTGTTTCTCCTTTCCTAAGTATGAAATTTACAAATAAAAGTTTTAAGAGTTAGTTTCCAAAATAAACTCAATTTTTCTGTCACCCAACCAAGAGTCACAGTTAAACCTTTGACAGGACAGTCTCTACTAGTCTCAAATAATTTAATTTTTTCAACTTGAATATTTCAAAGAACTAATATTAGAGAACCACAGTGAATAATCATGTGAGATTCTCTGGAATTCTAATAGGCTGCATATTTGGGGATTTTTCACCTAGAAGCATTACCATATACATGAACAAATTTTCTTCTGGCAGAAATATACCTACACGTATTTCCATTATGCCATAAATTTTCAAGATCTGGAATTGCGAAATAAAAATGAAGTTAATGGGAAAATACTAAATAATCAGCATTTTAGTTAGCTGTCCATTTTCCAAATTTCTCACAATCCATACTTATCCATGATGATATATCATGCAGAGAAATATGAACAAATTTGCAGCATTTGGAATATATAGCAAAGTGCTATTAACATTCTCCCCATCACGATCAACTGTTTATTTGAATTCTAGAGTTTGTGTACTAAGATATCCACATGATAATACCCCAAAAATAGTAACCATTGAATTCAAATGATGGGTCAAAGACTGACTGGAAATACAAAACTTGCTTTCCTATAAAAAGATAGCCTGTGAGCAACAAAAGCACAATTCTGTTGTCAATGTTTCTTGTTGATACTGTTAATTCTTAGCTGTCATATTACCTGGAATTTTTACAAAGCTACCTTAAATCAACAGCCTTCCTTCCCATAACAACATTTCATTACTATTGGACATGTACTATCTAATCACACTGAAAGTACAATATTTAAATCGCTAATAATAACAGCGGTAATAATAATAGCCAATGTTAAACTCCAAAGCACTGCCATATACTTGAGGGTGAGAATGTGTAGTACAAGCCAAACATTATATTAAGAGCCTTATAATTTTTTTCTCCACTGGATCTTCGCAAAACCCCATTAAAGTAGGCCCTATTCTTTGCTGACTTTACAGCTAAACAAATTGAGACTTGGAGATACTAAGTAAGCTCTTCAAGGTTGCTCAGCTAGAAAGGAACGAAGCTGGAATTTGAAGGCAGATAGTCTTGCTCTAGAACGCAGGCTCTTAATCTCTATAAATTGCAAATACTGCAATAGAGAGAGGAGGTGAAAGCAAACTGTTTCCAATGTTTAGGTAAAGAATGGCAGAAATGAGGCACATTCCTTAGAAGACCTTAAGCGGAGCAGAGAGACAAGAAACTTTTATTGGTTGCACCTGTGTCAGGTTTCATGGTAGGTACGGAGGTCCAAAGTTCTATAACGCTGGGAGTCTACTGTTGCAGACATCATAGGCCAATAAAGGAGGCTGTTACTTAAAAAGTTAAATGAAAGAAAATGAGGTAAATGATAAGCTATAGAGGTATGAATGGTAACTATATATTCTAGGGAGAACAGACGAGGCAGAGTGAGTGACGTTAGGAGGTTGCAGACCGTCTTCCCAAGGGAGTAATATCTCAACTCAGCAATGAATTATTTTCTTGTCAAATGAATAACGTTCTTGTAAAAACATGACCAAATATCTGTGAAACAAGAGATGTAATAGATGTGAACGATTACTTGTAGCAAGACTGGGGTACAAGCCCACGAGAGTAAATTAACTAAGTATTGGTGAGCAGATAAAAAGACAAAACCCACTAAAGTAAAAGAAATGAAATACTACTTACTTGGAATGGAAATGAAATGCATTTTGAAAGGATAGTGGTTTGAAAATGAAAGCCCCCCCCCCCCCACCAAAAGTTGTTAGTTTGACCTTTGAAAATAAACACACTGGGTCACATGGTTGGCTCAGTCAGTGTAGTGTGTGAGACTCTTGATCTTGGGGTTTGGGGTATGAGTCCCATGTTGGGAGTAGAGATTACTTAAAAATAAAAATAAAAAAAAGAAAATAGACACATTAATTTTGAATTATTTTTCCTCCAGGTTACCTTTCCTTAACTTCCAATACTATTCTGTATTATTAAAATGGCAATAATTTCAGAATATTTAACGTAACATGCAAATTGCCATCTATTCATTAAAATATAGTATAAAATTCATAATAGATTTGTTTTAATTTTTATTTGTCCTCTTCATTTCAGCAAAACTGTCTTAGGTTAGAATGATCTCATTTTTCTTTCTTAGCAGCCTACTTCCTATGAAGTACAGTTCTGAATAGAAGCCTCATGGTAGCCATACACTAATCTAAAGGAAGAGAGGACTCAGAAATCACTGGGTCCACCACATTCAAGCTCTACTTACATTAGCAGAAGAACTCATGAGAAATTAATCTATTGTTTTATTTGTTAATCTGGAACTAAAGGAAAAACTAGTGCAAACAAGTGAAAGAATTTCCTGAGAGTGGTATCTAAGAAGTTTTTACTTCTTTGGTACTTTCTGGAATTGATCAGGAGATCCTCCAAGATGATACGACCAAAAGTCCTTCTGGCTAAAACAGAGTAGTTCATAAGGTCACACAAACTGGAGAAAGGGCACTCTGGTCAGAGAATGAACGAAAGCTCTTTTGACATGGAAGCCAATTCACACACAAGTACCTCAAAATCCAATTCGAACTGGCTTCAACAGGAAGAAAATTTATTGGCTTATATGACTGAACTCCAGAGGCCAGACAGACTTTAGGTCTGTTTAAGTCAGTAATTCTGGTTCTGGTTCTTCATAGTTTCCTGTGCCTTCCTCTGAGTACTGGGTTTTTCCTTAGGCTGCGGTTTGCATAGTAGCAAAAATGCTATATTGCGATTGCCTGTTACTACAGCAGAGAAAGATAGGAAAGATTCAGGGAGCCATCTTATTACAAAGATGCTTTCTCCCCCAGAAGTCTTCAGCAAATGTCTCCCAATTAGCCAGAATTTGGTCACTTACCCATCTGTGACTGAATCTTGTAGCCTAAGATGTGTCATGTGCTGAATGGCTTAGGCCTAGATCCCTGAACCAGTCACTAGAATTCACTTTTGTTCTTAGACCAGTCAGGGCAACCCCTGGAAAAGAAGGGGTTTTGCCATGATCAAGGAAGAGGTTTTTCTAGGCAGGAAGAAAGAAGACCAGATTGGTAGGGCAAACAAACGTCGCCAACCACAAAATTGTCAATATAGTAAACTAAATATTCAGTGCCATTTTGAGGAACTTAGTGGAAAAACTAACTCCCAAGAAGGCAAGTGTAGGTATAGTCAACAGAAAAATCTGAATGGCTCCCTTTCTAACCTGCATAGGGATGGAAAGGAACCATAATTAATATTCTTAACTGTATGGAGAAGACTATGTCATCCTATTTCCATCTTGGAATTTTCAGATTCAAACCATTCTTTTGAATGCCCTTCCGGTTCCAACATTTCTCTTTCCCTCATTGCTTTTTCCATAATAACATGTTATGTGAGATATGTAATATGTATATTCATTATTGGATGGCTGGATGTACATATTGCATATAGTTATGACAAAAGCATACATACACATACGTATTTAATCCTTAGAGGAGTGACTACCTTGCCCAAGTTTCCACAGCCAGTTGAATAGCAAAAGTAGGATGTGAACTCAAGCCGTCAGGGGACCGTGTGTTTTCATTCTAGGATATACCTTACTGCCTAATGGAGTACTTGCTTCTTGTCTTTGGGGGCTACTTTTCCCTTCTGCCTACTCTTTTATCTCCTCTTATTCTGGAGTTTACTCTGGTGTTTCCAATATGCTCCTTCTCTTGTAGTGAGCTTCCAAAGATCTCTTGACCACAGGACAGCTTTCTACCGGTTTTCTCTTCTGCTATTCAAGCCCACTTCCACCACCAATCTGATTCTGCCTGATACAAGCATCTGTAACTGTACTTCAGTGTTAAGTTTTTGCTCTTTTATTTTGAAGAGTTTATTACAAGCGTTCTTTTCCTGTATCTTTTAAGTCAGAGGATTCGTGTGAATGAATGGATTTACCTTCCCTCTTATCTTTATATTGATATATGGTTTTCAGTTTCATGCATTTTGGTTTATAATTGTTTTTAATAGCATTTCATGGGCAACCAGTTCTTTCTCTGTAATATTCTTAAGTAATTTAATGTGCCATTATTTTTATGGTTGTACATCTGTTTTCATTGTATTTCTTATATTACTTTTTGAATGTATTGTTCACTTAAAATTTTTTCTATATTTTATCTAATTGTATTCCATTGGATGTTCAAAAATTTTAGGAATACTACATGGCAATGGGAAAGAATGAAATCTGGCCATTTGTAGCGACATGGATGGAACTTGATGGTGTTATGTGGAGTGAAATAAGTCAAGCAGAAAAGGACAGATACCATATGTTTGCACGTATAGGTGGGTTAGGAGGAACTTAATGGAGGGCCATTGGGGAGAAGAAGGGGAAAAATAGTTGGGGAGAGGGAGGGAGGCAAACCATGAGAGACTCTTGAATGCTGAGAACAAACTGAGGGCTGATGGGGGTGGGAAAGAGGGGAAGGGGGGTGATGGGCATGGAGGAGGGCACTTGCAGGGATGAGCACTGGGTGTTATATGGAATCCAACTTGACAATAAACTCTTAAAAATAAAAATAAATAAATAAACAACCACATTCTTTGTGGCTAACAGGAAAGGAAAAAAAATCAAAGAGAAAAACACATTACAACAGAAAAAAAAAAATTAGCCATTTTTTGACTGAAATAAAGCAGAACTATTGACTGCAACAGGAAAGAACCAATAGTAAACTCAGTAGACTTCTAGTTGTATTTATTCTATAAAAGCTAATCATTTTTTATTATCTTATTTAAGGCTATGAGAATGAAAGAAATGAAACTTCAGATATTGATCTCAATCATAAGAGAAGAACAAAATATTATGGGGAATTCAGAAAATAAAGGAGAAACCATATGTATATGTGTGTGTATGTATGTATGTGTATATATATATGTGTGTGTGTGTGTGTGTGTGTAGGTGATATTTATGGTTAGGTTCAGAAGTACTGATTAAGTTATAACTTGAAATATACGTTGAGTCATTAGCATTCACCTTTCTCTTTCATTCTCTCTGCCTAATTTCCATTTAAAAATATGGACAGAAGACTGAAGAAAGTCTACAGATTATTTTTTCTCTTATCAAATGCTCATTTTTTCTATATTTGTTGTTTTTCACCCTTGATGAATATGACAATGATTACATATTTTGTGCATCTTGGGGTTGAAGTTGGAGATTAGTAGTTTACCCATCTATTACCCTTTTTCTTACAAAGCATGGAAATTAGAAATGAAATTAAAATGTAATTAGCCACTATATTCACAGGTATTTTCAATTTTTGGATGAGTTTGAGATGAATAATTACTTTGATTAATAAAATTATTTCAGGGGAAGCCTAAGCAGCTCAGTCAGTTAAGCAACCGACTTCGGCTCAGGTCATGATCTCGCGTTTCCTGAGTTTGAGCTCTGTGCTGACAGCTGGGAGCCAGAAGCCAGCTTCAGATTTTGTGTCTCCCTCTCTCTCTGCTCCTCCCTCACTCATGCTCTGTCTCCCTCTATTTCAAAAATAAAAATAAAGCATTAAAATTTTTAAATAAAATTATTTCAGGGCACACCACCAATATGTACATGACCAAAATTCAAGCTAATCACAAAACCATGAACTCACAAACTAAAAATCTTCTTAGAAAACAAACGAACACTAAAATTCTGGAGAGTAAAATAATCTAGAATCAAAATTAAGTACTCCAAAATTAAGTACTTCAAATGGACATAAATCTCTGTAATTTTATATCTTAGGCAATTTATATATGTGCAGTCTGAGTGTAGCTAGGTGATATAAATCCATAGTTTTCAGTTCTATATAGTATAGAGAACAACTGATATACTAAAAATGAGCTGCTCTGGATAAAATTGTGCCAGCATATTAAGAGGCTGAAAAACAAAAAGAACATAGAAAGGGTAAATAGAAATGAGGTCTTATTATGAGAAGTTCAAGTAAAGGAGCAGCGTCCTAAGTATGTTATTGAATTAAAAGGTCAGCTCCAGATATTCAATGGTATGTTGAAATTTCCCAGAAAACTGATGTTTCTTTATATTTTAATCCTACCTATGAGCATCTAAAACAAATGAAGAATAAAATGGGCATTTGATAATAGAAAGAATAAATAATGTGTAGACTTTCTTTAGTCTTCCATAGTTTTATAAAGAAATTAGGCAGAGATGGGGTGCCTGGGTGGCTCAGTCAGTTGAGCATCCAACTTCGGCTCAAGTCATGATCTCACAGTTCATGGGTTCGAGCCCCACATCAAGCTCTGTGCTGACAGATCAGAGGCTGGAGCCTGCTTCAGATTCTGTATCTCCCTCTCTCTCTGCCCCTCCCCCGCTCATGCTCTGTCTCTCTCTGTCTCAAAAATAAATAAACTATTAAAAAAATAAAGAAAAAAGAAAGAAATTAGAGAGAATTGTGTTCTCCATCTGCTGTCTACCGAGCCCTATATCTGAGAGGTGTTAAGATAGAAACACTAAAACATAATGTTTTGTCTTCTTTCCTTCATTCCTCAGTAGGAATGTTTCTGTCCACATTGATGAATTGTCCTGTTTCTGTCCACATTGATGAATTCCCTTGTATATCCCAGAAAGAAATTTAAGGCATCCCAACACTTAACCACTTTTTATTACAAAGCCAAGAGCAAGATCTGAACAGACAACATTTATTTTATTTTTTTTATTTATTTATTTTTTTAAATGTTTTATTTATTTCTAGGAGAGAGAGAGACAGCGTGAGCAGGGGAGGGTCAGAGAGAGAGGGAGTCACAGACTGAAACAGGCTCCAGGCTCTGAGCTGGCAGCCAGCACAGAGCCCGACGCGGGGCTCGAACCCACGAACCGCGAGGTCATGACCCAAGCGAAAGTCGGACGCTTAACCGACTAAGCCATCCAGGCGCCCCTGAACAGACAACATTTATTTTAACATTTAGCAAATTTTGCTAGGTGGACAAGTTTTTCCAGCTATTATCTTTTTGTCTCTGAAGAAATTTTGCATGAAAAGTTGCATGTCTAAAGTAATTCACTAGGGAAAGCCTGTGGCTATTTGCTAAGAATCCTCACAGAGTAGCATTCATCTCGGCAATTCATCAGGGATAGGAAGATGATTCTCAGATTTACAAGCTTAAAAACTTGACAGCGTAATTAAGATTGGAGTCTTCTTTGAAAGTGTACTAACAATAATCAAACTCCTACAGGCTGCTGTGTATAATCAAATGCGTATTATTTTACAAGGAGAAGAATAAGAATGCAAGCCAAAATTTTTTGCACCTATTTAATGCATTGGATGCAGACTTTTCAGGGAAACTCATTTATAATCAAGAATTTAGAATGAGCATGGGATCAGAGCAAAAGAAGTTGCACTGGAGAAATATAACTAGAAACAAAATCTCCTAGCCCAGAAAACCTTACCACAAAGATAGAAGAGAAAGTAAACAATTTTATTACTGAATAAGCAGTAAACCTCAGTGTGAAACACATCACATGCAATTCACCAAAGAGTCTGCAAAAACAAAAAATCTCACTCTTATAAAGCCAAGCAGATATCATCCATTATATCCATGTTCTCAGGATGGACAATAACTAGTTCTTAAGATAACAGCACCATTTGTAACACGTAGTTCACCCTAATTAACTTGGTAATTGCGATAACCATCTTTGCTAGATAATTGGCTTTCCCCCCCCCACCCGCCAAATCTTATAACTTTATGACTGGTAGTAGTTTTACAACTTGAAATGAGACTCCCACTGAGGTTAGGCCACTAACCTTCCATAGAAACTAGGAAATAGGGATGTTATCCATCTTGATTATTACATTTTCAAAGAGATGTTTCCTAGGTCATTGAGAAAGACATTCCTGGCTCTTGAAGCTAGCAAGAGGCTTACCTAACTTTTCAAAGGGCTTATATACCATATGATCTCACTAATATAAAAAAAAAAAAAAAAAACAGCAAAAAAAAAAAAAAAAACACAACAACTGAAAAAGAATAAAACCCCACAAACCCCCTGACCTTATGGATACAGAGAAGAGATTGGTTGTTGCCCAAGATAGGGGGTGAGGTTGGGGGCAAAATGGATAAAGGAAGTTAAGATGTACAAACTTTCAGCTATAAAATAAATAACTCATGGGAATATAATGCACAGCATGGGGATTATAGTTAATAAAACTGTATTCTGTATTTGCAAGTTACTAAGAGAGTAGATCTTGAAGATTTTCATCACAGGAAAAACAATTTGTATCTATTTATGGTGATGGATGTTAATTAGACTGAGTGTGGTGACCATTTCACGATATGTACAAATATTAAATTATTATGTTGTACACCTGATACTAATATAATGTTATATGTCAATTATATCTAAATAAAAAGTAAAGGACATATACATTCCAAAGAGGAGCAAAAGAACTTAAAAGTTTTCAAAGTAAATTCTCTAAGAAAGGGGAAGTGGGAGAGAAGTTCTCTTATTTGCAATAGGGAGACTTAAGCTTCTTATTTTTAATTTGCTTTTTCCCTTAGACGTACAATATTCCAATGTTTAATTTACACCAGACTTGTGTTACCCTGATCCCATTTTTTCCTAGATACTTGGATTTTCACATTCTCTCTCTCTCTCTCTTATTCTGTGTGTGTGTGTGACTAATTTATTTCTCCATTCATTAACACATTCTTCCATTAAATACATTGTTATTTCATTCAATCAAGTTGCCATTCACCAGGGGAGCCTTTCACTCTCTTTGAGGTAAATCTGCTTACTGTTGGCTTACGTGTTGATTTCAATGTTTGTCTCTTAAAACAAACTTATTTCCCCTTCTTCCAAGTTCTGGAGAGGCACCCGTGGCTATCCATGGAAAATTTAACAACACAGAGTTTGCCTGGAAAAGCGAACCCCCAGAGCAGGCACTCTACACCTATTGCCAATGGACTGAGAAACCTCATTAACTGAAAGCCTGGCATAGCTTCCATTCCAGTTTCGTGGGTATCCGTGTAAAGCTACGTATTGGCATTTACAGCAATGGTTTCCATTTCCCATTTTCCAAAGAGAAGGAAACCTTTCCTTCTCTTTGAGGTTCTTTAGCTGGTCTAATAATTAAATTGATGTTAAGACAAATTAACAGGAAAAAAATACATTTAATTTCATATGTACACGAGCCCATCAAAATGTAATATTCAATAAAGTGACCAAAGCAGACATCTTTTCTATCTTTTAGACACACAATAAATTTGTGAAGAATTGACATGATAAAGAAGTTTGGACTTGGGGTAGTAAATTAGTAAAGTAACAAGTTTTGTTTATAAAGCTTTCTCAGCCCTAAGTTCCCTGTCACTGGTGATAATGATATAATGGTATAGGAAGGGTATCTTTTACATGGAGATTTATTTTTTGCTTTCAGGGGGACAAAGGAGAGTCAGCGTGTCCTTCTTAACTGTTTCTTAAGGAACTTTGATTCAAAACAATCAATACGCCAAAATGGCATATGGAGCGTGGCGTATTCTGCTGCCTCTCAGTGTTAAAAAATTAGCAGAATTAAGCAATCAATGACAGTACCAAAATAATGACTACATTTATTTTTATTTATTTATTTTTATAACTGCATTTAAAATGGAAACATTCCATTTGGCTTGTGAATCATTATTCAACCTCTTGAGATTTTACCTGAGCTTGCATAACCACTTTGTTGTGAAAATTTAGAATAGTAAGAAATCATGTAGTTGAACTAGACTAGAGACCTATTGGGCTCCTGTTTCCACACACATACCTCCAGCTACTTTATTAGCAAGCTCATTGCTTTGGGTTATGCTACTGCCATTGGCACTGTGAGACCTACTCGAATTAACATGTGCATGGCAAATCTTTGCCTTGATTCCCTAGGGCTTGATTCATCTGAAATTACCTTTGGAGGCAGCTTTGCTGATCTATCACTGATTTAATAAGGAACAATCACTATTCTTTTTTTTTTTTTAATGTTTTATTTATTTCTAGGAGAGAGAGAGAGAGAGAGACAGCGTGAGCAGGGGAGGGTCAGAGAGAGAGGGAGTCACAGACTCTGAAACAGGCTCCAGGCTCTGAGCTCGCCGATCAGCACAGAGCCCGACGCGGGGCTCGAACCCACGAACCGCGAGATCATGACCTAAGCGAAAGTCGGACGCTTAACCGACTAAGCCACCCAGGCGCCCCAACAATCACTATTCTTAAGAGTAAGAAACTTTGAGCTGCTTTGTTGTGCTTCTTGCTTCAGAAGCATCCTTCTCCAAAAAAGGTAGTTTATTCTGGATAACATGGAAAATAAAGAGAAATGAATACTGCTATCTTTAAACAGATCCTAAATAAGTAACCTAATATCATATTCCTGTAGGACATTCTAGTAACACGGTTTCTATACCACCACTACCCTTTATGGATTTAGAAATAAGAGCCAATTCGTTCTTTTTTATGTCAAGATTTTGTATTGTCTACCAAATAATAAATAGCAATTTATGAAAAATCACAACTCTGCATTTCTGTCGACATTTCTTCATTTGATATATATTTGCCTTGGATTCAAATGTGGCATAGACGTCTCATAGGGAACAACTTTCCTGATGTGAAAGAAGAATGCAAGACATTCTCTTTTTGGAGATTATCAAAAGTCACAATCTCAAAGTGGAAAAGACAATGGTCTCAAAATATCCAGGAGACCTGAGAATGGATTCATTGTTGTCAATGACCAGATCTGTGAGTTTAGGTAAATTATAAATCCTTAAACCTAAATCCCCTCGTCATTTCCTTCTACATATATTTTATTTCATGGTCACTATATACAAACTATAATATGGTTTATAAGAGAATGTTACAGAGAACACACAAAACAGCTGACACCTGACAGCTTTCAACAAATGGTGGCTACTATTATCTTGTTAGCCAAGGTTCTATAGCATCTTATTTAAAGATCACTGAAAAATGACCATATTTGCTTGGCACTTTTCTCCTGGACTCTAATGTATTATTTCTATACCTGATATTAGTACAATGTATTTCCATAATGAACTCTACTATATTCCCAATGCCTTATACTTGTCCTGCAAAAACATCCAATCTGATCTGTCAGATCACAAAAACAGTTCCATGAAAATATGTATCCATGCTTCCACAAAAAAAAATTTTGCTAATATATTTATCATCAAATACTGCAATTTAGTTTTTATTCAAAACCCAATACCAGGTAGTAAGATTATTACCATAGCACATATGTGGGTGATAACCCTGGAGCATGAGATATTAAAAATATCAATTTCTTAAACAAAAAAAAAGGGAAATGAGATTTTGTCTAATCAGGAATATTAAAATAAAAGATGAAGCATAGGTTTTGGCACTTTGGAGCTCATCTTATTCAGTTCCGTCTCTCCCTCCTCCTCCATTTTTTTTTGAACAAGGAAACTGATATTTATATGTATTAAGTAATTTTGTGATATTACTAAGACAAAGCTCAGATTCAGGCCATTCTATTGTATCATGATTGTCATTATCTTCATTTTTGGTTTATACACAGAGCTTCAAGGGAAGAGGCAAGAAGTGGCAAAGTTTCAGAACTTCATCCTGACTCTCATATTTCATTCCTACCTGATTTTTAAAAAAATTTTTAATGTTTTCTTTATTTTTGAGAGAGATAGAGACAGCATGAGCGGGGGAGGGTCAGAGAGAGAGGGGGACACAGAATCTGAAGACAGGCTCCAGGCTCTGAGCTGGCAGCACAGAACCTGATGGAGGGCTCAAACCCACAAGCCGTGAGATCATGACCTGAGCCGAAGTCAGATGTTTAACCGACTGAGCCACCCAGGCGCCCCCATAGACTTTGAAAACAAATGACAGGGTGCTGTTTGCTGTTTTTGCCTGCTCAGAACGTATCACTCTTCTTCTGGTAACAGAATTTATTTTTCCTGTGGACATCCACTCCATCCCTACTCTTGACCCAGGTGATGACATAGACCGACTCCCCTTAATAGATACTTGTTAAGTGAGAGAAGTAATGAAGTAAACTGTATCTTATTAATCAGAAGTGCCATCTACACATTGAAAAAATAGCAATGCATAGGGGCGCCTGGGTGGCTTAGTCGGTTAGGCGTCCGGCTTTCGCTTGGGTCATGATCTTGCAGTTCGTGGGTTCGAGCCCCGTGTCGGGCTCTGTGCTGACTGCCAGCTCAGAGCCTGGAGCCTATTTCAGAGTCTGTGTCTCCCTCTCTGTCTGACCCTCCCCTGCTCACGCTGTCTCTCTCTCTCCTAGAAATAAAATAAAAATATTAAAAAAAAATAGCAATGCATAGATGGGGAAGACCTATTATGTATGCTTTCTATAGACCATGTTGGACGTATGTGTATTTTTGGCCTTGAGTCTCCACCAAAGACTCTCAGCTGCAGTGCTCTGTAAGTGATGATTATTCTCAAGACCATAACAAGCAGCAGAAGGGATTTTGCAGAGCTTCTGTGCAAAGTAAACAGTAAGAGTTGGAGGAGTACAGACAACGCGGGGCTCCCCCGACGGCCTGTTGTACTATCATGTGCGCTAGAATTGACGGCACACTGGATTACATCCACCCAGGCAGGCCCATCACAGGTCTGTTTCTCAAAGGAATGGACTTTGGTTCTCTAGGAACCATTTGTAGAAATGAAGATGGTGTTTAAGGTATTAACCGAGTTTGAAGCACCTCCACTTCATCTACTACTTTATATGGGATTTGTGGCTGGTGCTTATTTTCATAATGTAGTTTATAAATTATAGAACATCAAAACCGTGCTGTAACTATGTATGGCGGTAGATATTAACTAGACATATTATGGTGATCATTTTGTAATATATACAGATATCTAATTATTATGCCATATGCCTGAAACTAATATAATGTATGTCAATTATATCTCAATTTAAAAATGTCAAAAGCAAAGCAAAAATAACATCAAGAGTAATCCAGAAGAGGAAAACACATTTCTTTGGGATATTGAAATTGGAGTTGGATGCAGTCAGTGATGATATTTATGAATTGTTTCTTTTTAGGGAACAAACGAATGGGTTTCATTTAGCTTTGCTTTTGTGGAAGCCACATTCTTCTGTTGTGGTGAGGGAATTAATATTTGGATATTTAAGTATTTAAGAAGGTAGCATGTTGTTGGCAGGCAATCAAGAAATGGGATGGAGGGGATATTCATCAGCGGTAGCTGTCCGACATCTTTGAACAGCCTTATGTATTTGTAATTTCCTACATTTTATTTTTATTTCTTTTAATTTTTCAATGTTTTATTTATTCTTAAGAGAGAGAGAGAGAGACAGAGAGAGAGACAGAGCATGAGCGGAGGAGGGGCAGAGTGAGGGAGGGACACAGAATCTGAAGCAGGCTCCAGGCTCTGAGCTGTCAGCACAGAGCCCGACGTGGGGCTCAAGCTCACAATCCATGAGATCATGACCTGAGCCGAAGTCGGTCACTCAACCGATTGAGCCATCCAGATGCCCCTATACTTTCTACATTTTAAAGTCAACTCTCCCAAGAAACAAGAGAACTCACATACTCAGATGTACTTTCATCTAGGATGCAGGCATGTGGTATCCAAGTCTAGAGCGAAAAATACTTTCTCTTAGTATTCTGAAGATATTTTCCCACAATTTTCTGGCTTCTAGGATAATTGTCATTGCTTTTTTTCAAAGATAATTTTCTTTCCTCTTGTGGCTTTTAAGTTGTGTGTGTGTGTGTGTGTGTGTGTGTGTGTGGACATTTCGTATCTCACGACACTGTATCTAAGTGTGTATCAATTTGTGTTTATCCTCATTTAGATTCTACTTTCTGCGTCTTTTAATCTTTCATATTTTCTCCCTGTGCTGTATTTTTCCAAGTTTCTTCAGATCTATTTTCCAGTCATCACATTATTTCTCATCTGTGTCTAATTAGCTGCTTAATCCTTCCATTCAGACTTACTAATGTAAATTTTATTGGATTATAACATACATTTTAAAAGTACACAAATCATAAAAGTAGCTTAATGTGTTTTCACAGAATGAACATGCTCACTTAACCTGCACATTATGAGTGCCTCAGAAGGCCCCTCTATGCCCCCTCCTGTCCTTCCCATTTCAAGAGTAGTCAATATCCTGACTTAATGAAATTGGTTAGTTTTTTTTTTTTATTCTTTAAAAAATATTTATTTAGGGGCGCCTGGGTGGCTTAGTCGGTTAAGCGTCCGACTTTCGCTTAGGTCATGATCTCGCGGTTCGTGGGTTTGAGCCCCACGTCGGGCTCTGTGCTGACTGCCAGCTCAGAGCCTGGAGCCTATTTCAGAGTCTGTGTCTCCTCCCTCTCTCTCTGACCCTCCCCTGCTCACGCTGTCTCTCTCTCTCTCTCCTAGAAATAAAAATAAAAAATAAAAAAATATTTATTTAGTTTTGAGAGAGAAAGTGAGAGAGAGAGAGAAGGAGAGAGAGAGAGAGAGAACATGAGTGAGGGAGGGGCAGAGATAGAGGGAGACACAGAATCTGAAGCAGGCTCCACAGAGCCCATTGCAGGGCTGGAACCCATGAACTGTGTGATCATGACCTGAGCTGAAGTCAGATGTTCAACCAACTGAGCCACCCAGGCAACCCTGAAATTGGTTAGTTTGCGTGTGTGTTTTTTTAGACTTTCTACGAATGGAATCTTACAATATATTTGGTTATGGCTTCTTTCTTCCAATAGTATATTTGTGCTGTTGCATGAAATTGTAGTTTGGTCATTGTCACTAATCTATAACATCCCATTTTGTGAAGTTTCTTTCTTTATTTTGAGAGAGAGCGCATGCACGCAAGCAGGGGAGGGTCAGAGAGAGAAAGAGAGAGAGAGAGAATCCCAAGCAGGCTCTGCACTGTCAGCAGAGTGCCACATAGGGCTCGATCCCACGAACCACAAGATCATGACCTCAGCCATATTCAAGAGTCAGAAGCTTAACCAACTGAGCCACTCAGGCACCCCTATGGCATTCCATTTTTTAAAATATACCACCACAAGTTTTTCATCAGTTTACTGTTAGCAGATATTTACGTTTATCCAGTTTTGAGTTATTCAAACAACACTGCCATGAATATTCCTGCATATGTCTTTCTTATTGATATTCATATGTATTTCTCATGTATAGATCTAGGAATAGAAAGCTGATAAGGTGTGTGTGTGTGTTACACACGAGCAGATATTGCCAAACAAATTTTCCAAGTGATAATATCCATGTAAATGTCTACTGCAGTGCATGACAGTTCCACATCCTTGTCACCCTTGTCTGTTCTCATTCTGATAGATTTGTGGAGGTGGTACTGTAGTAAAATTGAATATGTTTTCATGTATTTCCTAGCCATTTCACTTTCTTCTTTTTTGTAATGTCAGTTTCCTTTATTGGCTCAATTTTCTCTTGTGTTGCCTGTCTTTTTTAAATGGATTTGTGTGAGTTCTTAAAAATCCTGGACAATTGTATAAACTGTTATATAAGCCCTTGGCAGTTATGGAAACTGCAAATATGAATTCCCTGTTATCTTTGCTGACCCAATACTGGTGTCTTTTAATGAAAAGAAGTTATTAATTTTAAAACAGTCCAGGGGCGCCTGGGTGGCTTAGTCAGTTAAGCATCCAACTTTCGCTTAGGTCATGATCTCGCGTTCGTGGGTTCGAGCCCCGCGTTGGGCTCTGTGCTGACTGCCAGCTCAGAGCCTGGAGCCTGTTTCAGTCTGTGACTCCCTCTCTCTTTGACCCTCCCCTGCTCACGCTGTCTCTCCCTCTCTCCTAGAAATAAATAAAACATTTAAAAAAAAACAGTCCAACAACCATTTTTTTTATTGCTACTGCGCTTTGTGTCCTGTGTAAGAAATATTTGCCTATCCCCAAATAATATAGACATTGCTCTCTGGGGTTTTTTCCCCCCTTCTTTTTGCTTTGCTTATTTATTGTTCACATTTACCTCTGATACACCTCAATCTATTTCTTTCTTTTTTTATTCAAGATTATCTTGGCTTTTCAAGTTGAATTTTTATGTAACTCTTAGAAACATTTTGACAATGTACATGCTCACAAACACGCACATTTCTGAATTTTTGGCTGGGATTACATTGAAGCCAGATGTTAATCTGGGGAGAATTAACATCTCAAAAATATTGAGGTTCCCCAGGCACCTGGGCAACTCAGTCAGTTAAGCGTCTGGCCCTTGGTTTTGGCTCAGGTCATGAACTCACACTTCTTAAGTTCCACGAACCCTAGGAATTCTCTCTGTCCCCGTTTTGCAGTCTGCCTCTCTCTGTTGCCCTCTTTCTCAAATTAAATACATAAATTTAAAGAAATATTGACTTTTCCAAGCCATAAATGTGGTGAAATGCTACTTTATTTACTCAATTCTTAATACACTTTTGAAATTTTTATTGTAGAGCCATTGGACATCTTTTATTAGATTTAGTTTTAGGTATTTGATGATCTTGATGCTATTGCAAATGACATTGACCTAAAAGTTTACTTTCCACTTATTCATTTTCAGTATACAGAAAAAAATCAATTTTGTACATTTACCTTGTTAATAGCCTTGTTATTAATGTTGTTAATATTGCAACTTTGCTAAAATCATTTATTACTCCCAATAGTTTTCTTCGCTTTAAAAAATATCCACACACGCATCATGTGCAATTTTTTTCCCAATTTAAAAAAAAATATATACACACATGTCACATGCAAATAAAGAGTTTTGCTTCCTTCTCTCTGATCTTTAAATCTTTTATTTCTTTTACTTGTCTTCTTACACAGGCTAGGACCTCTGATACAATGTTGAATAGAATGGTGAGTATTGACACACGACTCTTGTTTCTACCTTCAGGTGAAAGCATTAACTATTTTATCATTAAGTATAATGTTGGCTATGGATTGCTTATAGAAAACCATTATAAGAATAAGAATATTCCTTTATGGTCCCAGTATGTGAAGAAGTTTTTTTTTAATTATTACTATGAGTAAGTATTGAATTTTATCAAATATATTTTTGTATTTATTGGAACGATCATTTTTCCCTTCATTATGTTAATTTTTCTGATTAATTTTTGAATATTTACCTAAACTTACATTCTTGGAATGAACCTCAATTAGTTTTGTCGCCTTGTCCTTTTTATATATAGTTATATTTGACTTGACAACTTTTAAAAAGGATTTTTGCATTTGTATTTGCAAGAGAGGGTAGTCTGTAATTTCTCTTTCTTGTAACATTCATCTTGGCAAAAAATGAAATAGAAAGTATCTACTCTTCCTCTATTCTTTGAGTTATCTAAGATGGTTCTTATTTTTTATTTAAATATTTGGAAAATTTCACTAGTGAAGTTTTTGGAGAATGTGATTTTCTTGGTTTGATAAAAATAATTGATTTAATTTCCTTAATAGATTTAGGATTATTTAATTTTTCTATTCTTTTTTGACAAATAATTGTATATATTTAGGGTGTACAATGTAACGTTTTGATATAAGCATACACTGTAAAGTGATTACTGGAATCAAGCTAATTAACAAATTCATCATCTTGCATGATTACCATTTAAATTTTTGCCTTTCAATTATTTCTTGTATTAGGTTTTGGTACTGTCCGAATTCAACATTTTTCAACAGAAAAAAGGTTCTAACAATTTCTCATTTTTGTTCAACTGAAACACATAAAATTGCTCTAAATTCACAAACGTAATTATACATAGGACTAAACAAAGCTAATTAAAAGACTTTTTTAGCAGAACCCAGACTGCCAAAATAGCAAATTCCCCCTGCATTTGCTAATTTATCTATTGAATGGTTTCTATGGTTTCTCTACAGTGTTATTCATTCATTTTGAAAGTATTTTTAGCTTGTATTTGGCATAAACAGAATTAAGAAGTAACATAAAATTTACTTCTACCATATTTGCTTGTTATTAAGCCATTTTCTTGTTGTTTCAAACCTACTCTTTTCTGTTCTGCTTTGTATTACTAGGGCTGGGACGATGCAACCCATACATATTTCCACTTTGCCAGTGGCCTCCCTCTTGACAATAGACAATTCCTTGACAATAGAGAATTTTAAAGGAATACTGGTGACTGAAGAAGGGAAAAGGGATGCGTTCTTTCCTGTTTTGTTTCCTGCCACTGTCAACACCACTCCAGCAATGGTTTTTTTGCCCTGAAAGTGACAATAGTAGCACTTGGCTCTATTTTCTACTAGCTTCTTTAGTTTCTTCTTTCCCTCAGACTCCTACAGCCACTCTCATTTTGCCTTCTCAGAGAGACCAGCACCAGCTGGCTGGCATCTTCTTCCTGGACACGAGTCCCAGGTTCTCGGGGCCTCTTCTCCATGATTGTGAATAATTTGCTCCAGCTAGACAGCCTGCTCTCAAAATACTAGATTTTAGAGTACTCCCACTTTCTTCTCTTTATTAGGCCAGCCCCACATGCAGTAGCTTCCTAGTGCAGTTGCTACCTCTATGATACTTCAGTGTTCCCTTTTCTCTATTTTTGATCCTCTAGTAACTGTTAAATCAATACCTTCTGTTAAATTTTCTGGTTAAAATAGTTGGTATAACTTCTACTTTCTTCACTGATAGACTATTTCTTTTTCTTTTTCTTTTATAGTTTGTTGTCAAGTTGGTTTCCATATAACACCCGGTGCTCATCCCAACCAGTGCCCTCCTTCATGCCCATCACCCCTTTTCCCCTCTCCCTCCCCCATCAACCCTCTGTTTGTTCTCACTATTTAAGAATCTCTTATGGTTTGCCTCCCTTCCCCTCCCACATAGCCTTCTGTTAAGTTTCTTCTGTTCCACATATGAGTGAAAACATATGGTACCTGTCCTCTACCTGACTTATTTCGCTCAGCATAACACCCCCGAGTTCCATCCACGTTGCTACACATGGCCAGATTTCAATCTTTCTCATTGCCATGTAGTATTCTATTGTATAGATAAACCACATCTTCTTGATTCATTCACATAGACTATTTCTTAATTTGTGCTTTTTCTTTGCAAATAACAGAAACTTACTTGAACTAGTTTAAGAAGAAATATACTTTATCATAGAATATAAGCTGCTTCTGGAATCCCGAGACTGGAAGCTCAATCAGTCCTGGTAAGTTTTAGAAAAGAGCCTTAGAACTAGGATTACTCCATTTTGTTTTTCTGGTAACTCCACAGTCTGTCTCTTCTCTATTCTTTCCTCACCTTCTTTCTGTCTCTAGTAGGCTAGTTTTCTCTACCTGTCTCTTACAACATCCCGTATCTCTGGGTTTATTTGTTTTCAGTTCAGGTATCGCTCACTAGTCAATCTGAATTCCAGTTCTAGATAACGGGAGAGAGAGACCTTGAGTGGCTTTGTTTGTACAAATGTCCACATCTGGTCCCAGTGGCATTAGCCATTAAAAATACAGCTGTGTGTGTGTAGGGGGGGGTAGCTCCTGGGGACCCAGTCCGTTGAGCTCAGACTATTAATTTCGGCTCAAGTTATGATCTCATGGTTCATGGAATCAAGCCGCGCATCAAGTTCTGCATTGACAACAAGGAGCCTACTTGGGAGTTTCTGTCTCTCTCAAAATAAACAAATAAATAAGCTTAAAAACTTAAGAGCTGTCAGGCTCTACCACTGGAGTGAAGAAGGACACTTGTCAGAGATAGAGACGGTGCTGACTGTATGGCTCAACAGGTTTTTATAAATTTCCCAATTTTCTTTCATTAAAAAGGATCACACAAACATACACCACACAAAAGGTTCACAGCTTGAAGAGATTTTTGGGGGTGATGTATTTGAAGCATATGTAAAACAAGTATTAGATTTTTTTTAGAACTTTGTTAAATACATGATCATTGGACAAAAATTATAAATATAGATGAATAAAATATAATAGTAAAATAGAAATAATAGAATAATAAAAAATGCTGATATCACACAAGTTCCCTGGTATATATCCCAGAAACTATAACTATATTTATATATGCATATACTGTTTTTGTTCTTTACAAAAATGGGCTTTCTGATTAAAGATAATTTTGAATGACTGTATGTGTCAATTTGTGAAACACAATTACTTAACCCAGATTATTGGACATTTATTAAGTTGCTCTTAATAATACAGCTGTGATTTTGCAGATACCATTAAATATTTTCTCCAAACAACTTTTTAGAAGAGGCCTTTCTAAGTTGACAAACATATATTTCAAGATGTTTGGTATATAGTTTTCAATTGCCAGGAAATATGCATACATGTCACCCAGTTTCTGGAAGGCTATGTCAATTAACATTGCTTCTATCAATATGAGGGATTGCCTGTTTTTCTTTTTGTACCCTTAACACAGTTATTGTTATCAATTTATAAAATAGGACCATTTGGGAGGTAAAAAAACAAATGAAGCAAAATCTTATTATCACATTGTTGTTTTAATGTACATTTTATTTTTAAACATATAGTCAAAGATTTTAAACATTTGTTGCTCATTTTTTTCCTTTGTGAGTTGCTTTCTTTCTATAGAGTCATTCTTTATTTCAGTAATTTGTAACTGCTGAGAAGAGTTTATTAAATTTCCATTTTAGGTGGTAGTGTTTGATCCTTGAACTCATCAACTTTTTAAGTTCATATAAGATTTATTTTGTAAGTATCATTGAGGTGTACACTATTTTCTCTGCCTCCTCATCTTATTCTCTTATTTAAAAAAATTCTGTTGGGGTGAAATAACTATTCATTAACCTATAAGGAATTGTGTATTAACCTGCTCTAACCTGGTCAAAAGCTAAAATAGAGTTCTCTTAATAAATAGCACTCAAAAATAATAGATCTATGAACAGAAGGATTGAATTAGTTCTAAAGAGCATCTACTTAAGATTCAATCAACTATGTATATCAACTAATTTGATTACAAAACATGTTAGTGATAATGACTTAAAATATTACTTATTCTAAGTATCACATTTGAATTTTAATGAGAGGTTTATGAAGTCTAAATGTTTTAATTTAAAAGAATGAAAAGTTCATGTGAGTGAGGAATATTTTGGATGTTTATGAATTCACAGCTTAAATGTCATCAGCAGTCACTCACCAACCTCACCTGGAAATGACAATTTAGTAAGAAATTGCCTAAACTTTAAATATAGAAGAGGATTTTTAAAAAGGTGAAAATGAACCTGAGTAAAAGCTAAGTAAAATCCTACCGATCATGAAATATAAGAAAAGTAAGCTTATAAGAATTCAAAACGCAGTGGACACATCTTAAGCTCTTGCAATTAATGGAAGATTATTGCAAAGCTATAAGTCAAATAGTCTGTAGTCAATGGATTCTGATACTCAGCTTCTCATTGCATGATCCTGAGTACTTTAAAGCTCTTTGCCCACTTCCCAAGTACATACGGAAGATACGATAGGAGCAATAAAAAAAATTTAAAAACACTTCAGACTTTTTAGGGAAAAAATCAGCCTGAATATATTATATCTTTCAATTCTGTCTTGTGGGAAAAAAACAGAAGAATTGCATATACTAATGTTTAGTATATGGAACATATCCTGATACTACTTGAAGAGCCCTGGGCCTGCGGTATCAAAAGCTCTGATTTATTTCTTATTGTGATTAAAGTAATCCAAGGAAACAACTTCAAAACTTAATGAGAACGAGAAGTCTGGGAAGCCCTGACTGTAGTCTTGATTCAATGTTGACAGGTGGCAGACAAGGGAACACAGGATCAAAGTACATTTCTCAATTAGGGAAGAATCTATGTTCATGTGTAACATAAGCAATATAGCTGAATAAGGTGTCCCCTTGTTGCATCCTGCATTCACAACAGTTTGGCATCAATCCATAGACCATCTGCATTTGCGGGAACTGAGGGATCCAGCACAATATACCAAAAAAACCCTGAAGAGTCTTGCCCATCCGTATGTTGAGTAATAGGTACATTGGTCCTGTCTGTGGACTCTGCAGCGGCCTGTGAGCTGGCTCCAGCCTTCTTGGCTGTGGTCTGTTGTAGAAAATCACCCACGGATGTGAGAACCTATATGGAAGTCCAGGTTTTCAGTGAAGTAGCTCTAGCCCACCACTAAAGAAAAAAAAAGGACAAATTTGGATGCATTAGAGTCAGAGGAAGAGTTTGACTTCATCTGCGTCACCCTTCCCTCACAAGGGGCATGGCTCGGTGCCAAGTGAGACCTTCGTGGCCTGTGATCTATCCCATGGGGGACGGTGATTGCATGTGGCTGAGAACCAAGCTTCTCCAGCCTGCAGGGTGTTGTCCCAGAGATCCATTTCCTTCTCACCATATATGAAGCACTGAATCATGAGTTGCATGAGGAAACAGAGGAAGAAGGCTGAGGGAGTGGAAGATAGGACTCTCTGAGGACATTAAAGGAATGTGGATCCCATTAAGTAGATCACAGATTCCCATCAAGAACTCCACTCATGGGACACTGGGCTCACCTCACCCATGAACCCACAACTGGTCTATGAGCACCCTCATCACTTATTACAGAAAGTGAGCATGACATTTTACTTACTGTTTGCACTGCTTAAAGCAAAATGTATTTATTGAACACTTAGTTCATGGTGTGATGTTCCCCGGTTGACATTAATTTTAATAAACAGAACTCAGAAATTATTGTTAGTTCCTAAATTTCTAATTTGACTACAATGGACTCATTGGGCACTAATGCTTAATGAATACTTGTAATAGGTAAACCATGTGCTAGGTTTTGTGAAAATCTGAATATGTGTAAATAAGATCGTCTGCCTTCAAGTTGTTACTTTAAATAGGATACTAAAACCAAGATTAGGATAAACCAAAATCATGTTATAACCCCCAGGTTCAAAATAAATATTCTGATATACTAATGTGGAAACAGACTCCAAATTATTCTGACTTAATCAACTAAATTTTCCCCTAACCTTTGATTTTAGCCTCAAAATGTAGTAGGAAGTATAGATGTAAGAAACTTGAGTTTCTTACATCTCCTTTGGACATCAGTGATTCTCTCTCCATGCTTTACTGGCCTAAAGATGGATTAAAAGACTTTCTCTAAAGTGCTTTGATTTGGGCTAACCTCATTGATCGTTTCCTTCCAGACATTACTTTGTGAAATTAGATCGGGACACACTTTTCCCTGAAGAGCTCTACATCCACAAATGTTTCCGAATACATGAAATCATTCAGAGTATGAAGGGTCATCATGTGGAGGAGAGTGTCCAACTATTCCCTACTGCCACGAATGACACAATAAGAGAATATGAGTTTAAATTGAAAGAGAGGAAGGGATTTGGCTTACTTATGGGGAAGGTGTTATTATTTAAACCCTTCTGTCTCAGAGTAGCATGAATCTTCGCTAGTTAATAATAAGAGCCAAGAGTTAGAGCTACTTGGGACTTGCTATGTGTGGGGCACTATCCTAAGTCCTTTACCTATGGTAACTCATTGACTCTGCAACTGTCTTGTGAAGCAGATATTGTTATTACCCCTTCTTTACAGATAGAGAGGGTTAGGATTACAAATGTAGGGGGGAAAAAAAGACAGGGATAGAGAGAGGGAGAGAAGGTCCATGCTTTCAACCACACCGTTATATGGCCCCCTCTCCTGTCTTAGTTCTTAACCAGTTCTCTAACTCCAGCTTCTGTTGTGCTAAGCCTTTGTGTTCTTTCCTTCAGAGCCCGTATTTCCTTTCTTGCTAGTTAACAGTGCTTCTCCAAATCCTATATGCTGAATTATGTAATTTTTTGTTTTTTTTTTTAAAGAAGAGTTAGATTTTTTTTAAATGTTTTATTTATTTCTGAGAGAAAGAGAGAGAGAAACGTGAGCAAGGGAGGGTCAGAGAGAGAGGGAGACACAGAGTCTGAAGCAGGCTCCAGGCTCTGAGCTAGCTGTCAGCACAGAGCCCGACGCGGAGCTGGAACCCATGAACGCGAGATCATGACCTTAGCTGAAGTCAGACGCTTAACCGACTGAGCCACCCAAGCGCCCCTGAATTATGTAGTTTTAATTAAATCTCCCATAATATTTTAAAAGTATTACCCATTTACTCTTTTTGAGGGAGGTACATATAGAGGAAAATTGGCCTCTACTGTTTCTGGATAAAGTAGTTTATAAGTTTCACATTGTAAATCCAGCAGCAGAATTTCTCAAAGATGTTTTACATATCTTTCTGAACTTATTCATAAATACTTGTTAAATAGAAGTAATCAATTAAAAAGTATTTCAAAGAAAGCTTAGTAATGAAATTATCTAGCTTCCAATGTAAGAAGATAAATGATTAAGTTGTCTATTAAAGAATGGTTTGTTCATGTTTAGCAAAGATGTTTTTCTAAAATCTCACACTTCATGATACTGAAGGCTTGGACAAGCTTAGTTAACTGAACTTAATTTGTCATTAGTTAAAGATTATGGTGTGTTCCCTCTCAATGTGGATCCTCATTTTCCTGCTATCATTTGGTTGTGCTTTGCATTATTTTCCCAGCTACCATCTGCCACTGAGCTATGATCTAATCAAGTTTCCAAACCCAGCTGGGTGGAGTCTTCTAATAGCCTCCATTCTAACAGCGTGTAACAGTGTGGAAGTGATAATGGTGGTGAATTACAGGCATTTTGCACAGAATAATTCCTGATACAGCTTTTTTTTTCTTATTTTCATGTGATATGTAACTTCTATAACTACCTTTGTCTCTAATGAGTTCTCTTCTTGTTTTGTGATTATCTTGGTCTGATTCTCAGACATTTAGACTTTAAAGACTCTTAGTGCAAGATAATGTGACCTGGTAAAACCCTGAATAGCCTTAAGTGACTCAGTCTGGAAAAAGCAGAGCAGACTGAGAAAACATCAATTCCTGGCTTTTCTCTATACAGAATTTCTCAAAGCGTGATCCTCTACCACTTTTATCAGAAACATAGAAGGTCCTTTTTAAAGATGGAAGCATGTGCGGCACCTGGGTGGTTCATTCAGTTGCGCGTCCAACTCTTGATTTCAGCTCAGGTCATGATCCCAAGGTCATGGGATTGAGCCCCACATCTGGTTCTGTACTGAGTGTGGAACCTACTTGGGATTCTCTCTCTCTCTCTCTCTTCCTCTTTTGCCCTTTTTCCTTGGTGGTACTTCCTCTCTGTCTCCCAAAACAAAAAAGTGAGAGCACTATCTCCCTCTAAATTTATTTAATCAAAATACCTAGGCACTGTGAATTGAAACCTACATTTTAAATAAGCATTACAGGTTAATCTTACATATATTTGAGAACCAATATTTTACTATTTAGACAGTACTTACCTACAGAAGCAATGATGCCAGAGACGAATTGTGGACTAGGGTGGCCTTCAGACCCTTTACAAGGAAATGAGCCTCTGTTTTAAGCTACTATGGTTTATAGTAGGTGCACAACATGACATAGTTATAGGGATCCAACTATAGGTACCCTGCATGAAATAAACTTGCGCATAAACTATAGACATAGAATATGCCATCTCATGGATGTAAGGTTTGCCATCTGCTACTGAGATGGTTTAGTGCAATACTCAGCCCAAGTGGGATGTTCTATATTGGATGCTCTCATTACTATGAAGATACCCCAATAGGAGGTGGGTTCCTGGGCCTTAGTCTGAAAAATCCCAATGAAAATGGACCCTTGCTGGTTTTTCATGGAATGTAACACAATCCTATCCCTAGAGGTGATGCACTTCTGAACTGAAGTATATCTGCTGAGATAGCTTCCAATGCTTCTTTATTTCCAGGGCCAGCCTTTTAATAAAACAATAGCACCTAACCTGGTGAGTCTCTTCTTTGCAACCTCAGAGAGCTTAGCAAAGAATTAGTATTATGAACCCATTTAGTAGTTGCTATGCAATACAAGCGAAGGAAGAGAGATCATCAGTAATAGAAACAAGGCAATTTTCATTTTATTAAAAACACCCAAGCTCCCAATGACTAGCTATATTTATGACTGCTAGCTCCTGATAGTAAAAGAAAAAACCACAAAACTGGTAACCTAATATATATAGAAAAACTGTAATTCCATGGGAACAGCATTGGTGTAGGAGTCTGAAGGGCACTCCTCCTCTCCTATTCCCTTGGAATTCTTTTTTTTTTAATTTTTAAAAATTTTTATTTATTTTTTGAGAGACAAAGACAGAGCACGGGGAGGGGCAGAGAGAGGGAGACATAGAATCCGAAGCAGGCTTCAGGCTCCAAGCTGTCAGCACGGAGCCCAATGCAGGGCTTGAACCCATGAACTGCAAGATCATGTCCTGAGCCAAAGTCAGATGCTTAACCGACTGAGCCACCCAGGAACCCCTCCCTTTGAATTCTTAAACAACATGCGGAAAATAAAGTAATAAACAAATAAGCTCAAACTGTGTTAAGACTATATTGTTTTTAGAATGAAAATAGGAGTAACGGAGTAGGGGGAAAATATTCAAGATAAGTTTCATTTCAATGGGAAGCATCTACGACTTTGTTTAATCTTATAGCCTTCAATGGACAAGAGAAAAGAGCACTTCCTAAATCTTTCTATATCTTCCAACTCTAAGATTGTATGATATATACGATTTTCATATTTGTATTTGGTACTTATATGTATAGGCTTTTAAAGATTCCATTAAAGTGCATGTTCCCTGCTACTGAACTAGAATTTGGAATATTATGTTTCATGATTGTTATTATTGAATACAGAACATAATTTAGTACCTAAGTCATGATAAAATTTATTGTTAAATATTCACCAATATAAAATGTATGACTATAATCAAGTGCAGTTCTGTGTATTTGGGATACAATTAAAATGAAAGTTTATAAGACTGACAAGCCAAATCGAGGTGAAACAATGCATAATTTGCTATGATCTTCCGCTTTGTATTCCTCCTTTATTTACCACTAATGAGCACTCACAGTTTTAAAAATCTATTATTTCCCATTGATCATTTCTTCCCAGGTCCTGTGAGGTGGGCTTCTGGGAAAACATCACTGATTTTGGCACTTAATCTTTTTTTTCACTTTCCCCCATCTTCCAATATCATAATCACAAATTAGTTGTTCTCCACGGACATACCTGTTCTTCAGCCATCCATCTGCCTCAGCCTTGAACCCATGCTTTCTCTCTCATTGCTCACCTCCTTCCCATTGCTTCCAGCCCTGCCGTATTCAAACATGGGGAGGTATGTTCTCTCTCCAGTGTGTACTCACCCTGAATGCTTCTACTCCCTCTCTTTGTTTCATCTTGGTCAAATAGAATATCCCTGCAGCCTTTCTCTAATTGTTTTTTCAAATTTTGTAGCTCTCTACTGTGGTTTCCTCTGTTTCCAATCTACTGAAATCATTCCAATTAAAAAGTCTCTAACGGGGGCGCCTGGGTGGCTTAGTCGGTTAGGCGTCCGACTTTCGCTTAGGTCATGCTCTCGCGGTTGGTGGGTTCGAGCCCCGCGTCGGGCTCTGTGCTGACTGCCAGCTCAGAGCCTGGAGCCTGCTTCAGTCTGTGACTCCCTCTCTCTCTGACCCTCCCCTGCTCACGCTATCTCTCTCTCTCTCCTAGAAATAAATAAAACATTAAAAAAAAAAATGAAGTCTCTAACGGCAAAGATTCCTAAAGCAAAGAGTCTATTCGTATCCCTCTTCACTCCATATTTGACTGTACTGTTAGGCCTGCCCACTTTGACACAACCATATTCTTCTTCTTTCCCCATTTTTCCCCCTTTATTTGCTCTTGAATTTTCTTCTTTACTTGCTTCTTCTCCATGACCCTCTTTAATCTGATTATGATCCTTTCTGGAGGCCCCCCACTATTTCCTTGGGATACTAATTGCCTTGAAGAGCTCCTTATATCTTATTTTCACAGACACTATACTTCATTGAATCATTCTGAAATTCCTTTTTCTGAAATTTCTATTTATATTCTCCAATAAAATGTCATTTTGTACCCCAGGTTTAGTTAAAAAGGCAGAATTCTCACTGTCATTGTCTGTGCTTCTCATGCTGCCTGATTGTTCCCCAACTGTTCTCTCAGCTCTTTGCCCCCAATACAGCTTTCTTGCTAATTTAATTTAACCCACCAATTCCTTTGTGCTGTGTTCCCACATTTCTTGTCTAGGACATAATTAGTTCATGCTTGGACACATTCAATAAAAATGTGTTGAGATTTGCTGGGAATTTTTCCAAGCATCACCGATAAAGAGATGAACACTCCATATTCCCTGCTCTCAAGGAGTTCTCAACATAGTGGGAAAAGTAGTAGACTGTTAATTAATTGCTTTTTAAGGCATCTGAGCCATTTGCTGTTGTTACTCATGCCTCATGACCTGCACAACCCTGGTGTCCTTTATTCTACTTTTTCCTGATGAGGGGGTGTTATTGTTACTATGACTTGGGCATCAGACAATTCCCAGTTCATCATGGGCAGCCCAGAAAATATACTAACTCAAGGGCCAATGGTCAAGCACTCAGTCTCTATTTACCCTCACTGGCAAGCCATAAACTGTTTTTCAAAAGGGAGATAGTTATGGGCAGATGATAGCATAGCTTTGCCATAGCATGTTTTTCTGTGAGGCAGTTCCCCTACAGGGCCTGGCCAAGACTCCATACAGTATCTCTATCTGCCCAGACATTTCAAATATTACTGGATCTGCTGGGTCATAAGATTCAAATGGCAGAACAACTGTACAGCCTTCTGGAACGGTTGTAGAGCTATCTTTTGCTTTGGGTCCATTTAAAACTTATAGTCTTCTAGGTTTTCCGGTAGATGGTTTGTAGTAGAACATCCAAATAAAGTATGATGCCCCTGAACTGCAAAGAGGCCATTTAGCCTCTTTCTTAGTAGCTGGAGATGAGTTTTAAACCATGGAAGGGCTATTTCAACATGCTACAGACTATGGGACTCCTAGAAATTTCCCTGGGGTGTCTGACCCTTGAATTTCCCCAGAAGTTACTCCCTATGCCCCGACCCACATGTGACTTACTGGTGTTTCTGTTTCTTTTCTGCTCACCAGGAAGGTCCAATCAGTGTGATACCATTGTATTGGACCAGCATCATATCCTATAGGATGGATAGGTTATCAAAGTGCCTGAAGACTGAAATGGGACAGAGAGAGAGTGAGTTGAAAGCAAACTACTCTTGGTTGTTTCTAGCAAGTACAGAGGGAAAGATTTCACCAGTTTAACAGCGGCACACCAGGAACCAGAGACTATGTTGATTTATTGTAGTCAAGAAACACACCTAGAACAGCCACTGTGACAGGAGTCACCATCAGATTAAACTTCTGATGATTCAGTGCTATTCTGGAAGTTTCCTCTTGCCTTTCCTACTATAATTCTTGCCTCCCTCTGTGTGTCAGGGAACTACTATGGGGATTCAGGCAATGGTTAGGTGTATCTATTTCAATTCTGTTTCCTGGGATTGGAAAAAACGCTACTAGAGTTGATAGAGGTTCTACTGGAGCCTCTACAAGGCAGACATGAACCAAAACCTTATTAGTCTCCTGACTTCCAAAAGCCTCTACCTTCACTGTTAAGGTTTTGTTCCTCGATTTAGTTTTGGTTTAGCACCCAGGGTCTAATAATTCCCTCCGATTGGGGTGTTTCCCTTTCCTCAGTGCAGTCACATTGGTAAATGTCCACAAGTCCTTTGGGAAAGGCTAAGAAGTTTATGAGATATTTTTTGGTAATGTCTGAGGGTCCATCCTCAAGGGAACCCAGTCCTACCTTCATTCAAGGAGTTTTTATCTATGAATTGGCTCAAATCTGGGAATTGATTGAGGGTCCAGGACTCTCTATTGAGATGATTTCAGTTAGATTTCTGTTCACCATTATTCAGTTATTAGAGCTGCTCTGATTGTTCAAATAAACTACAACTTTTATAGCCTGCACATATATTTCAGACCTAGAGTCATCATAATCAATTAGCCAGTACCAAAAATCACTGATGGTAAAATTAGTCTGATTCCCATTATAGAAACTATACCTTCTTTGACTCTGACAATTAAGACCAGGAACTTGGTTCGTAGTACAGTGGGATTGCATTTTCCCACACAGGATTCAGAGAACGTATTTTAATAGCAGCATTGCCCACTGTTACTCCTGGCCTCCAGAGAGCAGCTATTACAGAAGCCTTGAAGGCTGGTGATCCCTTCACCAGTCTACTTCTCAAAGCCTTTATAAAGGAAGTGTCCTCCTGACCTTCCTTGAGGACATAATTTGATGGGAGAAGAAGTCACACATTATAAAGTCACTGCAGTTTCCAATAACCCTTAAATATTTGATATATTTCTCTGCAAAATACCAGGGAAATTTGGGTTTTTCAACTTCAGTCAGCATAAACCACATTTAACTCCAAATCTCAGTCAAGCAATTGAACCCACAGAGCCAATGCAAGCTACTTTGGATAACACATTAAATTTAAAATTTCTCATATATCAATAAGTTTGGCCTTGGCTAATAGTGCATTCCTTTTACCTGACTCCAGACATTCCATTATGATAGAACCCATTATTATAAATCTTCCTCAGGTTTTAGTTTGTCTATATTGGCAGAATTTTGCAATATTGTGTATGCTACTTCCTCCCAGGTCATACTTTATTCTCAGTGCCCTGGATTTTAATATAGTTATAGGTAAGGAGTAATAGTAAGAAAAAGATTAAGATTTCCTGCAAGGCAACTCTCTTGGAAAGGTCATTACAGGTTTTTTAGGCAAGAAGAGTCTCACCTCTTTCCATAATGAAAATAAGCTTCTTCTCCTGGCAAAAGAGACACAGGAGGATTTGGGGATTCAAGATGTCCTCCTTCTCTAGGACTTCTCCAGATACTCTTGTTACAGTTTTCATAGTTCCCACTCTTTTCTAATCAATCCTATAACATAAAAGAACCTGTGGCTGTGAATTCTATGTGCATTATAATTTAGCCACCTGCAGGATTGGACTTTGGGTTTGTTTTCAGAAATCTCAACCATTTAGCTACAAGATGTAAGGAAGCTTTCTGTTTATTCCCTAGACCTTGTGCTATGAATTTAAAGCTCTAAACTCAACCTTTTCTTTTCCCAGATTTTTTAGAAGTAACCAACCAACTCCACAATCCTTATACTCTTTATTTCCACTGAAAACTTGGCCTTCTATAGGCACTTGATCCAGATGACAAAAGGCAATCTTACGGCTTACCCCTAGAGCTGAGAATGGTTTATCCAACCCAAATGACATGACCAAGAATCAGTGTGGCACGAACTGTTTCATAATACTGTTGGTGGAAGAAGATAGAAATGTCTAGCCACCCTGTCCACAGTCAGTCTTTTCCCTTCAAAGTTGAATATACAATGTAATGTACTATTGCCATGTGTAGAAGATCCTTCTCTGAGAGCAGGAATAGCATGGATGAAATCAGAGGCTAGGACATGGGCGAGGATAGAGAGGAATGCCAGGACACCAGGTGCTTGAACGATTAGGGGAGAGACCAGCAGGACATTGCAAAAGAGCTAGGCTGGAATGAAGACAGAGGCTCTCTGCCTACTCTACAGTTTTGTTTAGAGCTATCCTAATAACAGTTAAGCTAATTTCCTCACTCAGTGTAGCTTCACTTTTTAAGGATGGATGGACACAATTATTTACATATTAAAAACTACTAAAAATATTCCAAGATTTGAAAGAGAAGTAGTGTTCGGTCATATATGCTTAAATGAGTACATATTCTGCTCTGATATATAAGTGAATTCTTATATTCTGGTACCATTTGAGCAATAGGCGATACTACTACTCTATTATATCAATGATTGTTTTCACTCTATTTTCACTGTTATATTGGAGTGGAATCTGTTACCCTTGAGGGTGTGGGGGGGAGTGTCCCCCTTAACTTTCTGCTTACCATGTGTCACAATCATTTCCAAGATATGGAAAGTTGAAACGCTCTTTTCCCAATGGTGCTATCATGATGGTGAATGTGGTTTAAGATCCTTATATCTAGGACAGATTCCAGGGGCCTCCCATAACTCAGTATATGATTTGGGGGGCCTCACACGAAATGTCCCAGAAGTGACAAGTGCTAACCACTCCTCCTGCCACTCCCAAAACCTTGGGCATTTGGTACGAAGTATTGGAAGAGAGCTTTTTTGACACTTGTGGAGACTTAAACTGGATGAGCTGTGTAACAGGAGCATCTGGCTTCTGTTTTTCTGAAGTTTTACCAGAGGGATTTTTATAATGATTCTGTTTAACCTCGTTTTCATTTATCAGTGTCAGTCTCTTCTGTGAGAGTCTTAAGTTTACCTTCTGTGACCTGCTGGTCATTAGCAGAGCTAAAAATGTATAAATATCTTTCTCGGCTTTAGTGTCAGTTGATGTCTTCAAGAAATAAATCTTATATACATGCTCTTAAATGCTCAAATTCCCATCTTGTTTACTCATCAGATTCACCCAGATAAGTTCAGTAATATTGTGCAGTTTTTAAAAAAGAAGCAGCTCTAGTGTGTTGCCATTTCAAATTGTCTTTGTGACTTAATGTCTTATTTTTATATTGAAGATAACTGTGGAGATACTTGAACTTTAGGCCAAGGGGTTTGCATTTAATTTAGTATGGAATAGAACCATAAGATACAATAAAATGCTGTAATGATAAAATAATACTAAATATAATTTCATCTTTTCTGTATTGGGACATCCCTTGGATCTTTAAACAGACTGCTATGTATCCATTAATATCCATTCTCTTCTATAGCAATGGAATTTCCAGTGGACCATGTGATCAACCAGCCAACCTCCTTTATATTTAACTGTGGTGAGATGCTTTCGTCCTTACCAGGATATAGCACTAAGGGAAGGAGCTTTCCTTCCTTTGGCTTCTGCCTTCATCCTGCCACACGAGACGTAGAACACATGCTTAGGCATCTTTGATCCTGTAGCGGCTTCAGCAATGCAAGAAGAGCAACAAGCGAAATGGGGACCTCTCGGGCTCCTTGCAATATGCCTATATTACAGGAGAAAGAATTAAATTCTATGTTATCTGAGCCATTTTGACTTGGTTACCAGTAATAGCAGCTGAACCTGCATCATAACTGAATGAATCTGGTTTTACATGTGTAAATAACTATTCTTTAGTATGGATTACCCCTCTTGAAGAACAATTCTGAGTATAAATACAATAGCTTTAGTACAAAGAAAATAACCTGTGATGATGTCGCCTCTTTCTTTGTGTTATAGATGGCAGCGACAACCAGTTATGGTGAATGTATGTTGTGTGATTTCCCTCTACTCGGTTTCCCTAAGTTCATTCATTTTTGCACTACCTTCATAATATTTGCTATATCCACGTCCGCTTGTAACATTATTTACTTACCATATTCCTTAAACTGACTTGATCTAACTAATATAATTAGAAATTGATGTTATTTGGAGGAAGTAGAAGACTTTTATAAAACTAAATGCACTGAAAACACTAGATAAATTGGAGCAAAAACTCTTGCCTGCCATAAGCCCAAGGCGTGAGACCTGATCTCTATTTACTTAAAGAGAAGAGTTATATTTAGAGATATGTTTAAGACACTAGCAAGAAGCTGAGCCTTTCTCTTTGGTGTAGTTGATAATACACCAAAGATAATTGGAAAGGACGATCTTTATCTGCATGTGATTAGATTTTATATAGTGCTGCAAGAAACTTAAAAGTCATTCTTGAGTATCCATCTGCACATCAGAAAATGCCACCCTTTTATTTTGTTTCTTTAAAAATAAGTGAGAGGGGCGCCTGGGTGGCTTAGTCGGTTAAGCGTCCGACTTTCACTTAGGTCATGATCTCGCGGTTCGTGGGTTCGAGCCCTGCGTCGGGCTCTGTGCTGACTGCCAGCTCAGAGCCTGGAGCCTGTTTCAGTCTGTGACTCCCTCTCTCTCTGACCCTCCCCTGCTCAGGCTGTCTCTCTCTCTCTCTCCTAGAAATAAATAAAAAACATTAAAAAAAATAAA